>NW_026057578.1:20345709-20652446 GCF_023721935.1 Panthera uncia | reverse complement strand
GGGTGCAGGGCCATCCCAGGGCAACATGAGGGGTCCAGGACAGACCCCAGCCTGAGTCCCCACCTGCTGCCCAGGCCAAGAAGCACGGAATCTGCCTGGCAAAGGCTTGTTCCCAACCCCAGAAGGAAACCCCCATCACAGGGAGTGCCAAGTGAGGCCTGAAGACATAAATATTTGCTCGGCTTCTGCCCTTCTTGTTCAAATAGGGCCTTGCTTTGGGGATGGAGGCTGGCTGCATGGCAAAGAAGTGAGAAATCAGTGAGGGTGGAAGAGTGTGAAGGGGCAGTGATTGCTCTTGGGGCCACTAATGAATCCCCCAGGCTCTGGAGCTACTAGAATCCATTAGCTCATCAAAGCGGCTAAATAACACCCCTGCTCCTTTATGAGACATCTGTTCAAACAAAGCCAACCTTTCCCCTCCCGGCCAGTCTCCACCCGCACCCTGTGCCTGCTCTGCTCTGTCTGCCTGTGGCTGAATCAGTCAGGTTGGGCTGTAGTTCTGCCTGTCTCCTTGGCTGTAACATGGTGTGCTATTTCAACAGGGTCTATTGTTATGTTATGACCCTGACCGTGGGCTTCTCTGGGGCTGTGCCCTGCATGGGTTTCTTTATGCCAGTATTTAAGAATCTCTGTGTGCTAGCTACTGTGAACTGAGCTTATTGTGTGTGTGTGTGTGTGTGTGCGTGTGTGTGTCTGTGTCCGTGTATGTTTGCAACACTGTCTTGCTGTGCAACCATTTGTGTGATGTGTGGCTCTATCACCATAAGACTCAAATGTTGTTTTTACATGCGGTGACAATCTGTGCAGTGTGTGTTGTGATGGTATGTTCCCGTGTATGACTTGGTGGGGTACTGTGAGACATCTCCTCTGTATGTGTGTCTTGGTGTGCACATGGGCTGTAAAACTGTCCCTGAGCCTGTACATAGCTATATTATGCTTCTTGGTCATATACAAGGGTACTTGAGCAAAGTTGTGACCGTGTGTAACTCTTTGAAGTGGGCATTGGGCTACGTCCAGTGAAGTCATGTTGTCACCATGAGACACTGTTTTAGTAGGATGCTTTATTATGATTTAGGAAGGACCTAAATCCCTAATTTGTCTTCCCAGGAGACCAGGGCTACCCTGAGGAGCATCTGGCCAGATGTGACAAATCTGGATGGATGGTAGATGGGGCGGGGCACCACTTCTCCTCAACTGTTGGATATAAGTCCAAGCCCTGAATCCTAGGAAACATCAGGCCAAAGCAAAGGCAACACCCAAGAGGAAATCAGCCCAGTATTCAGATGAGGGGAAGAACCTGGAGAGAAGTGAGGCAGTCAGACAAGCCTGAGGAATCTGTGGCCAAGTGGGGGCAAGGACAGGGGCTAAAGATTCTGGAACTGGCCAGTGAATCCGTTGCCACCACGGTGTAGCGGGGTTAGACTAGCAGCTTCCACATGTATCAGAACCACCTGAGATATTTGTTTCAATGCAGGTTTCTAGACCCGTAACCAAAAGTTCTGATTTACTAAGACTGGGCAGGGCCCTGGTGTCTACATTTTTAACAAGAATCCTAGGTACTCAGGACCACAGTTTAAGAAAGCCTGGATTCCAGGAACCCTAGGAAAAGATGCTGAGAACATGAGGTACAGCAAGAATCTAGAAGGGAGGAGGAAAGCAAGTTGAGAAAAGGAGGGAGGGGAGGAAAGCTAGAGACCAGGGCATGGATGTTGTCCTCGGTCCCCGCCCGTATCTCCCAGGTACGCCCCATTCCAGACTGTGCCCAGTCCTCTGGGCGCTTCACTGGAGCCTGTGCATGGGGCAGTCTGAGTGCCTGGGACTTAATCCATCACCACCCCCCCCCACCCTGCCCTCTGCACTGGGCAGCCTTCAGCCCAGATGCATGGGACTGGAGAATAAACACCTGGCTCTCTCATTCTTCAGGGGGTACAATCAGTATAATTGGAGGTGAGTTCTGCTGTGTCTCCCAGAGGTCCCCAGTGGGACCGAACCCCACTTGTCCACAGCAAGACCTGCTCAATAACTACCCGTCCCACTTACTTGGGGCCTTTTCCCCTTTCTGCTCCCTCTTGCTCTCCTGCTGATGCTCCCTGGAATCCTTTGCCATCTAAACTACTAACACCTACATCCATGTCTCAGGGTTGGCTTCTTGGGGGATTTCAACCTAACACGGGGGAGGGAAAGAAATCCCCAAGCTCCTGAGCATGAAGAATCAAGGGATGCTGGATGGAGCAAGAACAGCTGGGGAGGGGAGTCCCAGACTTCTTCCTCCTCCACTGGCTGTTTGAGACCTTCCCCTGCTTTTGGAGAGGGCTAGAGCGGCCTGCTCACGGCCCCTGAAGAATGAGTGAAGGTTCTCTCAATGTACCTGCTTCCCCTCTAGTCTTTGATGTGTCGGATCAACGCGATGGATCGTTGGGAGTCTCCACTTCCAGCATGTTCTTGAGGCCACAGCTTGTGGCCCCCAGCAGTTCCACCCAAGGGCACCTTCTAGGGCCACCTTCTTAACCCTTGGCCTGGGGTGGTGGCGGGGGGGGAGGCAGCTGTGGGCCTGGCAGGATCTGCTGAAACCTCCAGCAGCTCCAGTTCTGGAGGCTTCTTTCCAGCTCCATCTGGACTGAATTCCTCCGGTCAGCCTGCTTGGAAGCGGTATCTGCACGGTCAGATGCTGCTGCTCTTTGGTAAGCCCAGCCTGGCTCCCTTGGGCAGCTCCACCATCTGCCTTGGCAATTTCCTGCAGGAATGTACTACATGAAAAAAGACCCCTCTATGAGGAGACCCAGCTGCCCAAAGGTCAGCCCCTCTGAGTAGAGCGTTTGGGCTTTGTTCTGGGGTCATTTCGATGCCCAGAACTTCTTAGTATACACAGTACCGTCCCAGGCTCGCCCTCCAGTGCTGGAAAGTGGGGGCTCTGGGTGTGATCCGTGGGCCCATGTGGGTCTTCACTAGAAAAGCAAGTATGTTTCTTTGTGAATGTCACCCTGGTGAATGGCTGGCTGTCCAGGGCACCACAGTGAGACAGATTCTGAAGCTGTGTCTGGGCCCAGAGGAGGGTTGTGGAGTGACTTGTTGATGGCCTGGAGTGGGGAATGGTAGCAGGCTGCTGACGCCCCACTCCACATTCCCTTGGCCACCTCCAAGCTCATCTCTAGCTTTGGTGGACAGTGTCTGGGCCTGCTGGCAGCTTCCCATGTCAGATGTCTGATTCCGTACTCTTCTCGGCTTTCTCTGGGGCTATGACAGTTAGTCCAACCCACTCTACGTGCAGCCGGAAGTGCTGGGGGCAACAGGCACGGGGGGGGGGTGTTGGGAGGGTGGGCAACCCTCAGCCTGCGAGGCTGGGAGTCAGTGGGTCCATGCTCCAGGCTCCTCATCTGATGGAGGGACAATTCTGAGACACATTCTGCATGATTCCTCAGAGTCTATCCAATGGATTGAGCCCTAATTGTCCTTATGGCACCCACTCATTCACACACCCTTCCTTCACTGGCTTTCTCCCTCCCCTGCTTCCGGGGACCACTCCCAAATACTCCACTTTCTCCCAAGTTCTTGTTTTTGGCGGGAACCCCGACTAAAACAAGCATGACAGCAAATGTGTCCATCCTCAATCTGTAATGTGGCCGTGATAACACTTTGTGTTAACAGCTTCTTACTGCCACCAGGAGCTGGGGGCTTGGGGGAGGAGGACAAAGGCAAAAAATGGGCCAGAGCCAGAGCCTTGGAAAGGCCCAGTGTGCTGGGGCTGGTGGACCCCTAAATCAATAACACAAGTGATGTCCTAAGTAACACAACACAGGGGGAGCACAGAGAAGGAAGCATTTGCTTCTGCACAAAGAGGCCAGCGAAGGCTTTCTTTGGAGGAGCTAACATGTGAGCTGAGCCTTAGGAATGAACATGATTCCCTGTACTCCGTGTCCACGATATCGTGTCCGCTCTTCTTCTAGAAGAGCTTTCCTGCTATCTCCTACCTCCTCGCCTGGGTCACATCCCCCTGGCATCGGCCTCTCCTGCAGAGCACTCCATGGCACAGGGCTATTTGTTGGATTATTTGACCAGACCTCTGGCTCCACTAGATTAGAAGCTCCATGAGGGCAGGGACTAGGCCTGGTTTTGGTGACTTGGCGGTCCCCAGCATGGAGGGCACCTCCTGCCCCTCCCTTCTGCTGTCACCTTCAGTCTGATTTCATCGCTTCCCACCTGGATGATGGTACCTGCCTCCTCACTGGTCTCTCTTCTCTTCAAAGGCACCCTGCACGACCGCTGGTGTCAGCATCTGCTTCCCCAGCTCCCGGAGGCTATAGTCAGTTCCCCCCTCCCAGGCGAGGAGCCAATTCAGACCTAGACGGAGAGGGTTGGCAGCCCCTGCCCCCCTCCAGCAGGACTAGAATGTAGGCGCTGGGATTATTTCTGCCACTTGAATCCTTCACAGGCCCCGAGTAAGTCCTGGACACCTACCCACTGAGCCAAGCCTTACCCCTAGCGTGTACAAGGTGATAAACTGAGGTAGATCCCCATTTTAATCCCTCAGAGCTCCTGGATTTCTCCTCCTCCAGGAAGTCTACCCTGGTCTGCTCCCTGAGCCAAGTCAAGTGCCTGCTTGTTATACCCTTAGTCCCCATGCTTCCCTCTAGCATAGGTCCTATTGTGTAGCATATTTCATTCATTCATTCATTCATTCACTCATTCAACAAATATTTATTGAGCCCGTACTATGTGAAAGACTCTGTTCTAGAAGCTGGGATATACCAGTGCACAACATAGAAAAAAAATCTCTGCCTCATGGTGTTTCATTCTTGCGGGCAGACTGATACTAAAGAAGATAAACAACTTCAATATGCAGTAGATCAGGCGACGGGAAGTGCTATGGAGAAAAAGAAATCCAAGACAAGTGATAGGAAGTGTGTACCTGCAGCAATTTTAAAAGGGTGGGGACAGAGAGCGCTGCATCAAGACGGTGGCATTGAGGACAGACTGAAGGAGGAGGAGGAAGAAGCCATGTGGATACTGGAGGAGAGGGTTTCAGGAGAAAGGGACAGCCAGGGCAAGCTCCTGGGGCAGAAGAGAACCTGGCTGGCCCGGCCAGTCCTCCAAGTACAATGGGAGCTGCTGGGCTTTGAGCAGAGAGGACAGGATTGGACCTAAGTTGGGACAGCCTCATCTGGGCTTTCGTGTTGAGTGGAGACTCCAGGAGGGAAAAAGACCAAAGCAGGCAGATAGGAGACTTCTGCAATAATCCAGCCGAGAGATGCTGGTGGTTTGGACTGGGCTGTGGTACATGCAGTGACCAATCTCTGGAGAGCAAACTCATTGAGTAGGAAATCTGGTTTTCCAAATTTGCCTTCCAGGACCCTACTGGGTCTGGATCCCTGCCACAAGCCCGGCCTTCTCCAGACCCCCTCTTTCCCTGGGGACTGCTTCCTTTGCCCCCCCAGCCCTGGCCCACCCCATATGCTGGGATCGCAGTGCTGTTACTCCTCACAGACCCCTGCTGTCATCCCCACCTTGGGGTCCTGAGCACTGGTCCATCAGGTCCCTCTGACCGGGGGTGTCTGTCTCTGCCCCAGACCAGATCTCCAGTCCCAGCCCTTCCTACTCTTCAGCAGCCCACGTGGCTTGACCCTCCCTTTTGTACCAAAGTCTCTGCTTCCCTCTCCAGGTCTGTCCCCTGCTCCAGCCATGGAAATGCTTGCACATTCCCAAATGCACCAGGCCTTTTCCCATCCCGGGACCTATTAGAAAGCCCTTTCCCCACCCTCTTCACTTGGGTTGAACTCCCTCAGGGCTCAACTCAGGTGTCACCTCTTCCAGGAACCCTTCTGAGAGCCCTCAAGCTAAGACACACTTTCCCTCCCCCATTCTTCTGGTCACACACTCTTTCTTTGGGGGCAGCCTCTCCCTCACAATACTCTAAATCTAAGCTCCCTCAAGTGAGCCCAGTTCTATAGCCTTGCTGCTGAACAGTCCATGGCTCCCTGATGCCTGATGCTTAAAAAACCATGTGGCCTCATCTATCCTTACAGCTCTATCTTTTGGACTTGCTTTCTCTGTTCCCAGCTCCCCCCACACCTGACATTCCCATTTCTGGACCTTGCCCTGAGACTTTTCAGGTCAGCGGCAAGAGGTGGCTCAGCACACCCCCAGGACCGCCTCAACAGATACGCTATATGATGCCTAGACATTTGGAGCTGGGGAATGAGAACAGAGGCCTGCCCAGGGGAGCGAGGTGAGGCTGCAAATGCCCCTGTGTTCCTGGGAGTGTGGGATCAGACAGGCTGGGGGTTGAAACTTGGACTTGCCACATCCTAGCTGTGTCTCCTTGGACAAGCCACTTCAACTTTCTGAGGCGTGGCTTCCTCTTTGTAAGTGGAAACATTAATACCCTCTTTGCAGGCTTGCTGTGAGTCCAGTGAAATAATGAACATAGAATCCTTAGCCCATGCCTGGTAAATAGTCAACATCAACAGATTGTAAAAATAATTGTCATGGGACAAGTCAATTGGAAAACCTCTGCCACTTTTCCAGCCACAGCGGTGACCGGAAGTGGCCTTTTTGCTCATGCCTGGCCGTGCCTGGCTGGTGAAGGTTCGGGGTCCTCCGCAAGACCCAGCTCTGGGGGGTTCGGGACAAGCCAATGCAGTTTGGGAATCTGCATTGAGGAGCTGGGTCATGGAACTCTGCGAGTGAGGAGACTGGTCTCCTCTGTGGCCCAAGATGGGACCATGGGCATACTGGCTGCAGGGTTTTTTTTTTTGGGGGGGGGGGTGGATCCAGCTGCAGCCTTTCTCTTGGGCATCTTCATCAGATCTGTCCCGACTGGCAGAATTTTTTGGCCATGAGTCTTGACCAAACTGTAAACTCCAAGCTGAGGATTGAAGATGAGATATGGGTCAACCAGCAATGGCTGGACAGGTGGGCTACCAGCCGGGCCAGAGGGGGCCTCAACTACAGACCCCCACACTACATAACTCTGCTCATCTGCTTTGAGCCTCCTACCAATTCTTCTGCCCAGGAACACTCCAGGGCTTGAGAACATAGCAGCTTTTTTGTGGCGGGGGGGGGGGGGGGGGGGGGGGGGGGGGGGGGCAGGGGGAGAGGTCTTTAATTCTCCTCTCATGTCCAAGCCAAGCTCTCAATCATTGGTGCAGGAAGGGCTCCCATAGCTCTGGCTTTGGCTAGATAAATTCACCTCTGTATCCTATGGACCCACATCTGGTTTCTAGTTTGAGGTCTGTGAGAAATAAGGCCACTGTCCCAATCAAAGGAGGACGCCGGAGGCTCGGAGCACAGTGAAGGGAGGCTTTAAACAACGTTCTTGCAAGAGCCGGTATCTGACTGACAGGCATACCTGGGGCAATCACAGCAGACAGTTTATCTCCTAGCTACAAGTCCCTCCCCTAGCTCCTCATTGGCTAAGTACTTCAGAGGCAAGTCCCTCCCCTGGTTCCTCATTGGCTAAGGACTACAGAGGTCACAGCCTTATCTGGACGTCGCCTATGCCCACGTAAGGCAAAAAGTAGTCTGATTGGAACAAACGTACATTCCCTGAGGTGATGCAGAGACTTTCAGTCCCTCCTCCCTTTATTCTATGGCGCATGCTCATTGCAAAGCCTGTGAAAATAAGCCCACCAAAAGGAGGGGGGAAGAAGGGTCTAAGGGTCCAGTGTAGGGATGTGGGGGAGGGTTATACCTATTTCCAATAGGTTGTAAACCTGTTGTTAACTAGACAGCACAGCTTTTATTTGGTATTTCTGGAAATGAATCATCTCACTCTTTTCTCACAAGGTCCTGCGTTTGCTCATAGTATCAGAGGCGTCACTTAACCTTGAACCTCCACCTCCAAGCGGGGAGGGGTGAATAAAGCATGACCAGTACATACACGGTCCCCTCCTACCCCCAGGGCAAACATCACTAACTAATCGGATAACCCTTCCCACTGAGGATACACCTAGCCTCAGAATCCAGGGCTTCTGCAAACGCTGCCAAATGATTGGAAAACTCATCTGCATTTGAGCAAAAGTCTTTGGGCCCAGGCCACAACCGTGATAATGATGATGATAATGATGATGCTGGCGACGGTGTTGGTGAAGAGAGTAGTGATGACGATTGTATTCACAGATGTCCATTGTGATTTGAGGCTTGCAAAGTACTATCAGCACCCTTACTTCCATAGCTTTACCCCTTCAACCTTCAAAGATAAGTCGCTGCTTTATTCAGGCCTCATTGGGTTGTAACTAACAGATTTTTTCCCCCCTTCAAACATGCTTGAATAAAGCCCCACGGAGAATGCCGATGTCTAGGCCTGGGTCACAACTCTGTCCCTGGGATCCACAGAAGGATGATTATGAAATGGACAGGGAGCAAGTGATTCTCGGACAGAATGGATTCTGGAGGTCCAAAAGCACGAGTCCATGGGAGCATGATTGCCCATGCCCACCCTGTTTTCCAGAGGGGGGAATGGATGCTCAGAGATGGCAGATGCCTTACCCAAAGTCACACAGCCGGCAGGTGGGAGTGCCGGTATGAGAACCCAGGGTCCTAAATCTCTGAGTCCAGGATGCTTTTCCCTTCATTAAGGCTGCCCCTCAGAGGCTAAAACCAAGCGACCCTTACTACCATCAATAAATTCCCCAGACAGAGCACTCTGCGGCCATCTCTAGTCCCCCTGGCCAGGACCACAAGGCCTTTTTACCGAAGTGGACAGAAGGGACCTCTGCTCTGTCATGATCCCTCCCCCAAAGGGCTGGCCATGGGTTCAGAGGGGGTGGCGTGGGCAGGATGAGTAAGGACACGCCCAGCACTCCGCCCAGGCAGAGCCATCCTGCATCCCCCATCCAGGAGACAGCAGGCGGCCAAATAGGCAATTAATTACTGCCTGGCGGGCTGCTGGCTCCCCTGCCCCCTCTGTTCAGCCAAGAGTGTAATGGAAATGGGACTCAAACAGACTCCCCTGCCCAGAGGGACCCTGGCCTGCTCAACAGAGGAAGAGCCCCAGGGAGCCAGGGAAAGGGCTGTGACGCAGAGGTGAATTTATTAAAACAATGAGCTTCTTCTGGCTCCTTGTCCTGCCCTTTCTCTGACTCCTGGTGACAGGCGCAGTCTTCTCGGGGTGGGGGGGGGGCTCTGCTAAGAAGTGGCCCTTTCTTGGCAGCCGGAGTAGAGGAGTGTTGTTAGTATTAGTCTTCTGTAATATTAACCGCCGTGTATTGAGTGATGTCCTGCATTCTTTACAAGCATTATCTCCGCAAATGTTCAAGAAAGTCCTTTGATGTGATTGTTTTATCCCTCTTTTACAGCTGGAATGTCCCTCTTTTACAGCTAAGAAAGGCTGAGGCCCAGAGCAGTGACGCGGGCTCTCAGGGGATGGGGAAATGGAGTGGTTGGAGCACAGGCTCTGGAGTGCAGACCCATTCACGTCCCTCGCTACTCATTTGCCATGAGCCAGTTACTTACCTTCCCTGTGCCTCAGTTTCCTCATCTACGAAGGGGTGACGATGGTCACACCCACCTCATAGGGTTGCTCGGACAGTGTTTGGGTTGAATGTGAAGCATTCAATAAACGGCAGTTGTGTGGCTTTAGAAGGTAGACGGGGTGTTTTTGTTTTTTTTTTAAGTTTATTTATTTTAAGAGAGAGTGCGTGTGTGGGAGGGGCAGAGAGAGGGGAAGAGAGAGAATCCCAAGAAGGCTCCGCACCATCAGTGTGGAGACCAATGTGGGACTCAAACTGGGAGCTCATGACCTGAGCTGAAATCGAGAGTTGGACGCTCAGCTGACAGCCACCCAGGAGTCCAGAAGGAAAATGCTTCTATACCGTGTTGCACAACTTTAACACAGTAAATACATCAGGTGTGCAACGTGGACCATAATACATGCTATTTGCACTCTACGCACATGACAAACACAAGTAACTCAAGAACGTTTCATTCACAAAATGCCGGGCATGTTCTGAATCCTCTCTTTCTACCTTCTTGATCCCTCAGCAGCCCACGCCTCAGGGGGCTAGCATTTTCCGTCCTTTGTATGAAGACTGTCGGGGGAATTTTTGTCTGTTCCCAGGTGAGTCACGTAAATTCTGCTGATGGATTTGTTTTTATTAAGCTTATACAGACACTCCCGCTACAGATTCTTAGAAATCACCTGACCTCGTTTGAAAAATTATCGCCCCAGAAGAAAGGAAATTGGCTCTCCTGGACATCCAGATGGGCAGACTGGCAAGCGTGCAGCCAGGGTGCAGTAAAGGGAAGAAAGGAGAAAGACCCGGTCCAGATCAAGGCACACAAAGAGAAGTCACACACTGCCAAAGTGAGCCAGGGATTGTCCCCTCCCCCACTCATGGCTTGCTGGTGTCCTGGCGCCCCTGATCCTCTGAGCCCTGGGGAAAGGGCCTGGGAGAATTCACTGATGTCACCCCAGCACCCAGCATGAGATCCAGCACTGAACAGGGCATCTGGAAAGGCTGAAGAAAGAAACAAATGAACGAACGAAAGAATGAATGAATGGCATGTCTATTTGGAGGAAGCTGTAAAGAATAAAGAAAAGAGGGAAGGAGAAATAATTCGTGCTATTTTCGGTGCCTTTAGAATACTGAACAATCTCTATATTCTGATGTGAAATATCTCCAAAGACAAATTAGGTAAAAACAAAAACAAAAACAAAAAACAACAAACCAAACAAACCAATGCACACAACTGAACGTAGAATATGCTACCTTTTTGTATTTAAAAAGGGGAAGGGGACAACAAGAACACATTTGTATTTACTTATATACTTGTACATGTTGTACAGGCAAATGGAAGGGTCCCTAGGAAACCAGTAACAGTGGTTTTGGAGAAATGGAAGGTGGGTAGGCAGATGGATGACAGGAGCTACAGGGCCACTTTTCATTATATTTTATATAATATATAATAATACACATATTTTTTTTCTGAGCCATGTGGGAAAAAAATCAAGAAAAGGAAAGAAAAAATAAAAAAAGGAAATTTCCCCTCCAAGAAAACACACAAGAGTCACCCCTTGCTTGATGCTGGGGAAAGGAAAGAATGCTTAGTTATCTTCTCAAGGACTTAGTTTAATTAAGGCCTTAGAGATCTCCTAACCTATTGATCTCGGACCAGAAAGCATTAGGTGAGCTCCCAGGAGCTCCAGGCTTTCAGAAATCATTTCCCTAAACTCCACATCTCTTTTGTAGCCTCTGCACCCTTCCCTGGGGTGGTGGCCACTGGGACAACAGGCACCAGGAGAGAATTCTTGGGGGGGGTCCGGAAGCTGTCCTGGAGGAGGAGAAGGGGAGAAGCCCAAAGGCCTGGGTACAAGAGGCCCAGGAGCAAAAAGAAGGAAACTTTGTCTCCGGCTTCACTGCACCCCTCCCCACACCCACCTGCTGAAAGGGCAGGAAAGATCCACCGGCCATGGAATTAGGGCGGGGGCTGTCCTGGGTGGGGACCCTCTCCCGGATGTCCAGGGACAGAGAGCATCCGCTGACATCAGGGCTCCATTTATAACAGTCCAGTGTGGAAATCGCACAAGTGTTTTTATGCCACGCTGGGCACCGAGGGGCCCAGGAGCTGAGCCCCAGCACCGTGAGCTGGGAGAATGGGGAAAGGGTGCCTGTAGTACCCACATCTGGGGTCAGATTGATTCAGGAGCCAGCGGCTGGGTCTCGCTGTCCAGGCACCGGGATCTTTCCATGTCTATGGGATCTAGACTCAGGGAGCCTGCAGACAGCCCCTGCCTCAAGCAGGCCTATGGCCTTTGAACTTCTGACACTGAGGGGTGCCCTCTACCAGAGGCTCTTTGGTAAGTGCATTCATTTGGCTTTAATATCTTTGCTTGGAGGAGGCCTCCTAACCCTTCAGTGACCTTCACATTGACAACGTAGCCCAGGCCGTGAGGAAAACCCCAGCCTTGGTCTGCAGCTGGAAGGATCGAGGCCAGCGGGAGGACTCCTGCAGTCTCATAGAGAGCCCCATCCTTTGAACCTGCCCCGGAGCCCGGTCAAATCCCTGGCTGCCATGACAGGCTGAGTCCAGGGCACGGTCTTCAGAACAGGGTTTGTTCATCCTCAGAACAGACCCACACGTCGCGGGCACCAGCCTCACATGCCTACCTGCGAGTGCGGCATCCCCTCAGGCTGAGCGTGGTCCACGCTGGTGATACCACCACTGTTAACAACAACAAAACCGACGTTAATCCCAGCTGCCATTTACTGAGTCCTTCCCAAGAGGCACAGGACTTTGTGCACATTATCTCCCTTGATCCTCACAGCAGCCTCACCGGGGAGGTAGACCCTTATTTCCAGCTGCCTGGGACTTTTCAAACAGCCAGTCCCACTCTGGTGGTGACGACTTATGATACGGGAGGCTCCAGAGCTGTAGGCAGTCATGTTTCCCTCAACCTGGAAGGTCAGGCAGAAAACAAAAGTTACGTGCTGAGGGCACAGCCGCAGGCGTGGGAAACCGAGAGGGGTCCCCGGTCCCAGCTTTCCTGAGGCAGTGCCCCTGTCCGCCTTCCATAGTTACCTGAGACCGCAGCATGCTTCCAGCAATGCCCATCTGGACCTATGCTAGGGGCTGAGGGTGAGGATAAATGAGATAACACATTTAGCCCTTTAGATGGAAAAAATAAGTCTTCCATAAGTGATAGCTGTTATCACTCTAATTAAGAGGACACAGACTCAGCTCAGCTCAATGCACACCCTGAGAGGCGGCCTCGGCGGGGCACAGGAGCACGATCTATTTTCCACATGCTACCGCGAGTGGTCCTGGAAAGCCCCGTAGACAGACTTGTGGGCGGGGAGGCTTGGGGATTCACCTTCCTGGGTCCAGCCTCTTGGGGGCCAGGGGTGCTGGGCGTCCCCATCTGCCCCTGGCAGTCAGCGCGATGGTTTGTCCAGAGGCCAGTAAGGAGCGTCCTCCAGGGCAGACTCTGTGCCGAGTGCCAGGCTACACGGGCGAGTAAGACACAGGCCACACCTGCGTGTGCATGCAGCAGGCCAGGGCAAAGTATGAGAGGGTTGTAGGAATACTTAGGACAGGTGAACCCAATCTTGGGGAATCAAAGAGGGCTTCCAGGAGGAGGTAACCTCGAAACAGCCACCTAAGAATGCATAAGAATACTAGCTAATATCCACAAAGGATGTATTATTATGAGATCTTTCAGATCCTTTCATCCTTTGATGTAATCCTTTGGGCCACCCTGGGAGGGAGGTCTGATTATCCCCATTGAACAGGTGAGACTCCTGGTCTGGCGTCTACAAAGTGGCAGAGGTCGGATTTGAATTCGGCCCTTCCTGGCTTAAGTGTGGGTTCTGAGCCGCAGAAACGAGAGTGGATGGGAGCAGGGGTGGGCAGCAGGTCCCTCCTTGCAGGGGGAGCAAAGAGATCTCCCTGAGCTGCTGGATAGGAGGCTGCTGAGGCAGGCCTGGGGTCAGAACTCATGGGGCCTTGCCCACTGGGAGTGATGGGGAGGGAGTTTGGACTTTGTCATGAGGGCAGCTGGATGATGGAGAAGGCCAGATGTGATGTTAGAACCCTACCAGTTAGCGTCTGGCCACAGATGAAGCCTTAGGTGGCTGGGGATGGCGGGCCTGAGTAGGGCTCAGAGCCTCCTTCAGAGCCCTGCCTTCAGAGCCCTCTGCCTGGCGTGAGGCCAGAGGCTGGAGGGAGGGGGCTGAGGGACTGGGTTTCCAGCCGCCAGGCTCAGACCCTCTTCCTCCCGAGTGGGGAGCGAGCTGGTGCATCTCAGCCAATCACCAAGCCCACCCTAAATGAGCCATAATGACTCCTGATTGCTCCTTTGTCGCTGGGCTGGCTTTCAATGCCACTTCCATCTGAGGCTGTGGGGAGGAGGAAATAGGGGCCCTGTAGACCAACGCAGGCATGCTGCTTGGTTTTCTATTTTAGGATAAATGCACGTGGGGAGGGGGTTGAGCCTCCCCAGGCTCTCAGATCCACGTGCCAGGCACAGATGAGTGGGGGTGAAGGTGGAGACGAACAGAACCCGTTGCCACAGTTTACAAGGCAGATCTCTGACCGACTGACCGTGGGGTAGGATTGTATCCTTATTTGACTAATGGGTAATCAGGGCCCAGGGAGGGGTTAGTATACAATCACGGATGGTGAAGAGTGGAACCAAGTCAGCCGACATTTATTGAGCACCTACTCTGTGTCAGGCACCATGCTACGTGTCAACTATAAACCCAGAGCTTTTCCAATGGTGACGACAATGATAATAGCTAGCTTTTACTGAGCATTTACTAGGTGCCAGGTGCTCGTCATGGTACAGTTCGCCATTCTTGCCACCCACACTGTTAAGGAGAGTGAAACAGGTGCTTGGATGGGGCAGGAAGTGTTTCTCTCTGTCTCCACAGACCTGAGATGGTTCACAAACAGGAGCATTCGGAGACAACGAGGACTAGAGCCTAAGGACATAAGAGAGAGGGCCCAAATGGGAGGGCTCATCGCAAGGTGGATGGCCACATGGACAACTCCAGAAGATCTGATCCAAGAACCCACAGCCTGCACAGCCTGGGTGGGCTAATTAGAACAGAACACACACACACACACACACACACACACACACAGAGAGAGAGAGAGAGAGAGAGAGAGAGCCACAGATTGTGCTGAATTGAAAGATCCTGATGAACACAAAGTGATTCTTTCTTTCAATTTTTTAAAAGAGGCTCCACGCCCAACATGGCCCTTGAACTGATCAAGAGTTGCATGCTCAGGGTGCCTGGGTGGCTCAGTCGGTTGAGTGTCCGACTCTTGATTTCAGCTCAGGTCACGGTCTTACCCTTTTGTGGGTTCAAGCCCCGTGCCGGGCTCTGCACTGACTGACTGCACAGAGCCTGCCTGGGATTCTCTCTCCGCCGCCCCCCCCCCCCGCCCCTCCCACACTCGTGTTCTTTCTCTCAAAATGAATAAAAATTAATTAATTAGTTTTTGAAAAATCCCATGTTCTACCGACTGAGCCAGCCAGGCACCCCTCCATGTGCATTTCTGAGCACTGACCAGTTTAACAGTGAATGCCTCATCCCTCCTTCCTACTGCCTTCGTTCTAGGACAATCCTTTTTGTCCCTTTTTAATAGATGGGTAATTTGAAGCTGAGAGACCCTGAGCCACCTGCCCAGGGTCACTCGACCAAGAGTGGAGGAGGGGACTTCCAGAGCTGAGCTCTGAACCAGCATTCCCCTCAGGCTGTCCCTGGACCCACTAGTCGTGAGGCTGGCCTGGGTGCCCTGGGTACCTAGTGGGCAGCAGGACGATCAGCCTCTGCGCCCACTGTAGAGCAGCAAACCCCTCCCCCTCTTTCTGCCCCTCCTCCCCGCAGCCCGTCTGGGCTCAGAGCTATTAACCAGGTCACGCTGGCTTGTCCCAGTCCAATAGTTCCCTTAATTGCCTTTTTATAGCAAGTCGTACAACTGTTCATTACGCTGTCATATTTCCCCTCGAAGGCAGCAGTGGGGGAGCCAAACTGAGGATGGGGACCCGTCCAGGTGGCAGGGGCTGTGTGTGGGGCACCAATGTGTGAAGCTTATTTTCTACTTGGTCAGAATGAATTAAACGCATGCTTCTCACACTTGAGTAATACACAAACCACTTTTAAAGGGGGAAAAAATTACAGCCCCTTGCCAACAATTGATGGATTATCTTTATTACAATTTTACCGAAATATGTACAAATATAAAGCTAAGTATAAAGCTTTATCCTTTTAGCTCTATACAACAGGAAAAGCTAGGACGATGTGCTAGTGGGATACAAAGCTACACACACACACACATCAAAATAACACCGTTAATTTAACGTGATGGATGATGTACTGCTGAAATTAAATCGCCACTTGCATAGTGAGTATGGTTCTGTGTGCTTTAGCATTTAGCCCCCCTCTGTTCTTTTGTCGTGAGACCTATGACAATTAAAGCAGTCTGGTCATCCAGGAGACCTAGAATCTGCTGGTAGACTTTTTAGATATAAAATAATATCATAAAGGGGTGCCTGGCTGCTTCAGTGGGTGGAGCATATGACTCTTGATCTCAGGATTGTGAGTTCAAGCCCCACATGGGGTGTAGCGATTACTTAAAAATAAAATCTTAAACAATAATAATAATATAGAGGCGCCTGGGTGGCTCTGTCAGTTGAGGGTCCGACTCCGGCTTAGGTTATGATCTCACAGTTCATGAGTTCCAGCCCCACAGTTCATGAGCTGTCAGCTCAGAGCCCGGAGCCTGCTTCAGATTCTGTGTCTCCCTCTCTCTCTGCCCCTCCCCTGCTCATGCTCTGTCTCCCTCTCTCTCTCAAAAATAAATACACATTAAAGAATAATAATATAAAAAGAACCAATTCTGGGTGAGAGCTCACACATCGCAGGTTAGGAAACAAGTGATTTCCCAGGAGCCTTTATCAACTCTGCTGGGCTAAGCCATCCTGTGGGGGAAGAGCCACAAGACTCTTGAGGCTGGAAAGCCCAAGACACAGGATGCGGCTCCCCGGGACCAGAGTTGAGTGAAATCCACAAGCTCTCCTGAGCACCAACTGTGTGCCCACCCTGTGCCTCCCCACCTCCCTGTCCCAGAGGAGTCACCTGAATAGTTGGAAGAAGAAGGTGCCAGAGTGGACATATACACCAGTCAGTGCATGGAGATCTATCTGGTCATTGGGAGCCAGATCCGGATTGCAGCCCCTCCCTGGAGCTCAGGGTCCAAGTCCTTCCAGGTGAGCTCACCTAGGGCACTAAGGTTGTAAGGACAGCTCTGAACCTGGGTTTGAATCCTGGATCTACCACAACCTATCAGTGAGACCTTAGGCAAGTTATTGAACCTCTCTGTGCTCCAGGGTCCTCATTTGTCAATGGACACGAAACCAATCCAAGCTCACAGGGACGCCGTAAGGCAATCACGTAAGAATACATGCACAGAATAAACACTTGTTAAATATTAACATTGGCATCTCACCCGGGGCCAGCTCTCAGCGCAACTGGGAGAGAGACAAACTTAACAGATTGGGCTCTTAAGCTGAAGGCCATGGAGTCATCATGCGCAGGCTATAGAGAATTGGAAAGTCCGTGTGACGTGTGTGTGACCTAGAAAAATCTTTGCCTGCTAAGCTAGTGCTGGTCAGGGGCTGGCAGAGGCACTCAGTGTCTTAGTCAGCTGGAGTGCCGTAACAAAACACCGCAGGCTGGGTGGCTTACACAACCGGCATTAATTCTCTCACAGTTCGGCATTAATTCTCTCACAGTTCGGAGGCTGGAACTTCCAGATCAAGATCTGGCAGGGTCTGTTTCTGAGGATTCTTCCTGGCCTGCAGAGGGCCACCTTGTCACTGTGTCCTTCCTTACCCGGCAGAGAGAACAAGCAAGGTTTGAGGGTCCAGGAGCCCCGTTGCACTCCTGGAGCCCGGGGTCCTCGAGGCAGGGCTCACCAGACTCAGAGCCTCCTCCGTGGCTGTCTCTCCCAGTCGCTATAACCAGTGACCCACAGATTCCTAAGGGTGCTGAGTGGTCTGGAAAGGAGTCCCTGAATCTGTGTGTGCACCCCAAGCCCATTCTGAACAAAGATCCCATCTTACATGCGTATTGCATGACTAGCTTTCAACTCTGCAGAAGGTGATGTGGGCATAAAAGACAGATCCATTTAGAGGGGCTACAGAACCCAGAATTCAGGGCTGGATTTTGGCCATTGTGTATGTGTGTTTCTTCAACCAATTATACTGAAAGATCATGGGTGCAAATGGTTTTATGACATCAATTTAACACAACCCCGCCTACGTTTATTGAGTGTCTACTGTGCACTGGGTACCCAGCGGGGAGTGAGGTCGCTGTGTTCCCTGTTTTCCAGCATAACAGGAGGCTGTGCTCCCAGAAAAAGTCAAAAAATCACTGATCTAACCCATCAAGTCTGGTCCAGCGCTCCTCCTTCACTTCCAGGCAGCTTCTTCTGGTTTCAAAGGCTGCTGAGGGCCAGGCCTGGGTCCCCATGGGCCCTGGCCCTGGACTCTTCTCAGAGCCACCTTCACAGAAGGCTTGGCCCTAGAAGCCCAGAAGTTATGAAATCCTGGGGCGCGTGGATGGCTCAGTCAGTTGAGCATTCACCTCTTGATTTCAGCTCAGGTCATGATCCCAGGGTTGTGTGATCCAGCCTCAATGGGGCTCCATGCTGACAGCATGGAGCCTGCTTAAGATTCTCTCTCTCTCTCTCTCTCTCTCTCTCTCTCTCTCTCTCTCCCTCTCTCTCTCCCCCTCTGCCCTTTTCCCCTGCTCTCTCTCGAAAATAAAATAAAATAAAATAAAATAAAATAAAATAAAATAAAATAAAAAGTTATGAAATCCAGCCTCCCTTGCCCTGAGACAAGACTCCCCTGGACATTGTCCCTGATAGGAATCCAGCCTCTGCCTGCATACCCCCAGAGATGGGATGCTAATTCAGCAAGGAAAACCACTCATATTTAGTCATTAATGTATTTTAATATCTTTTACCCTGAGCTATCAGAGGCAGCACTGATACCCTCCATGGTCCCACCTGATTTGTCACACCAAAGCAGGGGAAGAATCGGGGTCTTTGTTCCACTCGGAACCCTCAGCCTTGCTGGTCCCTCTCCTCCTTTGTGCCCAGAGACACAGCATCAGGAAATTGAGTTCCGGTTTCGGGCAAGGTAGCTGTGGCTTTCTCCAGCCGTAGGAATACCTCACCAATGCCCCAGCTTGAGGGAGGGGGCCTGATGTATAGAGCCAGCTTCTGTCCCTTCAGCAGGAAAAGGCTCACAGACAGAACTTGCTCTGGAAAAGGAAGAGGAGGAGGGGGTCTGTCTGTGATCATTCAGCCCCGAAATGATGCTCATGATGTTGGCTTTCCAGGCCATTAATTCAAGGGCTTCCTGCCCCATCCCCCATGTTGCTGCCTGCTCTGGCAGATAAGCCCAGTTCTATTTAACCCTATTTATTCCCCCCAAAAGTGGCCTCCAACTCCATCAGCCAGGCATTTAACCCCTTGGGTACTGAAGGCATCAAAAACAGAGAGACCGGATCTCATGTTGGGAGAGGGATACGTTTTCCCCCTGGGCCCAGGCTTCAGGACTGATCCAGAGTACTGTCCTTGTATCAGGGGCTTGGCAGGGGTCCTGGGGTCCCCTCACACTCCCTCTTATGTGGCCCAAGCCCCTCAAGACTTTGGGACCTTGTGTGGCCCTGAGAGGAGAGCCCCTGCCCCCACTCCCAGGGTGGGCTGCAGGGACAGGTCCTCCTCCCCCTCCACAAGCCCTCCCAGCTGCCATTTTCTTAGTCACAGGTCTGGGTTCTGGCATTGGCCAAAAGGAGGCAGTGGCACCTCTCTCTTTTGTGCTCCTGCCTGGAATGTCCTCTTCCCTCTGTCTTCCTCTTCCCTCTTCCAGCACGTTCCTTTTTGTGTCTCCTCCACCCTGTTCCTCCCTTCTTTCTCCCCTATTTTCCCCTTCAGTAATCATATAGGGGTATTCTTTCATTCGGGGGTGCCTATCGGTCTCAGTGTGAATCTGCATGTGTGTTCCCATGTCTGGGCGTCTGTCAGTGTGTGCACAACTCTCCACGTCCATGCCTGTCCTGTGCTGCTGTTGTGTCTAAGTCTATTATCTGGGTGCCGGTGTGCATGGGGATCCATCTGTGGGTGTCTGTCCTGGCTTCTTTGTGTGGCAGGCAGTGTCAGTTCAAATCTTGTGTCTGTGTGCTGGCCTGTCCTTGACCTGTGTGCGTTGCCCAGTATAAATCTGCCGGTGTACTTGAAGCTATGTGCTGGCCCTCATTTCTTTGTGCATCTGTCGGTTGGCTTGTCCTCTGTTGTGTGAGTGTATGTGTATATGTGTGTGTTGTTTCAACGCAGGGGGCCACGTTGCTGCAAATTCCTCTCGCGAGGGTGCCCCTAGAGGAGCTATCAGAAGAATCTGAAGGTTGATGGCTTCACTAGAGCGGGCCCAGCTCATTACCAGCTAGGCAGGTTGTCCGGTTTGCCTCCTGGGGCTGCCTGCCAGGTCCCCTGCCCTCCGTCCAACTCCTGACCTCCATTCCTTTCCTTGGAAGGCGTGAGGACAGGGAGGTGAGACAAAGACAGAAGAGCGCACATGCCAACTCACTCTGACTTTCACACCCAATCACAGACTTTCTCTTGTACACTCACTTTTTCCTAAACAATGAGACCTGGCTATTTGGTATGGCAACAACAACAGGATGATAAAGTAATTTCTACCATGCATCGGGCACTGAGCGTCCATTGCTCGGCATTTTGTATACAGGACTCACTGAATCCTTTCAAGAACCGAATGAGGCAGTTGTTATTATTTTCACATTTTAGTGTCGAGGAAGTAGAAGCTAAGGGAGGTTAAGTGAGTAGTCCAATGTCACACAGCTAATACATGATGGAGCAGAATTTTCTAGTAAAGGAAGGCTGCTTGGGAGCATGCCACCCTGGCCTGGGAAGAGGCATTTATTGCAAATAGCAAGAAAAGAGGGATACAGGGGCACCTGGGTGGCTCAATCGGTTAAGCATCCGGCTCTTAATTTCAGCTCAGGTCATGATCTCATGGTTCATGAGTTTGAGCCCAAGTCAGGCTCTGCGGCAGCAGAGCCTGGTTGGGATTCTCTCTCTCCCTCTCTCTCTGCCCCTTCCCTGCTCACTCTTTCTCTCTCAAAAATAAATAAACATTAAAAAAAAAAAAAAAAGAGGGATACAGAGGCTTTCCTCCTCCAATGTTGGCATCTAATTATTGCCAAAAGAACTAACGTCTGCTCGAAAAATCATCTCTTTTGACGGTGAGGTGACCGAATACCAAACAACCAGGGAGAGGAGATGGGAGGACAGACAAGGTCATGGAAGAGAAGGCACAGGAGGGGCATCGGGATTCCTGCGGCCTAGACTGCCTCTACCCTGGGCTCTGAATGACCTTGAGCAGGACACCTCACTGCCAGGCCTGAGTGTGCCTATCTGTAAATGTAAGGCTCTGTTGGGATGTTTTAGGGACGGTGTAAGCATCGCAGAAAGGATGATTGGACTGAATGTTCTCCAGTGTCCCCACCGACCCAAGAATTGCCACGGGAGCCTAGACAGGGGTCATGCTTGCATTGTCTTGGTGGTTCCCACAACAGTGGGAAGAGAGTCACATGCACAGTAGGGTGCTGAGAAGGTTTGCTGAATGAATGAATGATGAATGACACCATTTCTCACTAATGAAAGAACTTCCCAGTCCACCTTGGGTCTTACAGCAGCAAACATCATAAGGGAAAAGGAAAAAGAGGATAAGCATTTTGGACTATCATAAATCCACCCATAAATCAGGAATGACCAACTGATACATAGTTGTCAAAAGGCATCAATGGCCACCCCCAGGTGTGGGGGTGTATGGGGTAGAGGAAGACACTAGGGACCCCTAGTCTCTGCCTGGACCACCTTGTGTGGAACTAAAGAATTTCACCAGGAACAGAAAAGCTGGGATAAGGATGAGGAGGTGAAGATCTTTGCCTGTAGGAGTCTGTAGGGAGAGGGGATCTCTCTCCCCAGCCTTTGGGGATGGAGTGGAAGATGATCTCTGGGATGGGAGATCAGTTCTATTTCAAGTCTCCTTGGAAGAGACAATCTGTGTTTGGGGAGGAAGGATTTCTGTTCTTTGTTCTAGGTCATATCGTGACTTGGGGGGTCTGTGTTTGGAGCTGGGCTCTATGGGGAGGTTTTCTTGGCAGTATCTTCTCCTCATAGTGCAGGGGACTGGATTGCTCAGGTTAGGGGGTGGGCTTCTGTCTTGGCTTCTGGCAAGCAGGCTTTTGGGAGAATATGAGAGTACCTGGGGAGGGATCAAGGGAGCATCTCCGTCCAATGTGGCAGAGGTTCCTATCTGGAGAAGAGCTTCAGGGAGACCGGAAGGCACTGGCAGTGGGGGGTAGGGAGTAGGGGGGAAGCCTGTCTTGTCCAGGAAGCTCCAACTGGCTGGTCAAAGCCCTCAGGCCGCCCTACTTGTGCGCTGACGTGAGCTAATCTAGAAATACTACAGGGGCGGGGGTGGGGGGTGGGGGGGTAGGGGAGTGGGGGGGGGAGAGACTGGGGTTCTCAGAGAGACAGAGCCTTGAGAGGGGGAGATTGGGGATCGCTTTCTTTTCCTTTCCTTCAGTTTCTCCCTCCCCACACTCCCACCCCAGTCACAGCCGCTAGACCTCCTCCACCGAAGCCAGGTCGCCAAGCTGCTGTTTACTGCTCAGGAGTCGTCCCGGCCGGAGCCCAGCTGGGAACACACGCAGGGACCCTTACCGAGCTGTGGACCCTCACGGAGACACAACTACAAAAGGGCTCACACAGGCAGAAACGCAGGCAAGCCAGTCGGCAACACTTATGCACACAATCCAGCACACAAGCTCTGCGCACGCACAGGCTGAAATGCGCACGAAACCACACATGTACAGAATAAACACAGTTACCAAATCTCACCCTCGGAGTCCTTTCAGATTCAGCCCGTAGCGGTATCTGATACAGTATCGGTCTTTGTCTCGGGGTCGCTCTCTGACTCGAGCACCCCACTCATCAGCAACGATCTAGGTTTTCACCGCCTCGGCGAGCGCACCGCGCACCTCTGCGCCCCGGGCCCGCGGCGAGCCCTTCTTCCCTCCGGGCCGGACACCGGCTGAGCCCCTGTGCGGCGTGTGCATTCGCAGACCCGCCAAGAGGCTGTCGAGAAAGGCCCTCACGAAGTCCTGCTCCTTCCAGACTCCTCAACGAAAAGAAAGTGAGAGCGGTTGGTGGCGGTTGGAGCGGATGGAGAGCGGTTGGTGGCGACCGAGCCGCAGAATCGCTTCCATCGCGGCGTCCCTGGACGGGTTGAGACAGCCCGGTGACCGAGGGCCGGCTGAGCATTCTTGAAACTGGACCAGGACGGACTGCCTCCGAAGGGGGCTTGCGGCCAGGTTTCAGTGTGAGTAATTGGTACAGATAGACGCCCAGACGGCCGGCGCCGCCCGAGACAGGTAACTGCCCCGCTGCCTTTCTGGACGTCTAGACTGGTCCTTGGCCAGAAGCTCTGGGGCCGAAAGCCTCCCAGGCTCTGGAGGGGGTAGTCGCCGCCGCGGGACCGCTAGAATCAGCAGGCTCCGGCCCCCTCCCTCCTTGCCGCGGCGAGGTGGGAAGGGCTAGGATCCGAGCTTAGCACCTCCCCCAGAAATGCAGCACTCCAGCCCCCCCACCGTGCCCTCCGAGACCCCTCCCCGGTGCGCTCCCTCTCGGTGTCCTCCCGCGGGCGCCCCTCTCCGGCCCCCATTCAGTTCTCCCGAGTCCCTTCGCGACCCTGTTTCTTCTCGCTGCCCTCCTCCCCACGCACCCCCTGCCTCCGGGTGTTTCCCCTTCCCCAGCGCCCGCCCCCCGCCTGATTCCGAGGGGCGGGAGCGCATTGGGCTGCGCACGGGTGGGGGCGCCGCGCCAGCCTCGCGTAGCTGCTCTGACGCCGCCGCCGCCGCCGCCGCCGCCGCCGCCCTCCGCAGCCCAGCGCGCGCCCCGCGGCAGCTCCGCAGTGCACTCGCCGCCGCCGCTCCGCCAGCCCCGCCGCCCGCCCGCGGGGTGGGCTTCGAGCGAGCCTCAAACGCCAGCCGAAGGGGTCATGAGCCAGAGCGCCCTGGGACGCCGCGGGGAAAGCGAGCGAAGATAGCGGCCTCGCGCCCCCCTGGCCCTCGCCGCCTTGCCGCGCGTCCCCCGCGCCCCCAGCCCCTTGTGTCCTTTCCACGGACCCCGCCGCAGCCATGGCCACCCTTTTACGCAGCAAGCTGTCCAACGTGGCCACAACAGTGTCCAACAAGTCCCAGGCCAAGGTGAGCGGCATGTTCGCCAGGATGGGTTTTCAGGCGGCCACCGACGAGGAGGCGGTGGGTTTTGCTCACTGCGACGACCTCGACTTTGAGCACCGTCAGGGCCTGCAGATGGACATCCTGAAAACCGAGGGCGAGCCCTGCGGGGACGAGGGCGCCGAGCCGCCCGTCGAGGGAGACATCCATTACCAGCGCGGCGGAGGCGCGCCCCTGCCGCCCTCGGGCTCCAAGGATCAGGCTCTGGGGGCCGGTGGCGAGTTCGGGGGCCACGACAAACCCAAGATCACGGCGTGGGAGGCGGGCTGGAACGTGACCAACGCTATCCAGGTGAGCGCGGGATTCCCTGCTCTGCCTGCCCCCACCCTCCACCTCCTTTAGCTCAGAGAACCAGGCCGTACCCCCAGCTGAGTCCCCGGGCGATCTCGGCCGAGAGACCCCCCCCTCCCCTCCTCAGGACGTCGCCTTCCCCCTTCCCTCCCAGCCCTGCGGGGGGGATCTGCAACCCTACAAGCGGCGGCTCCCGCCCAGATCCGCGCTCCCTCCAGTGGCGCCAGCCGCTGGACAGCCAGGCTGCTGTTTGGTCCGAGGCACTTGCCCTGAGACCCTGCAAAAGGGAGGGAAACGGGAGGAGGGGGATCGGGGAGTGGTGAGGGAGAAGGAAAATCAGGATTGGAGGGAACGGTGTCTCTCGGGACTCCGGAATGGATTCACAGCTGCATGTTGGGGAGGAAAAGAGAAGGGGGACTGCTGAGGTGGGAGTCTCCTCCTGTGACACAGGCACCGACACACAGGCTCACATCCCCCCTCCCGCACGAACAAACTCCCGGCACAGGTGCGCACGACATGCGACTATATATAGACCACGGGGTTATCCTCAAACGCACCTTCATACGCCCCCACACAAGCACATACCTGGACATACCAAGCATACACACGAACCTATTTGAACGTTCACAGGCACACAAGCGCAGACTCGTGCAAACAGGATTCAGCCCACTTTCTCAAGTGCAGCCCTACTGGGGACATACAGGTGTACACAAACATAAGCACACATATTATGTGCCCACACAAGCACAAATGGCCCGTGGTACCTCGGTGCTTCTGCGCACAGACTCACCCCTTTCGCCCGAAATTCCGGCTACACCGCAAAGAGGCGACCAGCTTCTCCGCATGTGACCCTGGAGAAGCCGCCTCTGGATGCTCTGAACTGCCTCTACTCTCCAGGCCGGCCACCCCTTCAGGCTACTCGCAACGCCCCACTCCCCACCAGGAGGCGCCGGACTCTTCAGGGACCGGGTTTGGAATGCGCACAACGACCCCCGGAACTGGCGGAGGCGGGCAGGCCGCGGCACGCGGAGCGGAGGAGGCCTCAGCCCTAGGTGCCCCCGGGCCCTGTGGCTTGGTCCCCCTCGCGTCCCCGGAGCGCACGGTCGTTGGGGCGCACAACGTGGGCCTCCCGGGAGCGGGAGGGCCGCGGCGGGTTTGCTCGGGGACCCGGGCTGAGCAGGGCCCTGCGCACTAAGTGGTCGGGCCCGAGGCGCCTCCCGCTCCCGGGCCCTGCGAGACGGCCGTGAGGAACCGGGGGCAGGAGACCGCGACCGCCTCCTTGCCACCCCCGCCTTCTCCAGGGGCGTCTTTGAAGGCCCCGTTCCATAGGCCCGGAGGGAGGCCAGGGTGGGAGCCGGGAGGCCTGGAGGCCTCGGAAACCCTGGATTTCGTTAGCTTTTCTTCTCTTTGTGGATTCTAAACCTTCCTTCCACAGTCCGCACGCCTGAGTCCACAGCTTGATTCCTGCTTGATTTAGCCTCTCAGTCACTGCTCGCGCTTCTCCTCCCCCCCCCCCCCCCCCCGCCATTACCCTTCTGGCCTCTCCCCCCTAGGGCCTTCTGGCCACTCTCACATTTCCTCCGTTCTGGCCTCCCTCTGCTTCGCTCACCTGTAGCCCCTCTTCCGCCCTACCCCAGCTCTTTTCCCGGCCCCTGCTGTTATAACGCTCCCTTCTCCAATCGGCCTTAGGCCCTCGTTAGCTTCCCTGTACCCCATTGGAGCCGCACCTAAAATCCCTCACCCCCTCTTCCTAGTGGCTCAGGCCCAGCTCTCTACCTTTCTCACCGCCCTTTTCTGGCTCTGATCCCTCCACCCCCTTCTTATCTACTTCCAAAATATCTCCATATACCTTTTCCCTCCTTGTGGCTTGACCCCACGCTCAGCCTCCTCCCCACCTCCCGGCCCTTAGCGCACCTTTCCCTCTCAGTTCCGTCCTTGAACACCTCCCTCTCCATCTGACTCGACGCCCGGGCTTCCCCAGGTGAGGCCGCGGGACACCCCCATTGCAGCCGCCCGTTAACCTCTCTTCCCCGGGGCTGAAGCCCCGTTCTCACTCCGCGTAGCGCCCCCTCGCGGCCCCAGTTTTAAGCCACGCCTCTAGGCCCCCTCTGACGAGGCTGCTGCCGCTGAGCCCCGGCGTCTGGTTCCCTTTTCCGCTCCACAGGGCATGTTCGTGCTGGGCCTGCCCTACGCCATCCTGCACGGCGGCTACCTAGGGTTGTTCCTCATCATCTTCGCCGCCGTGGTGTGCTGCTACACGGGCAAGATCCTCATCGCGTGCCTGTACGAGGAGAACGAGGACGGCGAGGTGGTGCGAGTGCGGGACTCGTACGTGGCCATCGCCAACGCGTGCTGCGCGCCGCGCTTCCCGACGCTGGGAGGCCGCGTGGTGAACGTGGCGCAGATCATCGAGCTGGTGATGACTTGCATCCTGTACGTGGTGGTCAGCGGCAACCTCATGTACAACAGCTTCCCGGGGCTGCCCGTGTCGCAGAAGTCCTGGGCCATTATCGCCACCGCCGTGCTGCTGCCCTGCGCCTTCCTTAAGAACCTCAAGGCGGTGTCCAAGTTCAGCCTGCTGTGCACTCTGGCCCACTTCGTCATCAACATCCTGGTCATCGCCTACTGCCTGTCACGGGCACGCGACTGGGCCTGGGAGAAGGTCAAGTTCTACATCGACGTCAAGAAGTTTCCCATCTCCATTGGCATCATCGTGTTCAGCTACACGTCCCAGATCTTCCTGCCTTCGCTGGAGGGCAACATGCAGCAGCCCAGCGAGTTCCACTGCATGATGAACTGGACTCACATCGCCGCCTGCGTGCTCAAGGGCCTCTTCGCGCTGGTCGCCTACCTCACCTGGGCCGACGAGACCAAGGAGGTCATCACGGATAACCTGCCCGGTTCCATCCGTGCCGTGGTCAACATCTTCCTGGTGGCCAAGGCGCTGTTGTCTTACCCGCTGCCCTTCTTCGCTGCTGTGGAGGTGCTGGAGAAGTCGCTCTTCCAGGAAGGCAGCCGCGCCTTCTTCCCGGCCTGCTACGGCGGCGACGGGCGCCTCAAATCGTGGGGGCTGACGCTGCGCTGTGCGCTGGTCGTCTTCACGCTGCTCATGGCCATCTACGTGCCGCACTTCGCGCTGCTCATGGGCCTCACCGGCAGTCTCACGGGCGCCGGCCTCTGCTTCCTGCTGCCCAGCCTCTTCCACCTGCGCCTGCTCTGGCGCAAGCTGCTGTGGCACCAAGTCTTCTTCGATGTCGCCATCTTCGTCATCGGTGGCATCTGCAGTGTGTCCGGCTTCGTGCACTCGCTTGAGGGCCTCATCGAGGCCTACCGAACCAACGCGGAGGACTAGGGCGGGAGGGGTCCCGCGCTCCCGCGCCCTTCCCACCCTCCCCACCCACCCCCACCAGCCCTGTGCGCCCTGCCGCCGCGCTTGGGAAGCCAAGCTTTAAACATCTCTGGTTCCTAGTTTCTGATTATTGGGGACGGGGGTGGGGTGGGGTGGGAGGGATAGGAATCCACAATCCATCGCGTCTGCGTTTCTGTTGTCCTTTCTTTCCCACAACACCCTAGTTTCTGGGGAGGCGGGGGGCGAATTTGTGGGCAGGGCTTTCTGTCCTTCCTGGAGGGCCCCCTACTCTTTGGTCCCTGTCACCGAGCGGGTGGGAAGGGAGGGAGAAGGGGCTCAGCTCGCAGGCGCAGAAACTTGACCTTGGGGGGACATTTCACAGCCATCCAGTGCTCGGAATCTGCAACGTCCAGCCATTTCCAGCAAGAGCGCTTCCCATTCCAGAGACATTTCAACCCTGCAGAGGGAAAGGCTGGCTGGGAAATCCGTTTCGGGTGGGCGATTTCCTTCCACGAAGCGGGGAGGCGAGAAGCCAAGGCAGGGCCGGCTTGCCTGCCGGTTTTCAGGAATCCAAACTCATCTTGTGCAATTTATCAGGTCGTGGAACTGTTCTACTGTGCGTGTGGTGTGCTCGTGGTGAATAAGACGAAATGTATATCAGAAAAAAAAAATCTATCTCTAATTTAGAGTGCGGTACATTAATTATATCCGTAAATAAAGAAGAAACAAAAAGGTGCGCGGGCTTCTTGTCGGTTCTGCATTTTTGCGCCCCCGGGGATCCCAAAGCGTTGGAGCGCCGGGAACGACTCTGGCCCGACCGGGTGAAGCAGGTGTGGATGGAAGAGCGCCTGTAGGAGAGCCTGGGGGGAGTGAGAAGCACTAAGAGGAGGCTCTCCAGGTGTTTGGGGGGAGGCAGGGGAAGGAGCCTGTGGGGCTTGCAGCAGTCTCCGTGTGGCCAGGGCCCTGCCGCCACCAAGATACGATTTGTTCCGAATCCATCTGAGAGCATTCCAGAGACTCTCAACCTCCAATCTTGAAAGGACAAAAAAAGAAAAAAGACAATAAACAAAGGCGTGCAGAAATTCACACTTGATTGTGGACTGTGAAGATACTATACAAAGGAAATCAGCCTCAGGTTGTGGATTTCCCAGGGCTCCCAGGGCCAGGGGCCAACCCGGCCTCCCAGGCATCTCTCACCCAAGAAATCCCCCCTCAAGTCCAAGCGGAGGTTTACACAGCCACAGCGAAGAGATCTAGCTGTTTAGAATCAACAGCCTGAGCTATTTGGATCCCAGTCTCCCCTCTCCTTGAGCAGCCTGTTGGATTTTTTTTTTTTTTTTAATTACCTAGAGGGTCCAGTCCTTTTTGTGTGTGTGCAGATCCAACTGCGGGGTGCCAGTCCTGGGCATGGTTGCCGAGGGTCACAGTCAGAATTAGCATACGGGATCCAGGAATGCAGGAAGGCTGGGCCATTCCTGGGGTCCTCTCTCACTTTGAGAGTAGCCGTGCGGGAGGTTTTTTGTCACCGCCACCAAGTCAGAGAGGACTAGTTTGGAACGAATTCTCTTGGTGTGATCTCTGCACCAGAAAGCACGGGGAGATTGCCTAAGAACAATGTCCATCCTCCCTGCCCTCAGCGACGGCTGTGGAGGCCTGTATGCGCATGTGTAGGAGATATAAAGATCTGCGTGTGGGGTGGACGGAAGTCTTGTGAGAGCCTTGATGAATATGTGTGTGTGTGTGTGTGCGTGCGTGTGTGCAGAGCATTGAGTGGGCATGCCTGTGGTAGAGGTGACCTCGCACCATCCTGATTCTGCAGCTATGGAGCAGAACAGGGATAAGATCTGCCCTCTGCTGCCCGGGGTTCTGACTATTTAAACGGGCTATTTGGGATGTCCGCTGTCTCCTAATCCCGCTTGTCACTATTGTCGCGCATTCAGGATCCAGAGCTGAGCAGAGGATCCTGTTTGCTAAGCTCTCTGATGTCTCTCAGTCCTGAAGCTGACCACCCCTCCCTTCCCTACCCGCCACTTCTCAGTGGGTCCACAGACCCTGGGGTGCACTCTGAGTCGCAGGGAGGTGTGCAGTCTTCAGAAAAAGCCCGGGCTGCTGCAGTGGATGGGAAGGTGGGAGCGTCAGGCTGCACCAGCTCCATCCTTCCCGTCTTTAGAAGGACAAAGGAGACAGTTGGCAGGTTCTGGACAGTGGCTGCCACCTCCGTGGACTTGCCTAGATCCACTCCCTTGCGTCCTGCTCCGGGCTTTGTGCTCAGCTTACAGGAGCCTGGGTTCCCCCCTCCCCCACAGCGAGTCCGGAGGGTGAGGGTCCGGAGACCCAGCCTTCTAGGCGCCCCAGAAGAAACCCTGCACCCTCGTGGGTAGGACATCCATTCCAGACTCGCATTCAGGCAACTGGAAGAAATAGGGAGCCTGGGTAGCTGAGGCCCATCTCCGAACTCCTGCCGCCAACACCAAAGTGTGTGGGTAGAAGTTCAAACGAAGCATTCCGATTTTCTTCGGGTAGAGTCCGAGGGAGCGGATAGGCCCGGTCAGATTCATCAGGGGGTCGAACTGAAGAGGAGAGGCGGAATCCACCTCCGGGTCCCAGGGTGCCCATCATTTCCCAGCACGGATCCAGATAAGCGGTCCCTTCTGGCGGCAGCCTTGCGACGGTGTTATTGGCGTACCTGGCTCAAGGCTTGGGAACCAAGACACTTGTCCCCGGAGGAACCCAGGAGTCGCTGCCTGCTCCCCAGCGGTGTCCTACCTCGCCCCCCAGTGGTGACAGCGCAAGCTGCCGGCCCTCAAAGAAGGCTCTCCACCGTTAGATTTTGGGTAATCTCTTTCCTGCATACCCCAGATTTCTAACTGCTTCTTCCCACCCTGCCATCCCCCGCCCTGCCCCATTGATAATCACTGCTTACCTCTAGTGCTTTATTTTCAGGTCCTTCATATTTCAAAAGTGGGCTTTTGATCGTTTTCCCCTCAAACAGAAGGAGGAGAAGGAGGCTATGTTGTCCAAGTGTTTCATTGAATGGCATGTCCTGCCCCAGGGACTGATCTGTTCCCTTTATTCATTTGGATGGATGGAGGGAGCCAAATAGGCTCGTAGGGACCAGTCAGGAAGTTGAGAAGGATCCTCGACTTTCTGTTGGTGGGGATGAAAGATCTCAAGGGCAAGGGCCAGAGAGAGGCTGCAGTCAAGGAGGGGGCAGATCAGCTAGAGGGCTTAGTTGTCACTGCCAGTGAAGGTGTGGTGGGAAACCCAGGCCTGGACGTGCAGGGATTCAGGAGGTGGAGCTGGTTTGACCCCAGAGAACCAACCTTGGGTGTTTTTCCCACGGCTTTTATTTATTTATTTTTCTTCCTCTTCCAAGAACACTTGCGAGCTTACAGAAAAGGTGAGAGAATTCTACACTGACAGTGCATAGCCCGCCACCTAGACTGAACAATCGACAGTTTTACAGTGTTGGATTATCTACCCTATAGCTATCCATCTATCCAGGTAGCGATCCACCTTTTTAAAAAGTGTCCTTCCAAGTTGCAGCCGTCAGCGTATTTCCCTGTTATGGAAGCATGCAGGATCGGTACCAGTGACATTCAGATAGCACAGGACCAGTGGCAGTGCTATCTCTGCTCAGCCATACCGAGTCCAAAGCAAAAGCAAAATATCAGCACTAAGGATCCTGTCTTGATTTCACATTTTATTATTTTGTTCATGTTATTTTGAACATTATAGTGCAGGCTTAAATCTTGATATTGATTTATTAAGAGCCTGGCTATGACTCATCCCACAGTGATGCTGCGGGTACCATCTCTGCCAGTTGTGGGGTCGAAGAGGGGCCAGGAGGGGAGAGACCTCTAGCCACAAACGCCCAGCAGGGTGGTCCAGCAGCGTTAAGGGTCAAGTTCTGGAAGGGGATGGGGAGGGGAGGAGCTTTACGCCGGCAGCTCCAAATAACACTCTGTGGGTGGGATGGAAACAGGGTGTACAGATTAATTGTTAAGGTAAGGTCAGGATGGGCCCTTCATTCAATATGACTGGTGTCCTTACAAGAAGAGGAAAAGGGATACACACACAGGGAGAATTCCATGTGACAGTGGAGGCGGAGAGTGGAGTGATGTGTGTACAAGGCAAGGACTACAAGCGACACCCAAACATAAGATAAAGGCGTGGAACGAATTCTTCCTTAAAGCCGTCAGAAAGAGCATGGCTCTGTCCACACCTTCTTTGGGACTTCTGGCATCCAGAACTACGAGAGAGTAAATTTCTTCTGTTTCCAGCCATTCCTAGTGGTACTTTATTATGCCGACCCTAGGAAATGAATACAGTAGGCTTCTGATCTATTTTCTTCTAGTCATTTCTACGGGCAAATAATTACCACCATAGATTTTGTCTAGTGCTGTGTTGTACAACAGAGTAGCCACCAGCTACGCGGGGCTATTTAAATGCAAATGTAAATTTAAATTAAATTAAAAATCAGCTCCTCAGTTGCACTACTCACATGTGGCTCATGCATTAGACATTGCAGACTGTAGAACATTTCCATCATGGCAGAAAGTACTATTGGATAGCATTAGTCTAGTGTGTCCATTTTCTCCTGCAGTAATGCTGCGTGGCAACCCAGAATTTCAGTGGAGAGCAAACATTTTGTTGTTGTTCATGGATCCACGGGGCAGCCCAACTGTAGATGATGGGTCAGCTTGGACTTGGCTCTAGGCTGCAGTTTGGGTTTGGGTCTGCTCCATGTATTTTCCATCCTCTTCACACTCCGGGCATGTTCTTCTTATGACTAACAGCAGGAGTGCAAAGAGGGCAGTCTAAACCACAAAGCACACTTAAAGCCTCTGCTCAGATCACATTTGTTTAGCGCTGGCTGAAAGCAAGCCACGTGGCCAAGCCCAGTATCAATGTTTATAGCGAGAGGCCCTACAAAGTTACATGGCAGGTGGTATGGATTATAATCTTATTATATGGGAGTGGAGAACCAGAAACAAGAATCCAGTCTACCTTACTTATACACGGTGCTTTTTTTTCCCCCTGAAAAAGTAATACACTCACATGGCTAAAAATGTTTTAAAGTATGCTGTGAACATTTTCCCCATACCTGACCCTCCCACCTTGGCTCCTCTCTTTATAAGTATACTCTTATATTAGTTTCTTGTCTATCTGTATGAAAATACAAGCAAATCCATATATATTTGTCCCCACCCTTTCTTCAAGGTAGTTTACTATACACTGTGCTGCTTTCACTTATTTCTTTTAAAAATAAATCTTGAAGTTTTTCCCATGTTAGTATACATAAATGTAGCTCTTTTTTTTTTTTTAAATTTTTTTTAACATTTATTTATTTTTGAGACACGGAGACAGAGCATGAACAGGGGAGGGGCAGAGAGAGAGGGAGACACAGAATCTGAAACGGGCTCCAGGCTCTGAGCTGTCAGCACAGAGCCTGACGCAGGGCTCGAACTCACGAACCGTGAGATCATGACCTGAGCCGAAGTCAGACGCTTAACAGACTGAGCCACCCAGCGCCCCATAAATGTAGCTCTTGAACTTACATTCACTTATATTTACTGTTCTCTGTGTTCTGCTTATTCCTGCTTTCTCAGTTTAATGACTGATGAGATACTTTCAGATACTTTCAGATACTTTCAGATGAGATAATGGGTTTGCTTTGGAAGGCAACAACCTTAATCTGACTTTGCCACTAGCCTGGGTCTCACTTTGGCCTAGAAGAGTTCACAGAGATTTTGAGAAACGTTTAAGGTTTCATCTCTTGCTGAAAATGTTACCATTAAAAAAAATTTTTTTTAATGTTTATTTTTGAGAGAGAGAGAGGACAGAGGATCTAAAGTGGGCTCTGCACTGACAGCAGTGAGCCCCATGCGGGGCTCAAATTCACAAACCGTGAGATTAGACCTCAGCCGAATTTGGACGCTCAACCAACTGAGCCACCCAGGTGCCCCAAAACGTTACCATCTTTTATAACTAACTTGCTTTTTTCTCTCAAAGTTGCGGGTTCCAGACCTGAAAGCGTACAGTCAAGGGATGTGCTTTTAAACCTTTTTATACCCCTAGCTGGGAGAAATGGGGCAGGGGAGAGCTTGCCCAATCCTTTTAGAGCTAAACTGGAAGGCAGGTGCCACATTACCTCCACTCCCACCCCCACTGGCCAGAATTTGGTCACAAAATCATACTAGATGAAATTTTGAGGGAGTTATACCACTAAAAGGAAGAGAGAATGTATATATTGAGAATCAATTAGTCCTTTTCTCAGTCTTTGAGGTCTCAGTGAGAGGGCTGTGGGAGTTAGTAAATAATAAATAATTGAATTATTTAATAATGAATCTATTAAAAGAGTTCATATTGTATTACAAAAGACTACACACAGGAAAGTGCACAGATCGTAAGTGGACAGTTTGATGAATTTTCACAAACTGAAAGTGTGTACGTAGCGAGCTCCCTGGTCAAGAAATTGAACACTGTCAATACCCCCGAGTTTGTTTCCCTGACGGCTGGGCTAAGGGCTTCGTAACTCTGTGGAGGCGGAGCCAAGGGCGATTGAAGGTGAGTTACCCGGGAAATGGGGGTGTGACTAAGAGAAAAGGCGGGGCCTGAAGTAGTTTAGGGACACGTTCTGGAGGCCCGGAAGGGGCGGGGCCTGGTGGCGTTACGCATCCGGGGCGGGGCTAACTGTCCGGCGTCCCGGCTGGAGCGAAGGGGCGTGGCCAGATCGGATGTTGGGGGCGAGGTTAGGCAAAGGCGGGACTTCGAGGCCAGGATGGGCGAGGCCTAGCGATCCCAAAGGCCGCCCGGGTCGCTAGGGGCGAGTCAGGCGAAAAGACTGGCGGGGTTTCGTGAGCGGAGGAAGCTTGGGAGCAATCGTCACGCACGGGGCGGAGTCTCGTGTCGTCTGGGCGGGCATTGCGGTGAGGGGCGGGGCTTCGCGTCGTTTGGGCGGACGTTGCGGCAAGGGGCGGGCACAGCGCGCGCGCTCCAAGATGGCCGCGGCCAGTGCGGCCGGACCGGTGGCGAATGTGTTCCCGTTCCGCGATGCCCGCGCCGCGCCAGACCCAGTGCTGGAGGCCGGCCCGGAGGCACACGGGCCACTGCCAGTGCCACTGGTGCTGGACAACGGGTCGTTCCAGGCCCGCGCCGGCTGGGCATGCCCCGGGCCGGACCCGGGCCCCGAGCCGCGCCTGCAGTTCCGCGCTGTGTGCGCCCGCGGGCGTGGCGGGGCTCGGGGCGGAGCGGGCCCGCAGGTGGGCAACGCGCTTGGCAGCCTGGAGCCGCTGCGCTGGATGCTGCGCTCGCCCTTCGACCGCAACGTACCGGTCAACCTGGAGCTGCAGGAGCTGCTGCTTGACTACAGCTTCCAGCACCTGGGTGTCTCCTCACAGGTGAAGCGAGGGGGAGGTGGGTTGGGCTTGAGGGGAGGGGTGAGGTCTTGTGCCCGCGCATTTCGCTGAGAGGTCGTAGTCACTACGGTAACTCTAGCTCTCATTGTCATTTAGCCATTCCTTTCGTCTGTCGAGCAAATCTTAAGCGCCCAACGCGTTTAAGCCCTATGCTGGGCTCTTGGGAAATAGCAGTGGACTAAACAACGGTCCTTTTCTCTTGCAGCATACCTTCGGGCATAGGTGCTCATTCGTTGATGAATTCATTCATTGAGCACCTACCTACTCTGTGTCAGGCACTTTTTTCCAGGCGTTTGGAATACATCCGTGAATGTAACACAAAGTTACTTACGCTGTGGAGCTAGAATGGAAAGACATTCTAGTATGAAAAGGCAGCCAATAAACAATAGAATTAAGTAGTAGATTCTGTGGCATGATAGGAGGAGGGGGGGCGGTTCACGTCTTTTCGGATGGTCAGGGTAGGACTCAGGGAGAAGGGGATGTTCAAGCAAGGATTGAAGGAGGTGATTGAGGGAGCAAGCCATGGGAATATCTGAGGGAATAGTATTCCAAACAGAGGGCACAGCCAGTGAAAAGGCCCTGAGGGAGAGGTGTGCCCTAATCCTAAGTGAGAGCAGCCAGAGTGAGAGGAGAGTAGTAAGTGGAGAGGAAGTCACAAGTGATGAGGGGCAAATCACGCACCTTATAGGCTTTTACTCGGAGTGTAACGAGGAGCCATTGCAGGGTGTTGAGCGGAGGAGGGACATGACGTATGCTCCAGAAGGCCCGCCGTAGCTGCTGTATGAAGAATGGACTGGCATGGGTCATAGGGTAGAATCAGGAGACCAGTTAGGAGACCATTGCAGTCACCCAAGTGGGTGATGATGGTGACTAAGGTGAAGGTCAGGGGAGGGGGATGTGGCAAGAAGCAATTTGATTCTGGAGGTATTTTGAAGATCGAGCCAATATGATTTGCTGACAGTCTGGTTGGGGCTTCACTTAATAACTTTCGATTGACCGTGCTTTCATATTTTCCAAAAACAACCTCCAGTAGAGATGAGCGTTTTACGGTTGCTTCTGGCCAGGTGTTTGAAGACCGAAAGCAAATTCAGTCTTTACAGTAGGCCTTTGGTTTCTTTTATTCTTTAGGAAGAGTATTCTTTTATCAGTGGTCTGTTCTGTCTTTTCTTTCAAAGTAGGGCTGTGTCGATCATCCCATAGTTTTGACGGAAGCTGTGTGCAACCCGCTGTATTCTCGACAAATGATGTCCGAGCTTCTTTTCGAGTGCTATGGGATTCCTAAGGTTGCCTATGGAATAGACAGCCTCTTCAGCTTCTACCACAATAAGCCAAAGAACTTGATTTCCAGCGGGCTCATCATTTCATCTGGTTACCAGTGTACCCATATTTTACCCATCTTAGATGGGAGGTGAGTAGCACTTAGGGCACTGGAGAAACATTCAGGAAACATTTGTTGGGTGCCCACCTTAAAGGTGGGGTGGAAAGAACAAGTATTGTACTGGGAACTAGCCTCTGGCCTTGGCTCTGACATACTTCACTGTGTGACTTCAGGTAAGTCACTTCTCCTTCCAACCCGGAGGGAGTTGTTGTAGATGGTCTTCGAAGTCCAACTCCATAATTGTAGAATTTTACTATTTTGATTATGGCAAGATAATCACCTGCAAGTAGCAGGTACCCATAAAAAAACGTTTTGAAGAAATTATTTGAATAATTTAAATGGCCTTTCTGTTCTGGAGTCACTTTTTTATTGAGGGGTTATTTTTTTAGGGGGGGAGGTTCTGGGTTTTCAGGTCAGTCACGACCCCAGGGTTGTAGGACCAAGCCCCACATCAGGTTTCACACTGAGTGTGGGGCCTGCTTAAGATTCTTTCTCTCTCTCTCTCCCCCCCGCACCTCTCCTCCACTCATGCTCTCTCTAAAATTTAAAAAAAAAGAAAAAGGTTATTTTTTAATTTAAAGCTCTTTAATCACAGTTGGTTAGTACTTTTCAGGTACAGTGCCTGGCACATAATATAGATACTTATTAAATATTTCCAAGTTGGATAAAAGGTGAGGGTAGTTTCTCTCATTAAAAAAAAAAAAAAAAAATATATATATATATATATATATATTTTTTACTTATTTATTTTGAGGTGGAGAGAGGGGCAGAGAGAGAGGGAGAGACAAATCCAAAGCAGACTCCATGCTATCAGTGCAGAGCCTGATGTGGGGCTCGAACCCATGAACTGTGAGATCATGCCCTAAGCCGAAGTCAGACCTTAACCGACTAAACCACCCAGGTGCCCCAGTTTCTGTCATTTTTAGACCAGTTTTCATTTTATAGTTGGGCTTTCATTGTTGAAGAAGAGACTAGACCAGCATCGTGCTCTCGGGAGAAGGTTTCTTATTGCATACAGAGGGGAAGTAGGGAGCAGAGCCCTGGCTTTGGAGTTAAATGCCTGGGTTTGTGGCCCTGCTGAGAATGAGGTTATTTACCCTCTCCACTTGGCCTCTTCTTAACATGTAAAATGGGGAAAAACTAATTTTCCAGGGTTACTCTGAGGATGAAGTGAGATAAATGTAGGTGATGGCACTTCGGGAACTGTAGAAGAGTCTGAATATTTAAGTCAAAATAAATGTTGAATTTATTGAGACCTATAGTGGTAATTTCTCTTGAAGTTTCTACAAACATTTATGAAGATAGAAGTATTTATTTTACACGTTACCAAACACTCCTTGTATTTGGAATTTTTTTTTATTTTATGTAAACAGAGTGTACAGAAAAGTATTGAGAGAAAAGTGTTTTACCTGAAAGTTAAGAAACGATCACATTGGAGCCTGTCCTGTTCTATGCTGGCATCTGCTGGTGAAGCGTGATATAGCAAAAACTTTGCAATTGCGGCAAGATCCTAGTGTCCTGCTACCCTTTCTCACATTAAGAAAGAGGCTATTCTGATTTCTCTTCCCCTTCACAAGATGTGGAAGGGACCTGGTCCTTTCAGGAGGTTACAGTAAGCCAGTATGTACGTGGTTACTTAATGTGTATGCATCAGCAGAAGTGGAGTGTCCAGGGGAGGGTTCTCAAACTCTAGCCCATGTTAGACTTACCTAGAGAGCTTGTTAAATAAAATGCATACTCCCAGCCCTACCCCAAAGCAAATGAGTCCCAGGAATTGGCACGTTTAACATTTCCCCCAGCTAATTCTACCAGGACCACAGTTTGAGAAATGCATGACGAGCCACATAAGGGTCTGACTTCAGAGTACATATTCTTCCCGTTGAACCTTGTTGCCTTGTGACACCCTTGCCAGAAGTTAGATGCCACGTGTCTGGGTGTGGACTAGGAATTCCTGCACTGAGTCAGAGGCTGAATCGAGGGAACTTCAGAGTCCCTTCATCTCTAAAGTTTTCTGTTCCCCCGGCTGCTCTGTCTCTTCCTCGTTCATCTGCATTGTCACCCTCCCCCCGAACCCCCCACGAAGTGTTCCCTGTCCTTTCTCCCATGTTGCCGCAAATTTCAGTGCTCTTTTCCATTCCTTGCTTATAGGTTAGATGCTAAAAACTGCAAACGCATCAATCTGGGAGGAAGCCAAGCAGCTGGCTACCTCCAGCGTCTCCTGCAGCTGAAATACCCTGGGCATCTGGCAGCCATCACTCTCAGCCGCATGGAGGAGATCCTGCACGAGCACAGCTACGTTGCTGAAGATTATGTGGCAGGTAACGGAGACGGCCTCTGTTTGTGGCATTTATTTATTTATAATTTTGTCAAAGAGTTTTTAAAAACTGTTGATTATTTTTGAGAGTGTGTGAGCAAGCATGAGTTGGGGAGGGGCAAAAAGAGAGGGGGAGAGAATCCCAAGCAGGCTCCATGCTGTTGGTGCAGAGCCAGGTGCAGGGCTCGGACCTCGTGAACTGTGAGATCATGACCTGGTGAAATCAAGAGTCAGATGCTTAACCCACCGAGCCACCCAGGCGTCCCTGCTTGAGGCTTTTAGATATTGTCTGTGTTCAGGGTGTTCCTTAAATCGTTTCCAGGATGACTCTCTTGCTCACTTTTTACTCTCATTAGCATCCCCTTTTCCTTTTGGTATTTACTTAAACTATTCAATAAACTGGTAACTTACATCTGTAGGTTTTTTGTTTTTGTTTTTTTTTCAAAATGGTTTTGGCTATTTGAGTTCCTTTGCCTTCCCGTATCAACATTAGGATTATGGGGGTGCCTGGGTGGCTCAGTCAGTTGAGTGTCTGACTCTTGATCCCAGAGTCGTGAGTTTCAAGCCCCAAGTTGGGCTCCCGTGGAGCCTACTTTAAAAAAAAAAAAGTTAGGATTAGCTTCTTCATGTCTACAAAAATGTTCTTTTGGGATTTTGATTGAAAGTATATGAAATCTATAGATCAGGTGGGATATGAAACAACAGCATTTTTAATATAAACCTAAACATAATATTAAGTCGAGATGTAACATTAAATGTAGATTGGGGAGAAGTGACATTTTGTACGATGCTGGATCTTCTACTCCGTGAACATAGTAGGTCTTTCCATTGACCTTGGCCTTCATTGATTTCTTTCATCAGCATTTTGTAGTTTTTGACATACAGATCCTATACATGTTCGGTTAGATCTGTGTCTAAGTTTTTGCTTTTTTATTTCACTTTCCGGCGGCTCATTGTTCGTGTTTAGAAGTGCAATTAATTTTTATGTGTTGACCTTGTTAAATTTATTTATTTTTAGTCTTTTGTAGATTCCTTGGGACTTTCCACATAGTCATGTCACCTGTGAATAGGAACAGTTTTGTCTCTTCCTTTGCAATCTGTTTGCCTTTCTTTCTCTTTTTCTTATTTTACTGGCTGGACTTCCAGTACAGTGTTGAATAGGAGTGGTGATAGTGGGCATCCTTTTCTTGTTCCCAGTTCCTATTTTTGGCCTGGTGGGGGGACATAGTCTTTCACTATTAAGTATATGATGTTGGCTTGAAGTGTTTTACAGATGTCCTTTATCAAGCTGAGGATATTGCCTTCTGTTCCTAGTTTTAGTGAGCATTTTTATCATGAGTGAATTTTGAATGTTTTTTTTTTTCTGCACCAGTTGATATGATCCTATGGTGTTTCTGCTTTGGACTATTCATATGGGAGATTATAATGATTGCTTTTTGGATATTGAACTAGCATTGATTGGGGGGCGGTAGATGCCACTTGTTCATGTATATTTGTCTTTTTATATGTTTCTGGATTTGATCTGGTAATATTTTGTGGGGTTTTATGTCTATATTCATGAGGGATGTTGATCTGTAGTTTTCTTTTTTCTTGCTTTTTTTTTTTTAATGTTTATTTTTGAGAGACAGAGTGCGAGTCGGGGAGGGGGAGAGGGGGAGGGAGACACAGATTCAGAAGCAGGCTCCAGGCTCTGAGCTGTCAGCACAGAGCCCGATGCGGGGCTTGAACTCACAAACTGTGAGATCATGACCTGAGCTGAAGTTGGATGCTTAACTGACTGAGCCACCCAGGTGCCCCTAAAAAAAATTTTTTTTAATGTTTATTCTTGAGAGAGAGAGAGATAGAGCTCAAGTGGGGGAGGGGCAGAGAGCGAGGGAGACACAGAATCCCAAACAGGCTCCAGGCTCTGAGCTGTCAGCACAGAGCCCGATGAGGGGCTCGAACTCAGGAACCATGAGATCATGACATGAGCTGAAGTCAGATGTTTAACAGACTGAGCCACACAGGTGCCCCCAAGATCATTCTTCTTGTAATACAAGCATTTAATGCTGCAAAATTTCCCTTTCAGCATTGCTTTGTCTGCATTCTACAGATCTTGTTATATTTTCATTTTTACTGAGTTCAGGTATTTTCTTTCTTTTTTTTAATTTGAGAGAGAAAGGACAACTAGGGGAGAGGGGCAGAAGGAGAGAGAGACAGAGAGAGAGAGAGAGACAGAATCTTCAGGCTCCACGCTCAGTATTCGGCCCAGTGCACGGCTCGATCCCATGATGCTGGGATCTTGACCTGAGCCACAGTGAAGAGTCAGATGCTCAACTGACTGAGCCACCCAAGCACCCCGAGTTCAGATATTTTCTTATTCCCCTCAAGACTTCTTTTTATGAACCATAGATTATTTGGAAATGTATTGTTTTATTGGGAGTACATCAAAATAAAAAGCTTCTGCACAGAGAAGAAAACAATCAAAACTAAAAAGCCACCCACTGAATGGGAGAAGATATTTGCAAATGACATATCTGAAAAAGGGTTAGTATCCAAATTATATAAAGAACTGATACAAGGCAACACCCAAAGCACAAATAATCCAATTTAAAAATGGGCAGAATTTTCTTAAGTATTCAATGAAGATGAATTTTTTTTTAAGTTTATTTATTTTGAGAGAAAGAGAGTGCAAGTTGGGAGAGAGGCAGAGAGAGAGAGAGAGAGAGAGAGAGAGAGAGAGAGAGAGAATCCCAAGCAGGCTCCACACTGTCAGCATGGAGCCCAACGCAGGGCTCAATCCCACAAACATAAGATCATAACCTGAGCTGAGATCAAGAGCTGGACGCTGAACCAACCGAGCCACCCACGCGCCACGGAAGTTGAATGTGTTCTATAATGTTAATTCGAATGAATATAACTTAAAATAATTGTTTCTCAGGGTTCCTGGGTGGCTCATTTGGTTAAACATCTGACTCTTGATCTTGGCTCAGGTCATGATCTCCTGGTCGTGGGATCCAGTCACATGTGGAGTGGCTCAGCATGGAGCCTACTTAAGATTCTCTCTCTCCTTCTCCCTCTGCCCCTTCCCCCATTCACATGACTCTCTAAAATAGAAAAAAATAAAATAGTTGCTTTTCATGTTTAAGTCTCTTTTACAAAGTGAGTCATGTCTTACGTTATCCACACAGGATTCTTTAGAAGCGATTTCAGTTTGTTCATTTCTGTTAAAATGAAAAGATTTATATAATTTTTGTTTGATTTTATGTATTTGAATGAGAAGGGTGATTTGTGTAAGGTTTTTAAAATGAAGAAGAGGGCAGAAGACATGAACAGACCTTTCTCCACAAGAAGACATCCAGAGGGCCAACAGACGCATGAAAAGATGCTCAACATCACTCATCCTCGGGGAAATGCAAATCAAAACCACAGAGAGATATCACCTCATACCTGTCAGAATGGCCAAAATCAACAACACAAGAACAAGTGTTGGTGAGGATGTGGAGAGAAAGGAAGCCCCTTACACTGTTGGTGGGAATGCAAACTGGTGCAGCCACTGTGGAAAACAGTATGGAGGTTCCTCAGAAAGCTAAAAATAGAACTACCCTACGATCCAGCAGTTACACTACTAGGTATTTACCCAAAAAATAGAAAAACACTAATTCAGAGGGATACACACACCCCTGTGTTTATAGCAGCATTATTTAACAATAGCCAAATTATGGAAGCAGCCCAAATGTCCACTGATAGATGAATGGATAAAGAAGATGTGGCATACATAGAAACTTTTAGCCATAAAAGTGAATGAAATCTTGTCATTTGCAACGACATGGATGGAGCTAGAGAGTAGAATGCCGAGTGAAATAAGTCAATCAGGGAAAGACAAATATTGTGTGATTTTACTCATATGTGGAAATTAAGAAAGCAAATGAGCAAAGGGAGAAAAGAGAGGAGGGCAAACTGAGACACAGACTCTTAACTCGAGAGAACAAATTGATTGTTTCCAGAGGGGAGGGGGTGGGGGATGGGTGAAATAGGTGATGGTATGAAGGCGTGCACTTGGGCTGAGCACCGGGTGATGTATGGATGTGCTGAATCACTATATCGGACGCCTGAAACCAGTGTGACACTGTATATTAACTCTAGTAGAATTAGAATAAAAACAATCTTTAGGTTTTAGGGGTTAAGTCCAATTTGCTATTTTAAAAAATAGTTGATGTGGAAAGTGGAAAGTAAAAAAAACCAAAAAACAAATGTGTTGTTATGTATCCAAGTATTTGGAGATATTCCTGTTATATTTTTGCGATTTATTTCTGTATTAGTTTCATTATGGTCAAATATCAGGTGAGCTCGTGAAGGTTTGTTTCATGGCCCAGGCACGGTCTCTTTGGGGATTGTCCCATTCATGCTTGGAAAGAACATGAACTCTGCTGTTGGGCAGAGTATTCTGTGACGTCGCTTGGGCACGCTAGTTCGTGGTGCTGCTCAGCTCTTCGGTGTCCCTGTTCCTTTTCCATCCACTAGCTCTGTTGAGTATTAAGAGTTTCGAAGTCTCAAGGGATGATTTGTAGATTTTTTTATTTCTCCTTTCATTTCTGTCAGTTTATGCTTTCAAGTATCTAAAGCACTTTGGTTAGGTACATATTTAGGTTTCTTACATCATCTTGACAAATTTACCTTTTATCATTATACAGTATCTTTTTTTATGCCTTGCAGTTTTCTTGGCTTTGAAGTCTGCTTGGACATTAATATAGCCACTCCAACTTTCTTTTGATGCGTGCTTGCATGGAATTGCCTTCCCATCGTTTAGTCTACTTATACCATTATACCCAAAGTGAGTTCAGTAGCTGTCTTTTTAAAATCTGTTATGTCAGTCTCTATCTTTTAATTAGTATGTTAAGACCTTTTTTTTTTTTTTTTTTAATTTTTTGAGAGAGCCTGTGTGCTCACCCACACTTGGGAGAGGGACTTAGAAGGGGGGAGGGAATCCCAAGCAGGCTCCACACTGAGTGTGGACGCAGAACTTGATCTCATGACCTGAGATGGGGGCCCGAGCCCAAGTCAAGAGTCAGACACTTTTACTGACTAAGCCACCCAGGCACCCCAAGATCATTTAAAATTAATTCTATGTTGAATTTAGTTGTACCATTTTATTACTTGTTTTCTGGTGTTCCTTCTCTTTGTTGTTCCTGTTTCTTTCTCCTGCCCTCTTTTGGGTTAGAGTATTTAAAACTTTTTTTGGTACTGGCATTTTAATTTATCCGTTGTGTTTTTACCGTATCGTTCTATGTAGTTTTTTAATGGTTGCCCTGGGATTACAGTAGATAGACTTTTCATGGTGTTCTTAGAATCTGTGTTTTGCGACTTCAGGTGGAATGTGGAAATGTTAGCACCCCAGAGGCCCCTTTAGCCTTCCTCTTTTATGTTGGGTTGTCCTATGGATCACATCTACACACAAGGGAAACCCAGCGGACCTGTGATGGTTTTTTACTTGGAATTGTCAAACATAACTTTAAAGAACTCAGGAGGAGGCTAGCCTATCATGTTGAACCAGATTTTTGTCCTTTCTATTGCTCTTCCTTCATTCCCAATGTTCTGAATTTCCTTCTGGTGTCATTTCTGTCTGGCGAACTGTATTCGACAGTTCTTTTTTTTTTTTTTTTTTTTTTAATGTGTATTTATTTTTGAGACAGACACAGAGTGTGAGTGCAGGACGGGGAGTGTCAGAGAGAGAGGGAGACACAGGATCCCAAGCAGGCTCCAGGCTCTGAGCTGTCAGCACAGAGCCCAACATGGGGCTCGAACTCACCAACTGCAAGATCATGACCTGAGCCAAAGTCAGCCACTTAACCGACTGAGCCACCCAGGCTCCCCCTTTACTCGACAGTTCTTTGAGAAGGATCAGTGGGCCTTATGTTCAGGTGTTACAGCTGCATTTTGTTGACCGGGTGGATTCAGAAATTGGGTGGATTGTGCCTTCTCCATCTTCCCCGGATCCAGAACCCTGGTATCGCCTTTCTGATTTCTCTGCTAATACTGTTTCCATTTCATAACTTCAAAATGATTTCTCCGAAGAACTGCAGAAATGGCGGTGCCCTGATTATTACGAAAACAACGTCCACAAGATGCAGCTCCCGTTTTCCAGCAAGCTCCTGGGCAGCACTCTGAGCTCCGAGGAGAAGCAGGAACGGCGGCAGCAGCAGCTGCGGCGCCTGCAGGAGCTCAATGCCCGCCGGCGGGAGGAGAAGCTACAGCTGGACCAGGAGCGGCTGGACAGACTGCTCTGCGTGCAGGTGCTGGCGGGTCCCGCGAGGGGCTCCGGTGTAGGCTCAGCATGGGGGGCCTGTACCCGGTACACAGCAGCAGGTGTCTCTGGACTTGGCCTCACTCATTTACTTTGGCCTTATAATCTTTGTTTCATAACTTCTTTTTAAAGTTTATTTATTTTTTGGAGAGAGAGAGAGCGTGTGAATGTGCAGGCGAGTTGGGGAGGGACAGAGAGAAAGGGAGACTGAGAATCCCAAGCGGGCTCCACGCTGTCAGCACGGGGCCCAATGCGGGGCTTGAACTCATGAACCTGCAACATCATGACCTGAAACCAGGAGTCGGATGCTTAACTGACTGGGCCAACCAGGCATCCTGTTTTACAACTTTTTGATTGAAACGTAGCACACATACTACAAAGTGCACAAGTCTTAATTAAGCATGTGTATATAGCTCGATGGATTTTCACAACGTGGAACACACCATGTGTCTGCCATCCAGAGCACCTCCAGCATGCCCCCTCTTAGCCAGTTACCTTCCCACCCCACTCAAAAGGTAACATTTCTGACCTCTGTCACCATAGATTAGTTTTTCCGAATCAGGTGGTGCTGAGGCCCTGACGCGGTGCAGCCTAGAGACAGCTGGGGAGGAGGGTGGGGTGTGGAGCTCCGGTGGGAGGTGAGATTTTGTGGAGGCGCAGGCTCCGAGTGTTCTGGGAGCCCCCTCCTGCTGTAGTTTCTCTCTGTTCGGCTTCTAAGCTGCTTCTCTCTCCTTCCTGTTTGTGAGCGCACTGACGTCTTTGAAGTGAATTGTGACCGCTCTGGTTTCAGGAACTTCTAGAGGATGGCCAGATGGATCAGTTTCACAAGGCTCTGATAGAGCTGAACATGGACTCCCCAGAAGAGCTGCAGTCCTACATACAGAAGCTCAGCTCGGCCGTGGAGCAGGCTAAGCAGAAAATCCTTCAAGCAGAAGTCACCCTCGAGGTGGATGTGGTGGACAGCAAGCCAGAGGTACCAAGGGCCTTGGGAGGAGGGTCCCGTAGGGTCGTTTAGAGAGGACAGCCCTTCCTGGGGACGGGAGGAGTGTCTTGAGGAGGCTGGCATAAAGAGGTGTGACCAGACTTGGGAAAGCGATGTGGGGAGTGCCGTCTGTGGGGACATGCGTGCCGACTGAAGTTCTGACCTGAGAGATTTCACCCTGTGGGCCTCTGGCCCCCTGGGCAGGAGAACTCTGCATGTAGGGTAGGAAGAGCCTTCGCGGACTGGTCGTGTGGGGCCCTCTTGAACCTGAACCTTCTCCTCCGATGGTTATTTGCAGTCCCTTCCACTTTTTTCTGATGTTTACTTAAATATATTGTGGTTGATACTTCACTTACTTCCTTTCTGTCTTGACGCCCCCTACTGTCGGAGATCGTGCTTCGTAATAGTTGATGGATTTTTTACAGCAACTGGTAGACGTGCTCAATAAGGTATCTGTGGGTTGATTTAAGATCAGCCTTTTATTACTAAAACTGAATAAGCCATTTGATCTCTGTCTTACCCTTTCTGTGTCCCTGCCAGTGGACTCTTAGTGTTGAGGTGGCCTAAGGTCAGGTGGCAAAGCTGAGATGGGGCCCTGGGTGCTGCACAGTAGCACCGAAATCAGTAGCTGGTTGCCTGTCTTTAGAACTGGAGGAGAGTAGGGGCGCCTGGGTGGCTCAGTTGGTTAAGCGTCCAACTTGGGCTCAGGTCATGATCTCGCGGTTTGTGAGTTCGAGCCCCACGTCGGGCTCTGTGCTGCCAGCTCACAGCCTGGAGTCTGCTTCAGATTCTATGTTTCCTTCTCTCTCTGTCCCTCTCCCACTCACACTCTGTCTCTCTCTCCTTCAAAAATAAATGTTAAAAAAAATTTTTTTAAAGAAAAAAAAAACTGGAGGAGAGTGTTAATAAGTGTGTGCATTGTTCCTGAATCTGTCAGCTCTAGAGTTCTAAAACAAAGGACTTGTTCATTGCCTTGTGGCACTTCTGGACCAGGATTAACCAGGCTAGCTTGGTGGGTTTTGTTTTAGTTTTAATATTTATTTATTTTTGAGAGAGAAAGAGAAAGGGAGAGAGAACAAGCAGGGGAGGGGCAGAGAGAGAGGGAGACATAGAATCCAAAGCAGGCTCCAGGCTCCGAGGGTCAGCACAGAGGCCAACATGGGGCCTGAACTCATGAACTGTGAGCTCATGACCTGAGCCGAAGTCAGGCTTAACTGACTGAGCCACTTGGGTGCCCTGGTGGTTTTTGTTTTTAAATCAACTTTCTTTAAATTCTAAAACCTATACTTTTAGAAATGGAAAAATCCAGTTTGGTGCAGGGTGGTGTGGTTACTTGCCAGTGACTTGGGAGCTGTCTTTGGCTCAGTGGGGAGCCTGTTCTTGAGATTCCAGCTCTCAGCTGGAGCCTCACTCACATCCTTGCTGCGCTCAGCCTCCAGCGCCAGCTCTCCCACAGCTGAGACTCCCGGAGGCCAGCAGCTGGCCAGGGCATGTGTATCAGATAGAGCAGACCCCACGTCAACCTTCCTAGACATGGTTCCCTGGATGGCTGAGGTCCTAGTCTGGCATGGCGTCCCAGGTCAGCCTCACAGCACCCATTGGGGCCTTCCTAGTTCCCCTCTCTGAGAGTTTTCTGGTTGTGCTTCAGATCTCAGCTATTTACTGGGATCCAGACCCGTGTTGCCTTTGTTGTTTATTCACCCATATTCAGTTTTTGTCATGCCTGACAGGACATCAGCATCTTTATACCACAGATGTGTTGCTGAGCCACTGGCAGGTGGGCAAGGGATTTCAAATTTAAAATGAAAAGCCTGGGTGGTTCAATCCGTTAAGCGTCTGACTTCAGCTCAGGTCATGATCTCACGGTTTGTGAGTTTGTGAGTTTGAGCCCCATGTTGGGTTCTGTCCTAACAGCTGGGAGCCTGGAGCCTGCTTTGGATTCTGTGTCTCTCTTTCTGTCCGCCCCTCCCCTGCTCGTGCTGTCTGTCTGTCAAAAATAAAAAACACACGTTAAAAAAAAAAAAAAAAATTATAAGATGAAAAGCCCAAATGACTGTAAAATGTGATTCCTGAGCAGTTGGAGACCTAGTTTTTCCTTCTGTTTGTTGATTTTTCTGCATTTGTTACATGCTGTGATTCAGCCCCTCTTTCATGCATTTAGCAGGTATTAATTAAGTCCCTACTTTGTTCTGTGCTCTGGGGATATGTATTCTCGCTCTCTCTGGGCTTGGGGAGATTTTGAGATGTTGGACTTTAGTTTCTCTGTATACAACAAATTTGATGAGTTGATCTGTACCCAAAGCTATGAGGGTCAGTCAGCATTTATTGAAGGTGATCGTTAGTGATTAGGGTCGATTACATAACTTTCGTGGGATATATGTCCCATGTGACCGCATCACTGGCTGGCTGGTTCTCAAAAAGTATTTGTAGTGTTTTCCAACCATGTAATTCTTTTAGAATGGAGAGAATGGATTTATGTGGAATCAGAGCTCATATTGAAATGCCATCCAAGCAGTCATGCCGTATTGGATTAATTCAGCAAAATTTTTAACTTACAGTGTTTTCTAAAATCCATTTGTCCCCACAGACCAGTCCATTCCAGCCCTTGCTGTTCTGCAGATATTCTGATGAGGGTGTTGTAAAGGAGTAGGCTTTGTCAGCATTCCTAATGAAGTATTTGAAGTAGAGGATGTTGGCTTTCCGTCAGGAGGGGGAGCACAGTTCTAGAGCACATCGCTTGTTGGAGAGCACAATGAGCTTAATATAGAAGGTTCTCTTGCCTGATTAGCCAAGATGAGAGCTGGCCCCTGCTTGTTCTTATGCCACGCAATCAAGACTGTTCCAGGGAACATGCTGCATCTTCTGTGATGTGCTTTGGCAAACTGTCGTTCAGTTCAGTTCCAAAAGAATGCCTGTTTGTGTTCCTGAACGCCACACAATACGTGTGGAGATCCTGGCAAACCCTAGAGGGAGAGAAGCCAGCCACGGTAGAGAAATCTGTTCTCTGTTGGAGGCCCGTCGTCCGCTCTGAAATTACTAGCTTTGTTTCTCCGTGAATCGTATGAATTTGGATAAGTAAAATATCTTCGTATCGTTTTATTTTTTTAATTATTTATCTTTGAGAGAACACAAGCGAGGGAGGGGCAGACGGAGGATCTGAAGCGGGCTCTGTGCTCCCGGCTGACAGCAGCGAGCCTGATGTGGGGCTCAAACCCACGGAACGTGAGATCATGGCCTGAGCTGAAGTCGGATGCTCGACCAGCTGAGCCACCCAGGTGCCCCTCTTTTTATCATTTTTAGCGAAGCTTAGAAGTTATCTTTAAGGTAGCATGCTTTTGAATGTAGCTAGGTGAAGGTGGATGATGATATTTTTGCTGTAGCTGAAGAAGCCTTTTGAAACTCGAACATTTTATAATCCTCTGTTCCAGGAAGATTTGAGGGTATCTCCCAGGCGCTCACCGCTCAGTGGTAGGCATGGTATGCCAGGGACTAGCGATGCAGATGCACGGTTCTTGCATTCTTGGGTACCTAAAAAAATAGGGCTATCGAATCACACTTAGTTGACTGTAATAAAGCTTATCTGGTGTGCTGGCAGATGGTGTGGGAATTTAGGTGAAGTTTTTTTTGTTTTGTTTTGTTTTTTAAATATTTACTTGTTTATTTTGAGAGAGAGAGGGAGAGAGAGAGAGAGAATCCCAGGCAGGCAGCGTGCTGTCAGCACAGAGTCCAGTGTGGAGCTTGATCTCATGAACGGTGAGATCATGACCTGAGCCGAAATCAAGAGTCCGACACTTAACCAACTGAGCCACCCAGGTGCCCCTGATGAAGTTTTAAGAAAGTCTAGGGATATTTGAGCTGAGGCCTGGAAGATGATATGATTTCAGTAGGTAGCAGATGAGGAGGGAAGGACATTATAGACGGAGACAGTTCGATGCCAGGAAGCACGCGTGCAAGGGAGCCCGGTAGGTCTGGTGAGCGGTGGGGGGAGGACCGGAGGGGAGTGGGGGGGGGGGGGCAGCCTACAGAGGTCCTTATCAGTCCGCCTGGGTATTATCCTTCCGACAGAGCCTTCGGAGGATGTCCGGCAAGGAGCTAATACAAGGAGACTTGGTGTTAGGAAGATAACTGCTGGCAGTTAGGATGATGGGTTTGGAGAGAGGGGAGGCTGGAGGCGGGAAGCAGGGTAGAAATGTGTGTGGTAATCTGGGAGAAAGCTCATGGGGGGTGGGAGAGTAGCCATGGGTATGGCGGGTGCGGGAGACACTTCACAGGTAGCGTCTGGGTACCTGGGGGGCTCAGTCGGTTAAGCGTCCGATTCTTGATTTCGGCTCAGGTCGTGATCTCATGGGTTCATGAGATCGAGCCCCACGTCAGGCTCTGTGCTGCCAGCATGGAGCCTGCTTGAGATTCTCTCTCCCTCTTTTTCTGCCCCTCCCCGCTCACGCATGCACGTGCGTGCTCTCTCTCTCTCTCTCTCAAAATAAATAAACGTAAAAAGGTAGCATCCAGGGATCTTGGTGCCATGTAGGGGCAGTGGTGACAGGAGTGGCAGTTGCTGATAATAGAACGTGTGACGTGTGCCAGACCATGAGCACTTCTGCAGGTGTGGTCTTGATGAATCTTTGCGGTTGGGTAAGTACTATCGTATTTCCAGCTGACAGATGAGGCAGCTGGGGCGCAGGGGTGGAGGAGTCTGCCCGAGGCTGTGCAGCCGGAGGTAGTGCCGCCCATCTTCAGACCCAAGCAGTCCGGTTGCACGTTCACTCTGGCCACACAGAGGCCATCCTGAAAGGCGGTGGGTGGAGGCAGCCTTGGGGTCGAGCACCTTGTCTTTAAAGTCTCAGTGGGACTTCAGGTGGAACTTGCCAGGATCCAGCCACGGAAGGACCTGGAATCGCATGGGGAGTGAGAGAAGAAGGATGCCCGGGTCCACTGCTTAGGGGCCCTGGGGTGGAGGAAAAGCTGGGGGAAGAGACTGATCAAGAGCAGTTAGAAGAGAGCAGCAGGGGGGGACGGGAGACATGTAAGGCGGTGGGTGGTAGGCTCCACCTGGGAGGGCGCAGGAGCGTGAAAGGGCCAGGGAAGAGGTGAAGGGGTGGGATGGAGGTAGGCGGGCAGTGGGCTTTCTGAAGTGCAGGAGGCCGTCTGCCGAGGACCTCGAGTAGTGGCCAGAGGGGCCGAGGAGAAGTGCTGGGAGAGGCTGAAGACCCTGCCCCGGGGGAGGCGCAGGGAGGCTCAAGAGGACGACAGGCCCGGCCGTGGCGGCCTGCGGCCTTCTCACTCCTGCCCACCGGGAGCGCATTCCCCTCACCTGCCGTCGTGTGGAAAACCACTCCACACTTAGCAGCGTGAAATGATGACCATTGTGTTGTGCTTCCAAGTTTGACGGGTCAGGGGTCCAGAGAGAGTGTAGCAGGGATCTCCGCTCCGTGACGCCCACCTGGGGCCTCCGCTGCGAAGGCTTGGATAGCTGGGGACTGGGACCCCAGAGGGTTTTTCACGTCACTGGCACCTGGGCTAGGGATGTGCTGTGTCAGCGGGAGGGTGGACCTGAGCACCTACACGTGGCCTGAACGTGTGCCTTGGGCTTTTCAGCATGGCAGCTGGCTTCCAGGAGGGAGCTCCCCAAGGGAGAGCAGCCAGAGCGCGAACGTTTCAAGAGGTCAAGGGGAAGGAGGCTGTGTGGCCTTTTATGACATCACATTGGAATGCACGTGACACCGCTTCCACCATACTGTGTTGGTTGGAGCCTCACGGGTCCCTAATAAGATTCAAGGGGAGGAAATAGAACCCACCTCTTCATGGGGAGTGTCGAAGTCCCATTAAGGAAGAGCATGTGGGATGGAAAATACTGTGAGCGTCTTCGGGAAGTACAGTCTACCCCGGAGCAGAAGTGCAAAGAGCACCGGGTGGTGACCTTTAGGCTTCTAGAGTGGCCGCTGGAGCAGCAGAGCGGATAGAGTAGGGGTGGGGGTGGCAGTTGTGATCGGGCTCCGGGTGGGTGGAGGGAGGTGTGCGTGCACAGGGGAGCTCGTCACCGGGAGGTCAGAGAGGTCAGAGGAGTGGAGGTTGGGATGGAGAAGAGGACGACGGAGGTGTGGGGAGTAGAGCGGGAGGTAGGTGAGAGCTCCCTGGAGCTCATTCACTCGTCATTTGGGGGCCGGGGTCCATAGGTTTTGCCTGTAGTTATTTTAAATCCACAGGTGCCATCTGTGTGTCTCCAGCCTGTTATAACAGTTATTTAAGGGGCCAAAGTGAGTGTCTGGCTAAAAGAGAAGGACGAACTAACTGTTCTCTTCTCGGCCCACCGCTGCCCTAGGGTCGTGCCCTGCTTACAGAGGAGGACGAGGCCTCAGACTGCGCCGCTGTGACCTTAAGTAAATCTTTGCCATTCAGAGCGGGATCCATGTGATCTCAAAGCCTCATCTCTTTTCTGCAACAGGCCACTGCTCCTGGTGGCTCATCATCCACAAGCCACCCAGTGAGAGGGAATTTTCACGATCTGTATCTGACCCTCTCTTGGGACCCCTGAGCTTAGTGCCGAGCCGGAACAGGCACAGGCGCTCCCGGGGTTGGGGCTCCTTTCTGGAAGATGAGAGTCTTGCAGATTCGAGACCGCAGACCTGCGGGGGGAGCGTTCCTTCACACACGCTCTGCGGCCCCCACTGGGGCGGAGAAGCCTGTCTGTCATTCACTCTGCTGGCCTTGCTGCTGCATGTAAAATCCTGGGTTCTCATTCATTCACCGTGACCTCAGGTAGATGTTTTCCGTACTCCGCGAGCCCGGCTGTCCTGTCACACTCAGATTCATGATGTATGGAATTTCAGCTGGAGGCAGAGTGAGGACTTTGGAGTGAGCCATCTGTCTTAGGCCAAGTTTCCCCCACTTCCTAGTGTCACGTGATCCTGGGCAAGTCATTTCACCTGCTGAGCCCGTTTCCCCACCCGGGAAGGGTAGTAGTCCTCTCTTGAGGGGGATCGTGCAAGGAGCAGGTTCCCTGCTCCCGGATTGGATGCAGTATTCGGATGGCTCTTGCCTCCTTCACTGAGGGTGAGGTGCTTAGATTCTTGCCTCCCAGCCCACCCTCTTTCCTCCTTAAATCACCTATTTCCAAACCAGTCCCTCTCTTCCTGTTCTCTAATCTCAAGGGAAGAAGTGTCCTCGTCCTTTCCAAGGTTTACCCTCCCCTTAAATATGGTAGAATCGTCTATATTGAATAGAACTTAGGATTCATTGTACCTCGTTCTAGAAGCTGTATATGCACGTGACTGTTCTGGTATGTGTTTGCTGGATGAGTGTTGAAGAGCATTGTTTAAGAGTGAATTTGGATGCTAGTGTACCTTTGAGTATATGTGGCCGTGTTCTAAAGAAGTATGTGTAAGTGTTGTGAGTTATGTTGCTAGTTTACATACGTTGGGGTATGTCCAAGGGTGAGGATAGGCTCGCAGGACACTTACTCAACGCAGGGACCTCCCCTCAGGCATGCCAGGCGGTCAGTATTGAGTCAGCTTGCACCCTCCCAAGACACCTTGTGAGACAGTCCTTTCTATAGCAGCTGTCACTGTTAGAACCCTTTTTCAAGGAAGGCGACACAGCATTTTTTCCTGTAACTTCTCCCCCTTGAGTCCAGAGGTAAAACTCCTCTGCCTTTCACGTGGCAGAACCACAGATGGCTAGAGATGTCATCTAGAACCGCACTACCGCTGCCCAGCTTCCTTGTCCAGGTCCAAGTTACGGTGGGCCCTGAACCTTCTATTGGGAGCGGTGCCAGCGTGCGTAGGCTCCACCCAGGTTCCCTGTGGCTGAAGAGGAAAGCCTGTTGTGTGGGGCGCCACAGTTCCGAAGCTGTCACCTCGGGGGCTCTTAGTCACGTCTCCAGCCCAGTGGACTGGCTGTTAAGGGACTGGCTGTTAAGCCCATTAGTGTTGGCAGTTGTATTTATTAAGCATATAAGAGATTTATTTAATTTTGCTGATATCTGGGCCACTTTGTGGGACGCCAGCTCTTGCACCCTGGCCCCCCGAACTGTGCGTGTGGTGTGTGCCTGCCCTCCCCCGGGTCCTGTTTGAGCAGCCCCACCGCAGGGCTTCAGAGAGAAGGTGGGGTCGGGGGGCTGTTGAGGTTTGTGTGAGGTAGGGGACAGGAGCAAAGCCTGTTCCTGGCTTTTTAGGGTTTTAATCCTTGTGTTCACTTGTTTTCCTCTTTTTTTTTTTTTTTTTTTTAACAGTCTAGAAAATTTTCATCGTTTTTATATCAACTTTTAGGACATGGAGCGAAACACCAATTCTTGTCCGTGACGGTGAACTGGTAGAGTGAAGGCCTGAAGTTACAGGTGCTGTTTCGTCCTGTTTGTTCTGTCCTTAGACCCCTGACCTGGAGCAGCTCGAGCCGACTCTGGAAGACGTGGAAAGCATCAATGATTTTGAACCCTTGTTTTCAGAGGAAACCCCTGAGGTGGAGAAGCCAGTCGCCACTGTCCAGGTTGGGCTCCGATAACCTGCACCATGTTTCTGCTTTGAAACTGTTGACATAAATGACCAGTCTGGTCTAGTCTGCTTGTTTAGGAATGTTTAAAAAAAAAAATTCCTGTTGTATTTTCTAGGAAGGCGGGAGGTGGGGGTACTAATGCTTACAACTTCTGCAGTCAAAACTTTTCCTGCTGGTTAATGGGGTTCCCGCACTAAGATCTGTGAACCTGTGGGAAACAGTCTGCTTGGCAGAAACATTTAGGCAAGTAATTGAGAAGTTTAGACTTAAAGACTAGCTTTAGTGGTTTCATTTATTTTATTTTTTTTTAAAGTCTATTTATTTTGAGAGAGAGAGAGAGTGAGCATGAGTAGGGGAGGGGCAGAGAGAGGGGCGGAGAGAGAGAGAGAGAGAGAGAGAGAGAGAGAGAGAGAGAGAGAGAGAATCCCCAGCAGGCCCTGCGCTGTTAGCACAGAGCCTGACACAGGGCTCGAGCTCACGAACCTCGAGATCATGACCTGAGCCGAAACCAAGGGTCAGACGCTTAACCACTTAAAGACTGAGTCATCCAGGTGCCCTATGGTTTCATATACATTTAAGCCAGTGTCATTGTGCTTAATCCTCATTTGGGCCTACGTTTCTGTCATTGCAATGGCAACCAGACAGACTGACCCGAGTCTGAGGCTCACCTGGGAGGAAACTTCCCGCTGCTGCTCTTCTTGAGGTCTCTTTTCTTGCAACGCAGGGACCATTTCATGATGCAAAGTTGTAGGTATTTGTGATTCAGAAGTGGAAGAAAGGTAGAAAATGGAATTAGTGTATCAGGAGAGCTGGGGAGAGGTTGTTCTGGCACGAACAAAGGACAGAAGCTATGTTGGAATAAGAAGTGCGGTTTGAGGGAACTGGCAACTGGAATGTTTGTCACTGTGGCCTAAAAATATCTTCTAAACCTTGGGTTTTTAAAGCCCGTGTTTAACTTGGCAGCCTATCATCAGCTGTTTGTTGGGACAGAAAGAATTCGGGCTCCAGAAATTATCTTCCAGCCGTCTCTCATCGGGGAAGAGCAGGCGGGGGTCGCAGAGACCCTTCAGTACATCCTGGACAGGTGAGGCTGGTCCTTCTTTGCCTTAGATTTACCAGAACCGTTTCCTTGGATTTTGCACTGAATGATAGAGGAGATGGGTCGGGCATTTGAAAATGTGCCTCATGTCCTCCTTTTCATTGACTTGCTGTGCTCAGATGGTATTCTTTCTCTCTCCTCAGCCTCGGCACAGAGGAAGGACTCTGTAATTCTTTTCTGAACATGTAAATGCTCAGTTGATTTGAGGAGCTTTAAGAAATTCTTTTATGTTTCAGCAACAATAACATATGTGCGTTGGTTTTCGTATAAACTTTGACGTTATTGAAGATGAGCGATTTTTAAGTGCCCTAAATATGTGCAGAGCCTATAAAAGTTTTTTCCTCCTTGCAGACATTGTATTTAAGAGTTTGCAGTTCTGTAAAATGCTCCTCCCATCCCATTTCTACAGGTGTTTTCCTGCAGTGCGAGTTTTCATAGTTCAAGCTGGACAAGCCGAGAGCATGATTTGTAGTACTCTGGCCGCCTTGGTTGAAACAGGGTGAAAACTGTCACCTGTCAAGGAAGGAAACTATTGCAGCCACTTTGTTGGAGTGGCTTTAAGCTTTGTCGTAACGAGAAAGTGCTCGAACATGTATAAGATGAAGCTATTATATTTTTTATTTTTTTTTTAAATAAGCACATAGGTAGAAAGATGGGCTTTTTGGGGTGATGGAACTATTCTGTATCTTGTGATAGTTACTAGGATGTATAGATTTATCAGACCTCATCAAAACGTTTGTAAATCAGTCCTCCGTAAAGTCACTTTTTAAAAAACGTGTCAAGGCACAAAACTTCTAATCCTGCTAAGGAAATGAATTCTATAAAGTTGTAAGTGAAAAATGCCAGGTGTTTTTTTTTTTTTTTTAAACACTTTCTGTGCAGATGTTTTCTTTTTTGTGCCAAGGGTTTATATTTCTACATCTGCATTCTCCCCTGAGCTTCAAGTTGGTAGGAGTATACCGGAAGGAACTGTCTCTCTCCTAGGTACTCCAAGGACGTTCAGGACATGCTGGTTCAGAACGTTTTCCTCACCGGTGGGAACATGATGTACCCTGGGATGAAAGGTAGAATCGAGAAGGAGCTGTTGGAGATGAGGCCCTTTCAGTCTTCTTTTAAGGTACTGGTTGTTTATGTAACCGGCTGTTTCGTAAATAGCATTAGTGTTTTCTGATAGCAGAAGTAATAAACAGTAGTTTAGAGGAGGAAAATTACTTTCTAATTCCATCATCCACAAATATCCACTGTTAACATTTTTGTGGCTTTCCTTCTGGTCTTTGATATACGTTGAATTGTTAAAGCAGAATGGGAATCATGTTTTTAATATTTCTCTCTCTTTTTTTTTTTTAACTGAAAAAAGACATACAATCTAATAAAATTCAGAGAATACAGTCAGTACCCACTAAGAATAGTCATTCTCTTCACCCATCCCTTATTCTACAGGCAAAGCTTCTCTTTCACAGATTCTCTATACTTGAGGGTAACCTGTCTTGTAACCTACATTTCTTTAACCCACCATGAGTGTTTCCTGATGTCATTCTTCCAAAGTACTATTATTTAAAATTTTTATTCTATGGTGTGGATGTCCCATAACGTATCTAGTGAATCTCTGATCATTGAGAAACATGGTCTGAGCCCCCATCGAGGACCAGGCACCTTGCAGATGCCCGACAGGTCCTAGACACGGCCCTTAGCTGCAAGGAACTTGCTACCAGAGGGACAGCAGCTGACTAAATAGGCCATGATAGCCCAGAACATGATGGACGTTCAGGCTTGGGCACCAGTCAGTCTTGGAGGTCAGGAAAGGCTCCATGGAAATGAGTTCTTCCTAGGATGAGGAGGTGTTTTCCATATAGACACTGGAGAGGGGTGGGATGGAGGGAACATTGCAGACCGGGATCAGCATGAGCCAAGGCTCAGGGGCCCGAGGCCGGCTGAGGGCGTAAGCTGCAGCTGAGCGTGGCTGGAGCATTGGGCTGCTAAAGAGGAGTGGAGAGGGGTGTGGTGGAGAGCCATGCAGAGCCCACGCGTCCTGCTGAGAGGCTGGCCTTGGTCCCCTGTGCTGCATGATGTATTACACAGTCACGGCGTGGGTTTTGGGCTTTGGTCCCTACTCCATCATCTCCATTACTGAATTTTGCCACGCCTTTGTTTTCTCCCTGGTACAAAGAGGTAATCCTATCTCCGGTTTGCAGGATTCAGTGTGCTGGTGCAGTTCAAGTGCTCAGCATAGGGCCTGCACAAAACGAACACTCAGACCTTAACTGTTGTAGGGGGCAGCGGGGTAGGGGAGGGCTCCCTGGGATCATTCCAGGTTCCATGATCGGCTAGGGCTTACAGGAACCCACATATAATCATACTCCTGGCTATGACTGGAAAGGAAACAAAGCAAAATCAGTAAGGAGAAAAGGTGCACGGGGGGAAGTGCAGGGGAACGAACGCAGGTGCGAGCTCCCAGAGTCCTCACCCGGTGAAGTCACACAGGGCACACTGGATTCTCCCCAGCAACGAGCTGTGACAACTCACGTGGAATGTCACCAACCAGTGAAGTTTGAGAGAGACTCAGTGTCCAAGGTTTTCACCGGGGGCTGATCGTGTAGGCACCCCCGCCGGGCACGTACCCAAATTCCAGACTCACAGAAGGAAGCAGGTGTTCAGCATAAAGCACATTCAGACATCGGGAGCACTGAGCTGCTTTCACGAGTCTCCTGAAATCCAGGTCCCCGGGTGCCAGCCAGGGGCGGCCTCGTGAGCAGTCAGGCCTGTGGGTCCACTTTCCTGCATAGCTGTTGTTACTGTTAGGCCACATGGGACCGAGAAGGAGTCTAAGCATGGGAATTGTTTCCTTCGGTTTGAATTTAGGAAGATACTTTTGACTGTTGTGGAAAATGGGAGAATCAGGAGAAATATCGGAAGCAGGGGAACAGTTAGGCAGCAGCTCCTGGGCTTTACGGTGGAGTCCTCACTCCTCACCACAGTCTGCAGTGTCTCCTGTGATCTGACCTTGAATCACTCTCCCTGCCACCCTCTACTTTGTTCCCCAGTAAGCCATGTTTTCTTGCCTCAGGGCATTTGCACTTGCTCAGTCCCTTTGCCTGGAACGCTCTTTCCATCTCGGTCCAGTGTCCCACGGCTGGCTTACATGTCACTTCCTCCAGAAGCCTTCCCTGTCCTTAACTGTACGCCTTACTAGGCCCGCCTGCATTAGGGAAGAACGGACTGTCCTGTGAACTGTCGTGTGCCAGGCCTTGGCTCGGTGTCATTGGTAGTTGTGCCAGAAACATGCAGCAGGCATCAGGAGAGAGCAGGGGGACGTTGATGTGGCAGAGGTGAGGGGGGTGAGCTGAGTAACAGGCCAGATTTGGGGACAGAAGGGTGGGACCCAAGACAACCCCCAGGTTCTGAGTTGGGTAGCTGATGGGATACAGATGACCTCCGCTGGACTGGGGAATGGGAGAGGGAGAGCAGGCCAGAGGGTGGATAAGGAGTTCCACTCCTGCGGCGGGTAGAGTGGAGTTTCCGGGGGAATGTCCAGGAAACAGTGATTCCTAGCCAGCTGCCTAGTGCTCGAGAGAGCGGCGGGAGGGTGGACGCAGAGCCCCTAGCGTAACCGTGTCTTTAGAGGGCACTGTTGGGAGGCTGGGTGATGTCCATGGTTAGGCCTTACATGACACCAGCATTTAAGGGCCTCGGAAGGGTGGGGGTGCCCAGACCGTGGGGGTAATGGCGCAGAGGGTGGGTGTGGGTGTGCGCCAGTGGCCGTGACTTGTGATGACAGAACTGAGCACACGTCGTATTACTGGATTTTTAAGCTCTATGTCTTGATCTTCGTGAAAGCCTTTCCCGTGAATTACTCTGTGAACATTCGTTGTAGGAATGCTGCCAGGGCTCCCTTCCAGCTGTCCGTCAGCTGGTTCGGTCTCCTGTGGCACAACCCCATCTTCCGTCTCTTCCTCCTGTCCTGCTCCTTTGCAGCTGCTGATGTAACAAGTGTGCGTCATGTCAGAACTACCCCTGATCTTCAGAATTTAGGTTATGTATTCAGCAGTGGCTCAAACATGAACCATTTAAGACCCTAAATGTGTACTTTTGCATACTTTAAGTTTCTTTTGGTTCTTTCTCCTCCCTCCTTGTCCCTCCTCCTCCCTCCTCGTCCCTCCCCGTCCCTCCTCCTCCCTCCTCCTCCCTCCCCTTCCCTCCTCCTCCCTCCCCTTCCCTCCTCCTCCCTCCCCTCCTCCTCCCTCTTCCCCCCTCTTCCCTTCTTTTCCCTTCTCTTCCCTTCTCTTCCTTCCTCCTCCCTTCTTTCTCTCTCCTTCCTCCCTCTTTCCTCCCTCTTTCCTCCCTCCTCCTTTCTTCTTTTGAGAGAGAGAGAAAGAGTGTGTAAAAGGAGGGGAGGGGGAGAGTGAGGGAGTCTTAATTAGGCTCCGTGTCCATCGCCAGGCCCGACCTCACGACCCTGAGATTATGACCTGAGCTTAAATCAAGAGTCGGATGCTTAACTGACAGAGCCATCCGGGCGCCCCAGTTTTTTCTTATTTAACAGCAAAACATTTTAAATCCAACTGTAGTAGTGTTTTAAAAGTTACATGAACTTTTAAACGTGTATGATTTTAACTAAAAAAAGAGAATGTCGATGGCTTATTTTGTGACCTGTATTTTTTTTTTTTTTAACTTCTTAAATTACCTGCTGTGTCAGTAGCTACACGTTCGAAGCCTCTTTTGTATGGCTGTTTCGTATTCCATTGTTATATGCGTATCTGACTGCTTTTTCACTGGTAATAACAAAAGCCACCGGTTGTCACTACTCAGCCGGTGCCAGGAGTGTCCCCCTGCTAGTGCTCTCGTCTCTCAGTGAGTTTCTGGCCAGAGCGCAGGGTCCTTGTTACCCGCGTTTATTCGCGGTCTCTTATCGCAAGTCCCTCCCACGGCAGCCCCGTCCGTCAGCCTCCTGACTTTGGTGTTTATGTGCTTCATCCGCCTCCACCTGTGCCCGCCGATCGCACGCCGTGTCACCTGCCTGTTACTTCAGAAAGTTCTGAACCCACCATCCCAACCCCAGGCTCCTGGGTTGGGGGAGGGAGGGGGGAAGGAGGCGGGAAATCAGGTAGAGACTCCGGGAAGCTGGAAGCCCGATTCGAGCTACAGAGGCTGTTCCCCACTCTGGTCGGGTCAGCCTCGTCGAGGGGCTGCCATGGGGCCGCTGACCTCAGCCTCGCTGTGACACTAGGCCGCGGAAAGAGCACTGGCCGCGTCCTGGAGAACGCGCCAGGTGCTGCTCTTCGGTCTCCGCTCCTGAGGCTTGTCTGCCGCCGAGGCTAGAGCCGCCTCGCATCAGCCTCCGCTGCCCTCCGCTTGTGGACAGCTCGGGAGCAGGGGCGGGGCAGCTGGGCCCTCTCTGACCCAGCGCGGGCCTGGCGTTTGTAAAATAGCTGCCGACCGCTGATGGAGGTCGAGTCTGGTGTGCCCTGCGCTCCTGTGTGCTCTCTCGGAACGTCCACGGCGTCTCGGCTCGGCCGTGTTTGGAGGGTGGGGGCCGTCCCGCGCGTGTGTCCGGGGATGCCACGGAGGGGGCTGCAGCCGCGCCTGTGCACCCTCACTCCTCAAGCCCTCTGCTGAGCGCTGTTTGTGTTTCAGGTTCAGCTTGCCTCCAACCCGGTGCTGGACGCTTGGTACGGCGCTCGGGACTGGGCCTTGGATCACCTGGATGATGACGAGGTCTGGATCACCAGGAAGGAGTATGAAGAGAAGGGAGGAGAGTACCTCAAGGAGCACTGCGCGTCCAACATCTATGTCCCCATCCGCCTGCCCAAGCAGGCCTCACGCTTCTCAGACGCGCAGGCTCCCGGCAAAGGCTCGGGGGCCAGTGGAGGCGGCGCTGGCGAACAGGCGTAGCAGGGGCCCTCTGGGACCCGGGGCCGTGTCGGCCGGCATGACGGACGGTGGCTGTGCCAACTGTTGTCCACTCTGAGCCCTCTGGTAGCGCTGGGGTGCGAGCACTGGGGAGAGCAGTGAAGGGACCCTGGGAGTTACTCTTGGAATTGCATTCACTTGGGGCTCCTGCAACGAAGAGACTTTATGTGACCTTCTGGTGTCTTCGCTGAACCACGGATGAGCTGTGGCATCGGCTTTCCGCAGCAGTAAATGAAGACGGGTGGAGGACAGGGATGTACAAAATGTAAAAATTGTGTTTCTTCATTTCAAAAACATCTTTTTTAAAGAAAATCCCTAAAAAAAAAATCCTTTAAAATTTATACTATCAGTGTAGACGTTTTTCTGACTTCATTCAGAATTGTGTGAACGCCCAGCAGGTGGAGGCCTTTCGCACGTATACAAAAAATGGTGATGTTGGTGTGACAAAAGCAGTCACCCACGAAATCTCAGGAGCCTGGATTTAGGGTGGGCCCTCCATCCAGTGACTGGTGTCCTTGTATAAGAAATGACACAGGGGAGAAGGCCATGCGAAGACAGAGGCAGAGACTGGAGTAAGGTGGCCACAAGCCAGGGAACGCCAGAAGCCACCAGAAGCTGGAAGAGGCAAGGAAGGATTCTCCCCTTTCATAGGGAGTATGGCCCGGATGACCCCTTGATCTGGGTGTCACCGATGCAGAACTGCGAAAGGATAAATTTCTGTTGCTTTAGCCACCACGTTTGTGATCACTGGTTACAGAAACAGATGTCCAGGTTGAGTCTGGGAAGGAATCTGAATATGGGTGGGAAGTTTTTAAGCCATAAGGAAGCAGATAAGTTGCCCACAAGATAGAAGATTCCTAGAAGGAATAGGGAGGAGGGTTTGGAAAGGGCACAAGACCAGAGCTGACGGTCCTGGAGAGGATCCCCTTCTGGGGATGAGGGAGGCCCCGAGGCAGCCCGAGATGGTGTAGGGGGAAGCACAGAAGGGGCTGGCGCTCCGAGACTTACTACAGCCAACGGAGGATCGGAGGAAGCCTGACCACGCAACCGTGCCGAATACTGCAGAATGCCTCGCTGCAGCGCCTGGAGGGGGGGCCCCCGAGAGACTTGGAGACCCGCCCAGACCCTCTCCCTGCCCTGCTCCTTACCCGTATCCTCCAGCTGAGGGTTGCTCAGGTAAACCTAACACGCTCAACTGTGAACATTAGTAACACTGCAGCATCCTAATGGGGATCTGCGAGAAAAGACCAAATCCAGAAAATTCAAAGTCAAACTTGTCAGCAGAAAACACTGAGGGAAAAAAAGCCAGAGGAAAATTGCAATGTGGCATTCAGACATGAATTAAATAATTAGGCAAGCACATCTAGTCGGGAGGGTACCACAACAGAAATGGAAAGCTTTGGGTAGAAATGACCAGACGGATGTGAAATGGGAACTGACAGGACCCAGGAAAGAAACTGAATAAAACCGAAAAGTGATCTCAGAAACCTAAATCCAAGATGCTCAAGGGGGGAGATACTCACCCGGGAAGAAAGAAAATGAAATAACCAAATGAGAGAGAATTAAGAGAAAGTTACAGATAAGGCAAAGGAACCTGAATCAAGCTGAACATAGTTGAAGAAAATTTGTGTTGAATTTTCTATTGTAAAGGAAGAAGAGAAACAATGGAACGAAATTCATGTTTAAAGGGTAATTGAATAATACTTTACCCCTTAAGAGAAAATGTTCTGCATATAAGTACTGCAGAGACATGCTGTGTACATGCTTGGGAAAACTGGCTCAGAAGTGCCAACTCTAAGAAAATCCTAGCCAAATAAGTCCTCTGGGCCTTCAGGCGAAAAGACAAAGTGATTTGCACTATAAAGGAAAATTAGGTGTCATCAGACTTTCTAAAGGCACTGTATAACACTAGGGAGTTGACAAAAGAAATTGAATAATGATAAAACGAAAATGGTAAAATAAGCTTATTTGAAAAAAACCCACAATAACATTTAAGAAATACTACAAAACCTGCTAGCAAAAGACCAACAAAAATTTAGTGGAACGAATAGAGAAAGAACAAATACACGAAATAAGGAAATAATACTAAAACAAGAAAAATCAGAACTGTGGGACAAGTCTTTGCAAATACATTTGAAAATATAGATAAAATCATCATGTGTTAGGCAAATATCATTTACCAAGACTGACCCTGATAGAGATCTATAAAGTTTGGAAAGACCCATTTCCATACAGAAACTAAAGACCATTGTCACAGAGCTGCCCCCTCAAAAAGGCTTCTGATCCAGTTATGTTCACAGAATTCTATTAGCCTTTAAAGACCAGATCCTTCCAATGTTCCTTATTTTCAGAGCATAGAAAACAAAAGAAATTCTCTACATTATTTTTAGGCATAACTTCTATCCAAATCTGATTGCGTGCACACGCACACAGACCCACCATAGCCCAGCCTCCCTTAAAAATATCAGTGAAGTAAACACAAGTCAGTTATTTACAAACGGAATCCATCAGCACATGAAAGGATAATATGTGGTGACCCAAGTGGTTTTTACTCCGGGGATGCAAGCGTAGCCACCAAATACCGAAAACCTCAGAGCCTTCACACAAGGTGTATTTCGTATGCTGTGTGTCCAGTGAATGTCAGCATGTGCGTGTGGGCTGGGGGTGGGGGGCATGCACTGTCCCACAGAATCATTGCATGCCATCTTAGGATTCTGCCATCTCAACGCAAAGGAAGGAACCAGGAACATCAGGAGTCCAGTCCCGGCTCCGAAATGTTTCCACCAAGAACTGACGTTATATATAGCACACCTACTCAAGATTTCTTTCATTGGCCAGAGCACATAATTTAGCCCTGTGTGATTTAGCATTCCATTTTATCTCCTCTGACTACTTATGTCTCTGTCATTTTTGAAAGGTGATCTAGAAGTTACAGTGTACATGCTTAACTTATCATAGTCTGTCATTACTTAATTCTAGAACACTTCACCTACAGTGTAAGAATGTTGTCACATAGAACTCCATTTTTCACATTGGAGATTTGCCGTTGGTATCATGTGCTTTGTTATTCACTTACGGTGTAAACCCCGTAACACGTTTTTAATTTTTTAAATTTAGTCGGTAGTCTTGGAGAAATCTAGAAAGATAGGGTTTTACCTGCAAGTTGACTCTTACTGGTCAAGAAAGTGATGGGGGTGGGGGGTGGGGGAGGCTTCCTTGGCTTCAGTACTTGCACATTCTTCTCAGGAAATGCCAAAGGACGGGCGGAGGCTTCCTTCTGGAAGGAAGATTTTGGAAACCATCTAGAAGAAGTGTACTGGGATTCTCCCCATAGCCATTCTCCAACCTGGACAACAAGGGTTCTCTGGAAGATGCATTCACCTGCTTGGTTCTTTCCAGCCTGAGTAACATTTTGTTGGACACTTGGCTGGGAGGGGGCTATATTGGATCCTGCCAGCCCTCTCCCAGCCTGGACAACCATCTGGGGATTGCCCAGGAGCCAAGTTGATGGGCGCATTCCTCAGTCTAGATAAACCTCTGGAAACTCTTCAACTTTAGTTTGGGAGGAGGAGTTTACTTGATGATCATTCCCCACCTTGGAACACCAGCAGTTCTTTGGACTGGGTCAAATAGAAGTGTTGTTAAATCTAGAAGGCATTATCCTTGCCAGCAAATGTCCATGCCCTCGTCAGTATTCACAGTAAAGGATGTTCCAAGAGTATGAACTGAGGAAGTCTTTTTGTTGATAGTGGTCCTGTCAGGCTTTGTCATAGGCCTTCCCGTCAGCCATTGTGAGAGGGCACACCTAGTTGCTAAAGTACACAAATAAGAATCTGAATAAAACCAAAACATTTACAAAGACCCCCCCCCCCCCCCCGGAGGAGGAGAATCTAGCCTCTTCTTGGCAGCTCTCCCCACATTCTGGGTCTGACAGTAGGGAAGCTCTTCCAAGATTATTGAGGTAGCTGGGAAGTCTGGGGACCTGCCAATTACACCCAGTTCATCCTGGCATCCCCTCTGTGTGGTGAGCCTTGGGTTTTGGAAATAGGATGAGCAAACAGACCTGTGGTGCCCCCACTTTTGGGGGCTGAGAGGTGACGTGGATGCAGAATATCCCGAAGCCTCTTTTCTGAATTTGGGACTGATGTTGGAGAAGGACCAGAATGAAAAGAGCTTCCAGAGAGTCTGCTTGGGTGAAGAAGATAAAAGCGGGGGGTGGCCGGGGAAGGTGAAGTTCCTGGGCCTTGGCCCCTTGTGAGCTCTGGGAGCAGAGTTGGCAAACTCCCCAAAGCTCTTTTCCTTTCCGTCTTCTGAGTTCCCAGGCCTGCTCAAGGCTCGACCTTGAGAATGAAGATCTTCCTCATTGGCAATTTCTAGGGAAGAGACTCTCAGAAAGAAGGAGGCGGTTCCTCTTCCCCCTGAAAGTTTGGAAAAGCAGGCACTCTCCCGAGAGCAGCAGAAAGCTGTTTCAGAGAGCCCGTTCGGATAAAATGTGGGACTCTCATCCTGCTCTGATTTTGGCTGCAGATGTTATTTGTAACAAAGGACTCTCTTAAGTCATCTGGGTTTCAGAGAAATGTAATCGTGCTGTAAAAATAAATCTTCAAAAAGGTTGGTATCTTTAAAAATTAAAAAAAAAATGTAATTGGTAGCTTTGCTTAATTATATATTGCCCAAATAATAGCATTTCATTTGACATATCTCTGCTTAAAAATGAAGGTAAGGGGCGCCTGGGTGGCTCAGTCGGTTGGGCGTCCGACTTCAGCTCAGATCACGATCTCGCGGTCCGTGGGTTCGAGCCCCGTGTCGGGCTCTGGGCTGATGGCTCAGAGCCTGGAGCCTGCTTCCGATTCTGTGTCTCCCTCTCTCTCTGCCCCTCCCCCGTTCATGCTCTGTCTCTCTCTGTCTCAAAAATAAATAAACGTTAAAAAAAAAATTAAAAAAAAAATGAAGGTAAAACTATTTGTCCATTGTCTGTATTTGCAATTTCCCTCTTCTTCTTTCTCCTCTATGACTTTGAATTAACAATACACGCTTTGCATATTTGGCTTTGGAACTGTGTATATGTTACATGCAGTTATAAAACAAACCAACTTTTTATTCACAATGTGAGCACAATCCTTAAAAATCAAAAGCAGAGTGGCACAAGTGAACCTCATTATCAAGTTGGCAGCTTACTTACACAGAGGGGTCTTAGTTTATGTCTTGAATGAGGTGACTTTAATTAGGTGATTTTATTTTAAGTGACTTTTTTCACAGCAATGAAGAAAAAAAGTCCAGTAAGTGAATGTACATCTTCAGTGGGATATAGTTGTATCCCACTAAAAACAACTGTAAGCAAACCTTGCTGTTTTCAGCAATTATGTTATTAGTAATGGCATTGGTATGGCTATTCTGAAGATATGAATATATATATATATATACACATATGTATACATATATATACACACATATATATGTGTATATATACATATGTGTATATATATGTATACATATATATGCAAATAATTATGTTAATGTTGTTAGAAACCAACATTTCCAGCCTAAGAGACCAGAGATAAAAATATAAAATCAAAAATTAAAAGTCCTATAATCCTGAATTTGGATCACAAGTATCAGAGCACATGATGTATTTTCTCTCCAAACATAGTACCGTCTTCCTTGAAATAGGATCTAGAAATAATGAACAACCCAGTGTCAAGGAACACCCCCAGTGTGGCTTCCCATTAAAAGGAACCAGGGCTCATTAAAAGGCACTGTTTCTTATTAAAAGGAACCAGGGCTCTTTGGAGAAATGACTGCTTCCCGTTCTGGGGCAGGAATTATACAAGATGAACCTGGAAAATCCTGTTGCATCAGAAAGCAAGGAAACTATCAAAGATTCCCAAAGACTCCCGGGTCGTCTTGAAAGAACCCAGGAGCTAACTTGAAGTGGCTCCCACTGGCCAAGGAATGAGATCGTTGGAGCATCAGAAAGAATACAAATGAAGGGTTAAAGCACATCAGGTGTCGAAATCCATGAATTCATCGTTGGTAATCTTTGGAGGAATCCGCTCATAATTTTGAAAAGGATATAAAGTGAAAGAAGCAGGTATTCATCTTGCCTTTCCCGTACCAAATGTACCCCATGGTAAACAGATACATGACAGGGGAATTTTTCTTTATAGAGGATTCCCAGCTAATAGAAGAAGAAGGAATGATAGAATACCACCATTTTCCAGGGCGCCCGGGTGGCTCAGTCAAACGTCCAACTGTAGATTTCAGCTCCGGTCACGATCTCATGGTTCATGGGTTTGAGCCCCGCATCGGGCTCTGCACTGACCGCACGGAGCCTGCTTGGGATTCTCTCTTTCTGTGTCCCTCCTCCACTCTCACGCTGTCTCTCGGTCTCTCTCAACAATAAATAAACATTAAAAAAATAAAATTAAAGGGGTACCCGGGTGGTTCAGTCGGTTGAGCGTCCGACTTCGGCTCAGGTCATGATCTTGCAGTGTGTGAGTTCGAGCCCCGCATCGGGCTCTGTGCTGACAGCTCGGAGCCTGGAGCCTGCTTCGGATTCTGTCTCCCTCTCTCTCTGCCCCTCCCCTGCTCACGTTCTGTTTCTCTCTCTCTGTGAAAAATAAATAAACATTAAAAAAATTAAATTAAAAAGCATTAGTACTCTCATTTAGCCTTGTTTTGTTTGTCACATAGCAATATGTCTTAGATGTCATTCCACGTCGTTGCATACGGAGTGGCTTCTTTGTCATCTTTGAAAAACGTATGTATGTGTGTATGTGTCACAAACATGACAACTCCGTGAGAATGTGATCAGCATGTCCATGACCTGTATATGCTTTCCCCACAAACAGTAGCGTGCTATGCCCAGTATAACAGTATATCTTGGAAATCATACCACATCAGTACAAAGAGAACCTCCGTGTTCTTTCTTTTATCTTTGTTTTTATGTTATGTTCCATGGATAACTCATCCACAGCCTTCTGAAAAACTGCCCCCCGACCCTTTGGCCTTTTATACTAAGAAATGTGGTAAGAATTGCAAACATTTTCCTGTAATGGGTGTTTGTCATTTGACTTTTGTTGAGGTATTTTTCCATGCATAATTCTTTATGGTCTCAAATCAAGCAATCTTTTAAAATTGCTTTTGGGTTTTATCTCATCTTTAGAAAAGCTTTACTCTGAGGTAATGAAAGAAAAATCTTATGTGTTCTTTCCATATATTTAGTTCTTTTAAACCTTTTAATGTAAAAAAACATAATGGCATACAATATAAATGTATATAACTTAACAACTTGTTAGAAAATGAGCACCTGTATAATCCTGGTGGTCAAGAAACTGAACATTGGTGTCCATGCCCCTCCCCGGAAACCCCCAATATGATCTTTCCTGATCAAAATCTGCCCTTTTCCCTTGGTAAGAAACCACTGTATCAACTTCTAACATATTCTTTTTTGTGCTCTCTATAGTTTTGCCACCTAATTGTGCATCCCTAAACATGGTCTTTAAGACGCATCCCTGTTGTGGGGCACCTGGGTGGCTCAGTCAGTTGAGTGTCGGGCTTCGGCTTAGGACACGATCTCACGGTTCGTGTGTTCGAGCCCCGCATCGGGCTCACTGCTGTCGGCATGGAGCCTGCTTCAGAACTTCTGTCCCCTTCTCTTCCTGCCCCTCCCCGGCTCATACTCTCTCAAAAATAAGCATTAAATAAAAATTTGAGACCCATCCCTGTTGCATGTAGCTGTGGTTCGCTCATGCCCGTTGCTCTGGAGTATTTTACTGCACGCATGTATCATGATTTATTTATCCAGTTGGAATTGCTGTTGGGAGGTTTATGGTAGGACTCCAGCTGAATTACTTTTCGGATAACCAGCCAATTGTACCAACAATATTTATTAAGTAATCTGTCTTTTCTCCACTGATTTAAATGCCACCTTCATTATTTATTAAATGACCTTATATTTTGTGGTTTACTCCCAGACTCACTCATCTGCTCTATCCATCTCTCTGTCTGTTCCTGAATTCATAATGAACTCGTACTCTTACCTTGTTGCACACTTTAAAATGCAACAGAGTTTGTCTCCCCAGAATTCTCTCTGTTTTTTTAAGGACTTCAAAAAAATTTTTTTTTTCCTGCATGATCCTTGGAATCAGTTTGTGAAGTTCCAGAAAAATCCTGTTGGAACATTTATTTGCATCCCATTAAAATTACAGAGCAAGAAATGGAAGACGGTATCTTTCCTTTATTGACTCTTCTAGCCCCAAATGGAAAAGTGCCTTTTTCCTTTGTTCCGGTCTTCATGTCATGCAGTAGGACGACACCAGTTTTATTCATATATTTCCTGCACATTGTTTGTGAAGTCAGCTCATTCATTCGAACATTTGAACGGTATTCCATGGTATTTCATGTCACGATTTATTTAATGATTCTGCTTTTGAATGGCGTTTGAATAGCTCTGTTTCTAAATTTATTTTTTTAATTTTTTTAATCTTTATTTATTTTTGAGAGACAGAAAGACACAGAGTAGGAGCGGGGGAGGGGCAGAGAGAGAGGGAGTCACAGAATCCGAAGCAGGCTCCTGGCTCTGAGCTGTCAGCACAGACCCCGACATTGGGCTCGAACTCACGAACACAAGATCATGCATGACCTGAGCCGAAGTCAGACACTTAACCGACTGAGCCACCCAGGCGCCCCTAAATAGCCCTGTTTCTGAATTTATTCCCTTACGGATCATGCTGCAGTGAATATCCCCTCACACACTCATATTCGGAAAGGATGCACTCTGCAAACGAAGTTGCTGGATGAGAGGATGTTTTAAATGTCGACTGGTACTTCAAAGCACTGTCCCAAATGATACCAATTTACACTCTTTCTACAGGTAGCCACCCATTTTCCAGACTTCAACAGATCCTGCATATTTATAACTTTAAAATCTTTTTCTAATGCTCAGTACATTATATCTCACTGTGGTTTTAGTGAATAGCTCTTTGATTTCTGCTTACCTATATTTCTTCTGAGCATTCCCCATTCATATCCTTTACCTAGTTTGACATGGGACATATATATCTTTTCCGTACGGGTTTTGTATATGCTATTTATTTCACGTGCGAACCTTTTATTAAAGTCTGGAACATTTAATTCTTCACTGTCTGGAGTTACAGTGTTCTAATTTTCTCCATAAAGATCTTATGTGGGTTTATTATTCCTAGACACCTCCTAGATTTCATTGCTATCGTAAATGGCATCTTTTTTTTAAAAAGGCTATTTCCTAATTGTTGCCGGCATGTAGGAATGGAATTGATTCGTATCAGTGATGTTTGTTTAGTGATGCTGTGGCCACCAGCCCCACAACGCTCCCCTGTTAGTCCTCAGGACCTGAGTGAGAATCTGTTGGACTTTACTTTTATTTAAAAATACATTTTTTAAGTTTTTATTAATTTCTTTGGAGAGAAGGAGAAAGCCCGAATGGGATAGAGGCAGCGAGAGAGGGGAGACAGAGAATCCCCAGCAGGCTCCGTGCTGTCAGTGCGGGGCTCGAACCCACAAACCGTGAGATCATGACCGGAGCCAAAACCGAGAGTCAGATGCTTAACTGACTGAGCCAACCCAGGCGCCCCTGGATTTTTAAATGTAAAAAATCAGACATCTCTAGTGTCGTGTGAGCAACAGGTAGTTAAGCCTTGTGATGTAGAGTCCAGGAAGCAGGGAGAGGGAGACAGAACTGCAGAGGCTGGGAGAAATTGAGGAAGCAGGACAGGAAAGAGATGGTCGAGAGAGACAGGGGAACTGGGAAGACTGCAGGTGTGCAGGTAGGGGCGAGGGGGGAAACAAGGCGTTAAGTGTTCCTGGGAAGTTTGTGTCTGCCATTTCCTTTCATGGCATTTGAAAAACAAAAGCTGGGTTATTTTGTAACATTTTGGGGCCTGTACTGTGCTTGCGTTAACTCCAGCAGTGCTTTGGGATTGGATGTCACGGATCCTGGCTTATACCTGCTACGGTCATGCACAGACCAAGCCCAAGACTGTGTTCCTGGAACAAAGGAACTAAAGAAAGGAAAAAGGAAGAATACTATATTAATATAATGGAACAAACAAGTGGACTGCAAGGTGGCAACATCGTGGCTTTTTTTTTTTAATGTTTTATTTATTTTTGAGAGAGAGACAGAGAGACAGAACGTGGGCAGGGAAGGGGCAGGGAGAGAGGGAGACACAGAATCCGAGGCAGGCCCCTGGCTCTGAGCTGTCAGCAAAGAGCCCGATGCGGGGCTTGAACTCAGGAACAGTGAGATCATGTCCTGAGCCGAAGTCGGACACTTAACCGACTGAGCCACCCAGGTGCCCCAACATCATGGCTATTCTAATTAAAGAGCAGTGTGCTATCCTGAAAATATAAACAAGAATATGGAGATAAAAATATACCAGATAAGGTTCAAATCTATAATGTCCTTGATACTAAGTAGAGGACTGTAGCAAAAAAGTAAAATTATAATAATAACATATTTATTATTATACTCCTTATTTATTTTCATGATTTTTTTTTAAATATTTTTTTTCAACGTTTTTTATTTATTTTTGGGACAGAGAGAGACAGAGCATGAACGGGGGAGGGGCAGAGAGAGAGGGAGACACAGAATCGGAAACAGGGTCCAGGCTCCGAGCCATCAGCCCAGAGCCTGACGCGGGGCTCGAACTCATGGACCGCGAGATCGTGACCTGGCTGAAGTCGGACGCTTAACCGACTGCGCCACCCAGGCGCCCCTAACTTAAATTTTATTTTACTTATTTTGTATTTTGTTATGATATTTATTAATTATTGTTATTCTTGCTGCTATTGTTGTAGCTTTCTAGATGGCCAGACCTGGGCTGGAATTCTGAGTCCTCCACTCACAGGCTGTGTGAACTTGGGGAAAGACAGTCAGTCCCTGAGGTTGAGAGGTCAGTGAAGAAGGCAAATCTGAGACAAAAACATGCACGCTGGCTATGACCATGGGCAATCCAGCCCCTAGCTGGGATTCCTGGGACAGGTAGGGCGACAGGGTCATTCTCTGCCCAAGGTCTCCCGTCCTCAGGTATACTCCGGTTTTGTGCACAAGGTGGCAGTGTTCCAAGCTTGTGCACGCATGCTTCTGGAGCGCCTGCTCGCATCACATTTGCTGATGTCCCCCTGGCCACAACAAGTCACTGGGACAAGTCCCAAGTCCACGTGGGAGGGGGTACACAAAGGCGTCAATACTGAGAGACGTGGTTCATGGTGAACAGTCAATGTGACCGCATTACAATGTAATGGACAATGTAACGTGCAAGGCGTGCTTGGCCCTCGGCCTCCTCACAGTCTCAGGTGAGACCGTCCCTGGAGCAGTCAGAGCATAAGCAGGTAAGACCAGCAGATGGGACCAGAGCTGGTGCAGTCCGAATCATTGCAGGGGTTGATGCTTTGATAGGAGGGTTGAACCAAAGTGGGGGTGGCACAGAGGAGGCCATCAGAGGCCCCGGAGGGTAAGAAGTGACAAACACAGGCTCTGGAGCAGGCAGACCTGAGTTCAAGTCTTGACTTTGCCATTTACTTGTTCATAGCTCTGGGTTGCTGACTTCTCTGCTTTGGCCTCTTCATCTATAAAACTGACCTCGAGGGTTAAGGATTAAATGAGACCAGTAGAACTTAGCTTGGCACAAAGAAGTGGTCCATGAGTGGCAGTGGTTGTGGCCAGGCTGGCAAGAGGTGGTGAAGATAATGATGGTCAGCGATGACCCAGGACAGAGGTCATGAATGTTTTGGACGAGCAATGACTCTGGACGGGTGAATGAGGGTGGCCTATTAGAGCAGGGTGGGTGAGGGCATCCCGGGCAGGCAGAACAGTGTGTTCAAAGGCACGGGGGTAGGCTGAGTCTGATGTGCTTAACAAACTGTGATGCCTTTGGAGCCTTTGGTGCAATGAGAGGAGGGGGGGCCGTGCAGATTGTGTTTTCCCAAGATGGCTGTAGGACTGTCTCCCATCCCACATGCTCTTCTGACAGTGTGGCTGTTATGGGCTGAATTGAGTCCCCCCAAGTTCATATGTTGAAGCCCTAACCCTAGTATCTCAGAATGTGGAGATAAGGTCTTTAAAAATGTGATTAAGGGGGTGCCTAGGTGGCTCGGTTAAGCGTTGGATTTCAGCTCAAGTTACGATCTCACGGCTGGTGAGTTTGAGCCCCAAGTCGGGCCCTGTGCTGCCAGCTCAGAGCCTGGAGCCTGCTTCGGATTCTGGGTCTCCCTCGCCCTCTGCCCCTCCCCCACTCACACTCTGTCGCTCTTTCCTTCCAAAATAAATAAGCATCAGGGTGGCCCTAATCCAGTTTGACTGGTGTGCTTATAAGAGGAAACGTGGACACACAGAGACACAGGGGTGGGCACACAGAGGAAAGACCATGTGAGAACAGAGCAAGAGGGCCGCCAACTGCAAGCTAAGAAGAGAAGCCTCAGGAGAAACCAAACCCACTGACACCTCCATCTTGGACTTTTAGCCTCCAGAGCTATGGGAAGTAGATTTTTATTGTTTAAGCTGTTCAGTCTGTGGTATTTTGTTATGGCGGCCCTAGCAAATGACCACAGTGACCTTGACATTCCTCCCATCCCGTGGCAGACCGTGTTCCCTCCCCTTGAGGCTGGGTGGAGACATTCACGCTTGAAGCAAGCTGCCATGTTGCGAGGAATGGAGAGACCCCACGTAGATGTTCCTGTTGCGGACCTAGCTGAGGTCCCAGCTGACACCCAGCAGGGACGTCACACACGTGAGGGAAGACACCTCCAGGTGATTCCCGCTCTGAGCTGTTGAGTCACCCCCAGCCCCTGAGTCTTCCCAGCTGACACCCCAGACATGTGGAACGGAGACAAACTGTCCCTACTGTGCCCTTTTCAAATTTGAGATCCACAATTTATGAGCATAATAAAATGGTTGTTTGCCCCACTAAGGTTTTGGGGTAGTTACATAGCACCATGAATTCCCAAAGGCTCTTCTAGAGCAGCTACCGTGAGCCTGGCTCTCTCACGGAAAGGCACGGATCGCCCCTCTCCATCCAATGTTCTCCCCAGCCTTGAGGCAGAGCTGTTGCTGCCACCTGGTGGCCAATAGAGAGAATGAGAGACCTACTGTTCTCCCTCACAAGCAGCTTATTCTCACTCATTCATTCAGACATTCACAATCCCTGATGGTGGAGGGTCAAGTGTAGTTTTAAAAAGCATAATCTGGGGGTGCCTGGGTGGCTCAGTCGGTGAACCATCCGACTTTGGTTTAGGTCATAATCTCACGGTTTGTGACTTCGGGCCCCGCATCTGGCTGGTTGCTGTCGGCGCAGAGCCCGCTTTGGAACCTCTGTCCCCCTCTCTCTCTGCCCCTCCCCAGCTCGCCCTCTCTCTCTCAAAATAAATAAATAAATAAAAAAACATGAAAAAGCATAATCTAACACTACTGTTTCTTGTATGCGTTTGTCTTTGGTCATGAGATTTCATTTACAAGTCCCCAATCCCTTAAACTTTCCTTTAAAATCCAAAATTCTCTGAAAAGTGAAAGGTTTCCATCAGTTTGCAAAACTCGCTCAATAGCTAGACCCAATCTGAACTGACGTGAGGCCATGCATCGTCTCTCACCGACATTTCACAGCAGAAATATTAGTGTTTGGTTATGGGGTGCTGCCCTAGATTCCCTCTAGGGGTATTATATAATAGCACTGGTTCTCTTGGGGGACCTGGGTGGCTCAGTCGGTTAAGCGGCCAACTTCGGCTCAGGTCATGATCTCGCGGTCCGTGAGTTCAAGCCCCGCGTCCGGCTCTGTGCTGACAGCTCAGAGCCCGGAGCCTGTTTCGGATTCTGTGTCTCCCTCTCTCTCTGCCCCTCCCCCATTCATGCTCTGTCTCTCTCTGTCTCAAAAATAAATAAACGTTAAAAAAAAAAAAATTTAATAGCACTGGTTCTCAAGTGTGGTCCCCAGACCAGCGGCATCAGTATCAACTGGGATCTTGTCAAACATGGAACTTCTCAGGCCCCACCCCAGACCTGAGTCAAAAACTCTGGGATGGAGTCTGGCCATCTGTGCCTTAACGACCCCTAAGGGTAATTCTGATTCATGTTCAAGTATGAGAATCACCGATATCGAGTATATGCACCACATTATATTTAGTAAACCCCAGAGCCTGAATTCCAGAGCACATTTGGTTCCCATGGTTTCAGAGAAGAGATTCCTTGCAGACTTGTATTTTGAAATTTCAAGTCACGTTAAAGGAAGCCAGGAGATTTTTATGTGTAAGAAAGAGGGCGGTGCTTCCTTGTAGGCCTAGAGAAAGGATGACTGATGATAATAAAAGCTAACTTTCTGAGTGTTTATAACCTGGCGGGCACTGTGCCAAGTACCTGGGCTCACCAGGTCCACACAATGAACTTAGAAAGTAGGCATCTTTATCATCCCCATTTTACGAATGGGAAGACTGAGGCGAGGGGAGTCAGCAATTACCAAAGCACGGAGAGGACCCCCAAAGGAGGCCCTGGGCTTCAGGGGAGGGATACAGGCAAATCACAGGGCCTTGTTTCTTCAGTGTTCCGAAACCTGCTGGTGCCTCCCTTTGGCTAAGCTCTACGAGAAGCCAGAGAACAAGGGAATCCCTACGGCTTAGCCCACAGCGGTGCAGAGCAGAATAGATCTACGGGGGCCACTGTTTCACACTTCTACGGCGAGCGTATGTATCATAACTGGTTGCTGCTGTGTGTTTAAATATAAAAGAATCACATTGCAAGGATCCATTTGCAACTTGCTTTCGTTTTCACTCACATTTTTGTTTTCTACATTTGTCTGTGTTGACACCGGTAGCTCTATTTTAGTTCATTTTCTCTGTTGTCTAGAATTCCATCATAATAAAAGAGCCCTTCGTAGGGGCGCCTGGGTGGCTCAGTCGGTTGAGCGACCAACTTCAGCTCAGGTCATGATCTCACGGTTTGTGAGTTCGAGCCCCGCGTCGGGCTCTGTGCTGGCGGCTCGGAGCCTGGAGCCTGCTTCGGATTCTGTGTCTCCACCTCTCTCTGTCCCTCCCCTGCTCATGCTCTGTCTCTGTCTCAGAAATAAATAAACATAAAACAAATTTTTTTTTAATAAATAAAATAGCCCTTCGCTTATTGATCTCCAGTCCCCTGTCGGTAGATATTCAGAATGTTGCCCATCTTTTACCATTACAAATCAAACTACAATAAATATTCTTAGACCCCTCTTTTCCTACACTGGTGGGAGCCTTGCTCCAGGCCAGGTCCTCCTAAAAGTGGAGTTTCTGGGTCACAGGACACGCATATCCAACTTTTCCAAACAAGTGCAAAAGTCCTCTTCAAAGTGGCTGTACCGGTGTTGGGTTCCCCCTCACTCCAAGGGATTCCTGTGTCGTATCCCTGGCCTGTTCCTCCCTGAGAGGAAGGATTTGCTTTGCCTTTCTGCCGGCCGGCAACCTTTCTCGCCCGGGTGTTTTGCTTGCCTTCGCTCAAGAACGCAGAAGCCGAGCCTCCTGTGTGGGGATAAGCGCTGCTTCATCTGCCCAGCCTGGATTTCTAGCATTCCGCCAGACCCTTCCTCTCTTGTCCCAGGCGTAACCCAGGACGAGCGCTTTGGCTTTCCAGCGTGGGTGTTACCACTCAGGAGTGGAGAACGACTTTGTTTGCTCCGGGTGGTCTCTGTCCTCCCCCAGAGGCAAAGAGTGACAGCGGCCAGATGGACACAGAGCTGAGGGCCACCACGGCGACCACAGCAAAACACAAACCTGGAGCTGCCCGCTGTCCAAAATGTTGCCGCATCCGGGAGCTGTTTATTGAACCCCGGAGCGAGCTGGGACCGGCGGCAGGGCCTCTGTAAGCCCTTCCCACACCTTGTGAAGCAGGATCCCTTCATCCTCCCTGTGCTCCTCCTGCAGACAAAACAGACCTGGCGCCTGCTGGGGGACGCGCCCCACCCATCTGTCTGCTGGGAGAGGACAGGACAGGACAGGAGACACACACTGGGGACTTAAACTGCAGAAACTCCTTTTCCCACAGTGCTGAAGGATGGAAGTCCGGGATCAAGGTGTCAGCCGGGTCCTGTCTCCAAATGCAGTCACATTCCGAGGTCCTGAGGGTCCTCCCCACATTTGAAGGGGGGGGGGTGGAGGGGGAAACACCATTCAACCCCTCACACTGTCCAAACGGGAGAGGCAGACCTGAATCCAATGCTGACAAAGAGATGTAAAATGATAGCTGTGGTCCCGGGGACCATGAGAGCCAAGGCCAGGGGGTTTAACTGAGAGGCTTCCGGGAAGCCTTCACTGAGGAGGTGACATTGGGCTGAGACCCGAAAGACGCGTGGGGTTTCAGCAGAGAACGAGGGAACAGGATGTTCCAGGAGATGGGAGTACCGTATCTGCAAGGTGTTGGGGAACTGGAGGGCAGCCAGTGGGGGACGGGGGGGTGCTGTTAGGGGGGGGGGGGGAACCTCCAGGGATGGCGAGGCCCTGCATCAGGGAAAAATCACCTGGGCACCCCTTAAAACCACAGACCCTGGGCCTCACTCCAGGCCCACGGAATCCGAACCTTCAAGGGACGGGGCTCCGGGATCTGCATTCCTTGCCAGTGTCCAGATTTTGTTATTTCGAAAAATATCAAACTCGCAGAGAAATCGAAAGCGAAGTACAAGGAACCCTTGAATACCCTTCACCTAGATTCACCGATGGTGAACATTTTGGCACATTTAGGCTTTTCTTTCTTCCTCATTCACCCTCCCCTTGGCAGGCATCCCCGAAGAATGAGGGAAGGAGCCGTCCTCCATGACCACAACACCGTGATCGCATCTCAGAGTATTAATGTTGCTTCGGTAATGGCATCTAATATACACACAAGAGCTAAATTCTCTATAGTCTACAGAATTCTTTTGTAGCCCTTCACTTCCTCAATCCAGGATCCGACCAAGGTCCACGCTTTGATGCCCCTTTATTCCCTCTTAATCTAGAATAGCTCCCCACCTTTAAATAAAAAATTAACTTTGTAAAAGAGAGTCCAGGCTGGTGGAATGCCCCACATTCTAGATTTGTCTAAATTTTCCTCATGATTAAAATCAGGTTAAGTATTTTTGGCAAGAATATGCCATAGAAGGTGACGCGTACGTCATATTGCATCACATCAGGGCACACACACAATGTCAGGCTGTCCCATTCTTGGCGAGGCTGTGTTCCATCACTGGGCTGAGGTGGGGCCTTCTGGATCTCTCTATTGTAAAGGTGCATGTCCCCCTTTTTAAATCAGTACATAATTTGGGACGTGGTCATTTGAACCATGTGAACATTCTGTCATCCAGCAAATTTTTACTCAGTGGCTCTAGCATCCGTTGATGACCCTTGCTTCCTCAATTGTCATTATAGTGGTGACCACACGGTGACATCTGCATTTTTAATAAGTGCCCCAGGTGATTCTTTTACTCAGGAAATTTGGGAAATCCTGCTTAAGTCAAGGTAAGAGTTGCAGGAGAAGGAGATCACTATGGCATTGGCAGCGGGAGGCATTAGCTAAGACCTATTGTTCTTTGGGGATCAGTTAAAATGCATATTCCTAGGACTGTATTACACCAAAGAATGGAAAAGCACTGCCAAAGACAGGCCTGGGGAGCAGCGTTTTAACACCCTCTTCCTCCCTTTGCCCTAGGTAATTCTGTGCTCTGTGAACTTTGAGAAACACAGACTTAGGTGGTGATCCTTAGCCTGGATGCACATCACATTAAAAAAAAATTTTTTTTAAATGTTTATTTATTTTTGAAAGAGACAGAGCATGAGCGGGGGAGGAGCAGAAAGAGGGAGACACGGAATCCGAAGCAGGCTCCAGGCTCTGAGCTGTCAGCACAGAGCCCGACGCACGTCTTGAACTCACAGACTGTGAGATCATGACCTGACCCAAAGTTGAACACTTAACCGACTGAACCACCCAGGCGCCCCAAGGATGCACATTGAATTTTCAAATCACCTGGGGAGTTTTTGTGATCCCTGTATATACGTGTGTGTTTATTTTTTTTTAATGTTTATTTTTGAGAGAGAGAGAGAGAGAGAGAGAGAGAGAGAGAGAGAGATAGCATGAATGGGGGAGGGATAGAGAGACACACATACACACACAGAATCCAAGTCAGGCTCCAGGCTCTGAGCTGTCAGCACAGGGCCTAATGCGGGGCTCGAACTCACAAACTGTGAGATCATGATCTGAGCTGAAGTTGGACACTTAACCACCCAGCCACCCCAATAAGTGTGTGTTTAAAAGTAGGAGCCGCATCTCCAGAATCCGATTCAAGTGGCCTGGGGCATCCATCCTTTCCAGCGCTCCCTCAGTGATTCCAACGTACCGCCAAGATCGAAAGGCACCGTGTTACGAGAATTCTCTGTAAACAGAATATAAAAATGAAATCCCGTCCGCCCCCTCCCCCAGTCACCCTGAAACTCACAGTATCCCCAGCACGGAGCTCACCTGCTAGCCGAGAACATCTAGTGTTCCCTCCACACCTCTATGGGGCTCCCACTGTGTGCAAACATTTCTGACCGTGCTCTTTGGGAAGCTTACAAAAGAGGTCGAAGAAAGGTCACTTCCCTCAAAAGCACGAGGACGTGGGAAAACACACACACACACAAACCCGTGCGAGTATTGTACAAAAGGAGTTTTACCGACCAGGAAACTGACACCCTGGAAGGGGAAATGACCACCCAACAGGTTCACAGTGGAGCCAGGACGCTTACCCAGCATGCCTTTCTACCACCCTGGCTCATTTTCCCCGGAGCCCACGCTGCACCCTCTGCACTCCCTGCTCTCCTGCCGACACCTTCACCAGCAGCACCTGCCTCCCAGCAAGGCTCACCGGGGGCCAGCCATCGCAGGACGTATTTGTTGAATGAATGAATGTAGCCAGCCCGGCACCTGCCCACCGGCTGGTACTAAGAACCAGTGGCTCAAATAACCTCGAAAATGAATCCCTGTGAGTGGGATTAGCTCATTTTTCCCACAGACTCAGGAGCCTCTGGGCCTTTCTTCTTCTGGACCCCTTGCTTTACCTCATAACAACCATATAATGAGCCCCCGTTCTACCTCCTGTGTAATTATGTAACTGTGAGTTCACTTGAGCTGCACTTGACTAGTGGAAAGTTACGTAGATATTTAATTCTGTATTTGTAAACACCGATGTGTCAGATTTTATATGTTGGGGCCAATCCGTTTATTTTTAGGTCCTCAAAGATTTCCCGCCATCTATTAGAATGTTCATTGGCCTTGGACTGTATCCTAATGTCTCATAGACCATAGGTGAGCTCAAAATATAAAGCAGGGCTTTGGTGCCTGGGGACAGGGGACAGGCTGGGAGACACAGTCCTCTGGTTGCTTTCAAGGGACCAGTTTAACTTTTTTTTTTTTTTTTTTTTTGGTGAAAACTTTATTGCGATCCATATACTACACAATTCACCCACTTAAAGTATACAATCCAGGGGTGCCTGGATGGCTCAGTCGGTTAAGCATCCGACCGGCTCAGGTCATGATCTCACGGTTCGTGAGTTCGAGCCCCGCATCAGGTTCTGTGTTGACAGCTCAGAGCCTGGAGCCTGCTTCCGAGTCTGTGTCTTTCTCTCTCTCTCTCTGCCCTTCCCCTGCACACACTCTGTCTCTCTCTCAAACATTGAAAAGATTAAAAAAAAATAAAGTGTGCCATCCAGCGGGCTCTGGTATATTCATAGTTGGGCAGCCATCACCGCATCGGTTTTAGTATGTTAATCACCCCCAAAAGAATCTAGTGCCTTTGATCAATCATGCTCCCCTTGCCCCCCAAACCCTCTCCCATTTCCAGACAACCACTGATCTACTTTCTGTCTCTATACATTTGCCTGTTCTGGACATTACCTACCAGTAGAATCGTACAACCTGGGGTCTCGTGTCTGGCTTCTTTCGAGGTGCGTCCGTGTTGTGGTATGTATCGGTACCTCGTTCCTCTTGATCGCCAAGTAATACTGCATTGTGTGGACATATATCGCATTTTATTTACCCATCCAACAGACGATGGACATGTGGGCTGTTTCCACTTTGGCGCTGTTGTGCAGAATGCTCTGTGAAGGTTCGTGCACAGGTTTGTGTGGAGGCATGCCTTTATTTCTCCCGGCTGTGTAGCTACCAGTAGAATTTCTGGATCATCTGGTAACTCTACGTTTAACATTTTGAGCAACTGGCGGGCCGTTTTTGAAAGCAATGACCCCATCTTACATTTCTCCAAGCAATGTATGAGGCGTCTAATTTCTTCACTTCCTTGCCAGCCCTTGTTATTGCCTGTCGTTTCGATCACAGCCTTCCTATTAAGTTTCAAATGGGATCACATCGTAGGTTTGATTTGCATTTCCTTGATGGCTAATGACGTTGAGCGTGTCTTCGTGCACTTACGGGCCACTTCTGTATCTTCTTTGGAGAAATGTCTATTCCGATTCTCTGTCAAATTTTGAATCGAGTTATAGCAAACCCTCGGTTTGCGAGCATAACTTGTTCTGGAAGCATGCTTGCATTCCAAAGCACTTGTATATCAAAGCAAATTTCCCTGGAAGAAATAAGGGACACTCAGATGATTCATTCCACAACCCAAAAATATTCATATAAAAATGATTACGATACTGTAATATAAAACAAAATAACAAAGAAAATACAAAATGTAAAGAAAAATAAACAAATTAACCCGTACTTACCTTTGAAAACCTTCCTGGCTGGTGTGCGGGAGACAAGAGAGAGGAGGGTTATTGTGTAGGACGACTGTCACTATCACTAATGGAATCACTGCTGTCTGTTGGCTGAACGGAATCTTCTGCACGGGGGCCATCGTAGACACTCGCACGGATGTTGACCACAGTCATATACTGTATGTAACGTAACTGGCAATAAGGCAGCAGAGGAAAGGGTTTCTATCCACAGGCAGCCTGACCCCGGATGAAGCAAAGCATTCCTAAGCTTACTCTTGTATGGGAAAGCAAAGGACTGTCCCTAGATGCTTTGAAGTGACAAAAAATACAGTAGTGCCTGTTGTGGGCACCTTCCAACGTTCTGAAAACTCACTGATTTCTGCCAAGCACTGAGGCGTTAAGACCAAGCATCTGAGCATGAGAGACAATCACCCAGAATCCCACGGGGAGGGAGGGAGAGGGAGAGAAGAACCATTGGCTCAGTTGTGATCATGTGACTTTTGGCATCAGGTACTACTTGTATTGCAAGACATCGATTGTTTAATCAAGTTAAAATTTGTTAGAAATGTTGGCCCATCTGGAAGAACACTCGTAGAACGAGTTACTCGCAGACCAAGGTTTTTACTGTTTGCCTTTTTATTATTGAGTTGTAAGAGCTCCTTACATATTCTAGATACAAGACCTTATCAGATTGCAAATCTTTCCTCCCATCTGGTGAGCTATTGTATTAGTTTGCTAGGGCTGCTGTGACAAAATGCCACATTCTGGGTGGCTTAAACAACAGAAGTTTCTTTCTCACAGCTCTGGATGCTAGAGGTCCAAGATCAAGGTGTTTGCAGATTTGGTTTCTCCCAAGGTTTCTCTCCTTGGCTTGTAGATAGCCATCCGTTCCCTGTCTATGTCTTCACAAGGTCTCTGCTCTATGTGTGCATCCCAGATGTCCTTTTCTCCATTTATAAGGACACTAGTCATACTGGATTCAGGCCCTATCCTAAGGGCCTCAGTTTGACTTAATCACGTCTTTAAAGGCTTGTTTCCAAATACAGTTAATTCTGAGGTACTGGGGGTTGGGACTTAGACATGTGAATTTTTGCGGGGACACAATTCAGCCCATAACAGTTACTTTCTCTTCACTTTCTTGATGGTGTCCCAAATTAAAAAAAAATTTTTATGTTTTTATTTATTTTTGAGAGAGAGAGAGAGACAGAGCGTGAGCAGGGGAGGGGCAGAGAGAGAGAGGGAAACACAGAATCTGAAGCAGACTCCAGGCTCTGAGCTTTCAGCACAGAGCCCGACGCGGGGCTCGAACTCATGAGTTGTGAGATCGTGACCTGAGCCGAGCTGGATGCTCAACGAACTGAGCCACCCAGGTAGGTACCTTGATGATGTCCCAACTTTTGAAGCACAAACTTTTTTTTTGATAGGACCTGACTTCTCTGTTTTTTTTTTCTTTGTTGCTTGTGCTTTAGGTGCCACATCTAAGAAGCCATTACTTAATCGATGGTCACAGTTTATGCCTACATTTTCTGATGAGTGTTTTGCGCCTTTAGCTCTTACGTGTCAGTCTGGTCTGTTTTGAGTTAATTTCTGTACACGGTGTGAGGTAGGGGTCCAGCCTCATTCTTCTGCACAAGGAAATCCATTTGTCCCAGCGTGACATCCAGTTGTGCACGAAAAGATTTGTTGAAAAGATTATCGGTTCCTCATTACATTGCGCTGTCACTCCTGTTGAAAATTAATTGGTCGTAGGTGGAAGGGTTTATATTTGGACTCTCAGTTTTATCACATTGTCTGCATATCTGTCCTCGTACCCATACTTCACTGCCTCGATTACTGTAGCTGTGTTTTGAAATCAGGAAGCGTGAGTGCACCGGAACTTTTGGCATCAGATACGGTGAAAGGTGTGAATGAACAATACAACATGGGGATTTGGGCCCATCCTCAGGGCTTCATGTCAGGAACATAGGCTCCAAGTTCAATACCTGCCTTAGATGGATTCCCGCCCTCTGAGCTCACAGCTGGAGCCGGGGGGGGGGGGGGGGGGGGGGGGGGGGGGAATGAGGGGGGGGGCTTTCAAAAGACTTGAGGGGCCCCAGGGCCTGGAACAAGCCCAGCCCTGAGTTTTTCACCTTCCCCAAGGAAGGTTACTGAGTTGCCTTAGCAAACAGGAAATCCCTAAACTCGGGTTCTACCGGCCACCGCAAAAGGACATTGCTAGTGTGATGGCCAAGAGGAATTCTTCCTTCAAACTGGATTGCTGGGGCGTGAAAAACTGCGCATCACCCCAAAACTCCCCAAACTTAAACCTTGTCTGCACCATCACTGACTGGCCCTGGGCTGCCTGGGGCTCTAAGCTGAGGCGGAGAAAGCTCAGGAAACAAGGCCCTTTGTGGACAAGAGAATGCTATTGTTCTAAAGCCAGTGTTCAGGGAGTGTGGATTCCAGAGAATGTTTTGGTATGGGTTTTTTCCCTTTGTTAACTTTCTCTTCTCTTCCTGGGGGGTGGGGTGGGGAGTAGGGCCCTCTCAACAGCGACGCAAAAATAGTTAGATCCTGTAAAAAAAAAAAAAAAAAAAAAAAAAAAAAGAAAAAAAAAAGATGGTGTTCAGAGTGCTGAGGCCTTCAGCCCCGGAAAGAGGCTCGAATTCGATGATCGAAACCACCTCGGTGTGTTTTGCTTTTCGTTTTTTCATTTTTACCACTAGATCTCCGGAGGGCAGCCCCTTTCTGGATGCTGCACACCTCAGACAGTGACAGACGTCAGCGAAGGTGCGACCACTTCCTTCCTCCTTCCTTAGCCTCCTTTCTTTACAGAAAGAGGAAATGATGACAGTCCATGTCGCAGGCCACAACCCCCAAGCTCCCACCGATCTCTCCTCACCCCCCACCCCCGCCCCGTCTGGGGAACCTGCCCCCACAAACCTGTCCCCAGGGCAAGGCCTAGTTGGGCTTCTTGAGGTCCCGGAAAGGCTTCAGACTCAGGCTGCGCAGGCCTTCGAGGTAGGAGACCTGGGTTTCTGGCACTGGTACTGATTCTGTATGACCTCGGGCAGGTTACTGCTCCCCTCTGGGCTTCATGATGCCCTTCCACGAAATGGGAGCAGGAATGCAGTCCTGGGCTTCCCCCTTTCCGCGTTTGGTGATGGTGAGGAGAGGGCGTGAAAGGGGGGAAGACTGTAAGGACGACTGTTCCGAAGCCTGGCAACGTCCATGGCCCTCGATTTCCGCTGCTCAGTGGAGGGGCCCGCACCCCCAGGGTGCCGGGACCCTTCTGCGAGCTCCCAGGACGGCGGGAGGAGCAGGGTGAGCGTGCCCACCCACTTCCCGGGAGCTCAGGCCCCGCCTAGGGGGAGGAGCCGAGGGGCGGCGCGGAGGCTGGCGGCCGGGCTCAGCCAGCTTCTGTCGCCGCACCGGCAGCTGCGGCTCGGGGACCGACTGACAGAGCCAGGGCCGGAGCCGCTCGGGGCCGGGCTAGGGAGAGCGGGTGAGTTCCCCGGCGACGCCGCCCCTCCCTGGCTGGAGCCGGCGGGGATGAGGATCGCGGCGGGGAGGTGGTCCCAGCCGCGGAAGGTCTGGTTGGGGGTGTGTGGGGCGCGTGGGCCAAGGGCCGGCGGCTGGAGGTAATTGGGGGAGGGGGCGCTGGAACGGCGGGTGCGGGGAGCGCAGGCCGGGGAGTCGGGCTGGGGTGGGGGCGTTCTCCGGGTCTGGCGCGCCTACGACGAGGCTGGGGTAGGGGGCGCATCGGCAGGCTGTTGGCCGGGGCCACCGGGGCCCGCTCTTGGGGCAGCCTGTGGGATTTCGGCTGCTTCTGCCGGGGGTCGCGGTGCCGCGAAGCGGGAGCCACAACCAGCATCAAACGGCCGGGGCGCCCAGCCTCGGGGCCCGCCGTGGGGGCGCCGCCCCCTCGCGTGGCGGCGCCAGATCCCCGCAGGGAGCGCTTCTGCCCGGGCGGGAAAGGTCCCCAGGGCGGGCGCCCCCGCGTGCGGACCCGCCCCGCCGCTGGCTCCAGCTGACAGCGCCCGCCGGCCCCGGGAGACCCCGCGCGCTTCTTCCCCGCGGGAGGTGCTCCCGGCCTCTCCAAAGGGCCGCCGTGCGCGGGCTGCCGGGTCCCCGCGCCAGGAGCGCGCCTCTCCTCCCGAGTCCCGCGCCCCGACTCCGGCCCGAGGAGCGCCCCCGAGAGCCTGGGATGGGCAGAACCCGTGCAACCCGCCCCAAAGAGGTCGCGCGGAGGGGTCTGCCCAAGGTCACCCGGAGCGCCCAGGCTGAGCTGCCCAGACCGCCCGAGTGGAACGCAGGGAGGGGGAGGCGCCCGCTGCCAGCCTCCTTTCCCTGATGCAGACTCCCTCCCTCCCTCCTCCTCCCCCAGTCTGGAGCCGGCTCCTCGGGAGCCGCTGCTGATGCAGCTCCCAGCCCCGAGCAGATGATTGAGCCGAGGCGAGCTTTGAATCCGGTGTTCCCGGGAGGGCCGCGCTCAAAGCCTGGGACCCGGGACTCCCGGGCACTCGGGAGCGGGGAGAGAGGTGGCTGCATAAGCGCTTCTCAGAACCGAAAGCCGAGCTGCTTGCGCGCCCATGTGATTGGATTCCACATAATGGGCCCCTGTTCTCGCTGTCAGAAGCGCTCACCAGCTCCCCGCGGCCGCGGGCACCAGGTGCCGCCTCTGAATCGCCCTCTGTGGAGGACCCAGGGCCCCGAGGTACCAGGCTCCCTTTCCCGCAGGGCTGTCTCTGGAAGGGGCCTGTCATTAGCCGCCTGAGCCCACGGGGTACTTTCCTGAGTGCCCTGCCATTTCCTGCGGCTGGTGAACCAGCGAGGGGAAAAACCCTCCATCTGGGAGGCTTCCCCCTAGGTTGGTAATAAAGCTTCTTAGCTCAGCCAGTGACTGGCGCTGGGCTGGAAGGCAAGGCACTTGGCCTCCAGGAGCCTCAGTTGCCTCTAAGACAATGGGGCTAATACTCAGGCCGTGGGCAGGGGTGGCCAGGGGACCCACGTGAAGTGCTTGGTGCAGTGGAGCGGGACGGGAGGAATGCTCTTAGGTAAATACTGGCACCCTTCCTAGTGGTTTTGAGTGGGGTGTGTCTCCTTTAGGCAGGAGCAGCCCGTGGAGTCCTGGAGGGTGGTTCTGCGGGGGCCGGGGGAGTTTCCACATCTTCCCCCAGCTTGGTCACAAAGCTCCAGCCTGCAGGCGGCTTGTGGGCCCTGGTGAGCGAGTCCTTTCAGCTCGCCGCCTGCTCACAGAGCCATCCCACACAGATTTCCCCGGCCCCTTCTCTCCCCCTCTTGCCAGCAAGATGCTGGAGACAAGATGTCACCCAGGCCACTCTGGACGTTTGACTTTGAACCCTCTGGTCAACTGGAGTGTACCCAACAGTGTCGCCCACCCTGAAACCTTCCTGACCCGTTTCCTGGTCCCAGCCTCTGCAGTGGCTCCTTCAGGAAGACCAGTTGACCCTCCCTGTCCCTCTGTCAACCTCCTCCCACTGGGACATTCACCTGCACATTCTCTGGTTAGCGTGCGGAGGCTCCTTGCCTCCTGGAAGGACACGCGGGCAAGGCCAACAACGTATGCTCAGACTTCATTCCGGTCACTGGTGCTGGAGAGAAGGTTAAATCCTAATCTAGCTGCTGAAGTCTGTTTGGGAGCCTGAGGGACAGGGGGAAGGGGATGCTGACTCAGGAAGGTGGGATTTTCCCCAAGGCCAGAACCTTTCGGCAGAGCCCATTTGGACTGTTGGAAACTAGGGCCTCAGTTTCTTTTCAAAACCAGCCCCATCCCCAGAGGGACCTTTCTCTGGCCGACAGAGGTTGCAGCTAGCCTGGTTTTGCAGATGGCGGAAGGCACCTTCCTGGATTCCTGTGCCGTACTTGGACCCTCAAGAACCCCACCCAACCTTGCTGCCTTCCCCCAACTAGCTGCCCCAGCCTGTACCCTGCCTGCACCTCGGACTTGAACCATTTGGCGTATAGTGGGTCCCGCAGGGCATTCTGCCAGCAGAGATCAGGACAAACCTTCTTTAGCCCGAGCACATCTTAGAGGCTGGGCTCAGGGAGGGCTTGGACCAGCCTGCCTCCTGCAGAAAGCTACAAAGTTTGCAGACCACGAGCACCAGGCAGGTTTAGTTCAAATGATAGCTCGATACTTAAAAGCTGTGTGATGACAGGTAAATTACTGCTCTCTCTGAGTCCTGGTTTTCTCATCTGTAACATGGGAGCCAATAACACTGCCTACTTCGTGGGGTTGTGAGGATTCTGTGAGATAATAATGCACAGAAAGTGTTTAGTGCAGCACCTGGTGTGGGCAGGAATGCAGGAAATGGTTATCGTCACCATCACCACCATTTCCTCCTCTGCCTTGGGCTGTCAAAGGTCCCACCGCCTCCAGTCTGGGGGAGTCAGACCACTTCTGCCTCTAGCTCTCAGGACAGGGAAAGCCTCTTGGCTGGGGAGGCCTGACTCCTGGGAACTGGAGTCCAGCCTGGGCCTGTCCCCAGGAAGTCTGTGAGTTAGCCTCTCACATCTGGCTGCCATTTTCCAGGATTTGTGGGTTCATTCGATAGGTGTTTACTCCATTGTAGACCTTGTGCTTAGCGAGGGATTTCAAGATGAATCAAGCAGCAATCAGGGCTCCCCTCTGCGGGGGAGAGGCAGGCCTGGAAACAGATAGCGAGGACACCGTGGGATAACAGCTTCACTGGTGAGAAGGGGAGGGGAGAGCCGAGGGGCGGGTGGACAGGTGGCCGGGGCTAACCAACCCAGGTTTCCCTCCTGAAGCTGCCACCTTGCTGCTGGCTGGTGATGGGCAGATGCCTGGGTAAGAAACTCAGCGCAGGGCCTTTTAGATATTAATCAGAGCTTTGCACATGTTAGTTGCTATTATTACTAGTCTGTGATGACCGATGACAGGTGGGCAAGCTGCTGTGGGAGCGCGTCGCGGGCCTTCAGAGACAGTTTTCCAGGTGGCGGGTACTAGAGGGGCGGGCAGGCTGAGCAGAGGGAGCGGCTTGCGCAACAGCACAGGGGCTTGAAAGCGCTTGGTGTCTCTGAGAGCAGTGGGCAGAGGCCGAGGCTGGAGTGCCATCACCATAGGGCGTGACGGACGCTGGGGCGGCAGGCGAGGCCAGGGAGGTGGGCAGAGGCCATCCTTCCGAGGGGTCCCAAATGATTAAACACTCGCTGACCCGAAGCAGGCACCCTGCGGCCTGTGGAGGGCTGTCCGGTTGCACACCCAAGAAAGTCTAGGATTAACTTCTGCACGGGAGGGAGGGCTGGCCCCGGGCTCATCTGCCAGTATGTTAGCTGTCCCTTCCTCTTCCTTCTACTAGGAAAGCACGGAGATCCCCTCCTTCTTCCCGAGATGCTTTTCCTACTTCTTCATCTGTTTCTCTCTTCCTGGGACTCAGTAGCTCATTTGAAGGAAGGGGATGTACGTGGAGGAAGTGCCGTGATCTGGCTCCTTATTGATTATAACATTGTACCAGGTGCCGGTACACTTCCTGGAGGCTGGTCACTGTCCAAGGTCTTTGCTTGCATTGCCATGGAATGCTCATACCGACTGACTTGAAGTGGATGCATTTATCCCTGTTGTACAGAAGGGGACACTGAGGCACCAAGGGTGAGGCGATTCGCTAAGGGGCCTGGGGCTCCTATGTGGCGGGAACTCATGTCGGGGGTCTCCAAAGCTTCCACGTGCTGTCCCGTACCACTTCACTCATGCTCCTTGTAAATCGCTAAATGTTTCACTCATGCAGAACGTCTGGTTTCTTCCACTGTGCACCCTTGGATGCTGGGCAGTAGGCACCTTGAAGATGGGTCACGGTGGGGAGTTCTCTGGCTGCCTGGACACTGCTGCATTCTCTCCCTGCCCTGATTTTTGGGGAGGCCCCGTGGGCAGGCATTTGGCAAAGGGGAGGAGGTGTTCTTGGATGTCTCGGAATTCAGGGCCGCATCCCTTGGCCCGTAGGGTCCCACAAATGTGCCTTGAGGCAGGCAGTTTGTAACCTCATTGATGTGGCAGGTGGTGGTTGAGTTCTACCGGGACCCGCTAGGAAGGAATGAGTCTTTTAGGACTGCTGGTCAGTGCATCGCGCGCGCGCGTCACGTGACCTTGCCTGTTTTCAGAAGGCAAAGGCTCAAATTTCCTTTTCCATAGGAGGCGGAGTTTAGGGCTGGGGTTCAAATCCAGGCTCTGCCTTCCACTGGCTTTGGGGCCTTGGGCAATTTCTTCGCTTCCTTGAGCCTCAATTTCTCCACCTGGAAATACAGATCATATATACTATATACATAATATGTATAATTCGGAGTTGTAATAAAGACTTGTAATCATACAGAGAAAACCTGGCTTCCACATCGTAGGTGACATCGATATAATATCCACAACATTGACCTCTGTGGTACTTATCGTAGTTGTGATCATATGGTTATTTGTGGTCATTACTTTTTGAGTCTGTCTTACTCGCTAGACCAGTGGTTCTCAGCTGGTAACAGTTCGGCCCCCAGGAGTCCTTTGGGAATGTCTGGAGACATTTTTGGCTGTCACAACTGGGGAGGTGCGGGGTGGGGGTGGGGGGCTGCTACTGGCGTCTGGCGGGTACAGGCCAGGGATGCTGCTGAATTTCTTGCATCACACAGGACAGCCTTTCATAGCAAAGAGTTACCCAAATGTCAATAGTGCCGAGGCTGAGGAAAGTTGCACTGGGCTATGAGCCTCATAAGGTCAGTGACTGTGTCTAATTCATTCAGCTCCGTGTCCCCGGTTGCCCAGCATGGAGCCCCAGTACATGGGAGACAATCAATATGCATTAAAAGGATGAATGAGGACTTGGAAGGCCTTGTGTCCCCTGGAGTCCCAGAGGTTTGGCTTGTAGGACATTTTGAATGGGCAGGAGAGATTTAGATGAAACTGAATGATAAATGGCCAGTTGGTGATGCAGGCCAAGGAAATTCAGACCAAGCTATTTTCCTTCGCCAGCAGGTGCTGGGGGGCCCAACTGATCTGAACCATTGCTGCAGTCACCAGTGCATTTTGGTCACGTGCCCGTAGGACTCACCTTTATCTGGACGAGCCGGCCGGGGCAGGCGAACTAGGTGCCGACAAGGAACGCCCTGTCAGCGGGGCCCTTGGGATTTGCCAAGCTGGGCCACAGCTGCTGTTGCCTTCCTGTTTTTTCCCTTTCTGGTGGAATGAAGGAAACCCACTGAATGGCTATTTTTCCACTGACATTTACAGCAATGTGATAGGCTTTGGATTAATGAGGTCAAGCTCCAGTGTGAAATCTGCCTGATAACTTGAAGCTGGGCCAACAGGAAGACACGGCTTGTTTTCTTTGGGCTATTTGATGTCTTTGGATGGCTTTGGCCAGGGAAGCAGGGGTCACAACTCCGTACAAAAGAAGGGAATGTTTTTACGCCCCAGAATTCCAGAGGCTGGTGTTGTTGTCTCTTTTTCAATTCATTGGGAAGGCTTATTTTAAATTTTTTAAAATGTTTTTATTTATTTTTGAGACAGAGAGAGACAGAGCATGAGCAGGGGAGGGGCAGAGAGAGAGGGAGACACAGAATCCGAAGCAGGCTCCAGGCTCTGAGCTGTCAGCACAGAGCCTGATGCCGGGCCCGAACTCACGGACCATGAGATCATGACCCAAGCTGAAGTCAGACGCTTAACCGACTGAACCACCCAGGTGCCCCGGGAAGGCTTATTTTAATGCCGACTTAGAAATAAGTAACTCATTTAAGCAGAGGTTCACTGTCTGCCCTAGGCTGGCTGCCGAGCATGGATCTGGGCTATGCAAAGCTGTTTTTCTGGGGCTGTCTGGGAGTCCAAAGGAAAAGATCGGCCCCAGAGGGTGCTTGGACAGGTTAGAGGTGCGCACGAGTTAGAACTTATTCTGATGGGGGACGCCTTCTTGGACAATGTGCCTCAAACTTGCTCATGAGTCATCTGGGGGTTCCTGTAAAATGCACAACCTAATTTAGTAGGTCTGGGTCCTGAGTGTCTGCATTTCTAACAGGTTCCCAAGGGGGAGTCATTCTGCTGGTTTGTGAGCTGTACTTTGAGTGGCAAGGGTCTGGGGAAGCCCACGTCTCCAGGGGAAGGGTCTCTGGTGTCACTCACGCAAACACAACAGCACTCAGCTCGTCACTCCTGTTGGCCCAGCCATCTGCTCTGCCGGCTGGCTTGCAGGGGCACATGTTTCTTGCTCCCCCTCTCCGTGTGTCCAGACCTGGGACCAAACATGAAAACGAGGCCGCTTGCTCCCAAGGGCAGGAACAGGTGGGGACGTCTGGTGCTTCCAGAGATGTGTGTCCAGGGACATGCCGTTCCCACGTCACTGATCACCTGGGGCTTGTTGAACATACAGATCCTCAGGCCCTGCTTAGCCCAACCCGCCTGTATCAGAACTGGCCAGGCCCTGGGAATCTGTGTTTGTAAAAAGTGGGCCAGGAGATTCTGATCCACAGCCAGGCTGGCAGAGGGGAAGCCGGGAGGAAATAATGGCTATGTGTGGAAGTGAATCGCTCAGCAGGCGTGATATGTGAGGTTGTGGACTTGTGCACTGCCCGATGGCACAGGGAGGGGGCAGAAACCTCATCTGCCCCACTTGCTAAGCTCTGCACCCTGCAGGGTTGCATCTGCCTGGAAGGAAGGACACCTTTTTCTTAATCGTAATAATAATCGTCAACATCTGGTACGTATCACGAGGCAAGCACTGTTTTTTTTTTTTTTTTTTAATTTTTGGGACAGAGAGAGACAGAGCATGAACGGGGGAGGGGCAGAGAGAGAGGGAGACACAGAATCGGAAACAGGCTCCAGGCTCCGAGCCATCAGCCCAGAGCCTGACGCGGGGCTCGAACTCACAGACCGCGAGATCGTGACCTGGCTGAAGTCGGACGCTTAACCGACTGCGCCACCCAGGCGCCCCAAGCACTGTTTATTTAACCCCTTTAGTCTCATCCTCGCAAACTGTAGAGGGGGCATTACGGCGACCTTGATTTTACTGCTGAGGAAAGCGAGGCACAGAGAGGTCCAATGACTTACGTCAGGTCACATGGCCATTAAGTGCGGGAGTCAGGATTTGAATACAGGACGTCTGGCTTCAGTGTGCTGGCACTTAAATCATTATGCTCTCTGGCTTTTCTCTGGGCAAAAACGCCGTTGCGCTTTGGGGCTGTCCCAACTCCGAGGAAGTTCCTTTTTCTATTTCTTTCCCAGATAGGGGAAAGGCTAGCAGTGGCCTTGGCCATCCCTGGAGTCAGACCTGGGTTTGATCCCCGCCTCTAGCACTTACTGTAATCTTGAGCAAATTACTTGCTTAACTCCGCTGAGCCTCAATTCCCTGCATGTAAAATAGGAAAAATAATAGAATAGGCTGGCATGATTAACCATTTTGCTCCATGCAGAGGATGTACTCAATAGTATCTGCAATTTTGATTACATCAGCATCCGTCACGTCTGCCCTGGGAGCATCCCTTCAGAACAGAGGGGATAGGTGTGCAGAGTCCTGGGTCATTGACGTCCCTGGGGCCTGAGCTCACCCAGATTACTTATTTACGTCTATTACTTACTTAGGCATCCCTAGCCTTTACTTCTTGGCACTGGTCAGAGGCCCCATGTACATTCCAGCTTGGTGAGTTCTCAGAATTTCTTGGCTCCCAGACTGATTCAGAGTCTCAATCAGAACTGGCTTTATTTTCTGTCATCCAAGAGCAACTAAAGGCATGCATTCCCATATTTATTTCCTTCAGGGCTCTTGGCCCTTCTCGGTGTCTGTCCCTGTCTCCAGGTTCCTTTCTGGAACTCTGTAGACATCATTGGCGCCCCATGAACTGGACAGAGAGCCAATGTTGCTTTATAGACATTGCCTATTGCCTTACAAAGAAATAGGGAAGATTTTCTCCAAAGTTTCATTAGTTATCTTCTTTTTTTTTTTTAATGTTTTTATTTTTTTTTATTTTTTTTTTTTCAACGTTTTTTTTTTATTTTTGGGACAGAGAGAGACAGAGCATGAACGGGGGAGGGGCAGAGAGAGAGGGAGACACAGAATCGGAAACAGGCTCCAGGCTCCGAGCCATCAGCCCAGAACCCGACGCGGGGCTCGAACTCACGGACCGCGAGATCGTGACCTGGCTGAAGTCGGACGCTTAACCGACTGCGCCACCCAGGCGCCCCTGTTTTTATTTATTTTTAAGACAGAGAGAGACAGAGCATGAGCAGGGGAGGGGCAGAGAGAGAGGGAGACACAGAATCTGAAGCAGGCTCCAGGCTCTGAGCTGTCGGCACAGAGCCCAACGCGGGGCTCGAACTCACGGACTGCGAGATCATGACCTGAGCCGAAGTCGGACGCTTAACCGACTGAGCCACCCAGGCGCCCCAGTTATCTTCTTTTTTTTTTTTTTAATTTTTTTTTAACGTTTTTATTTTATTTTTGAGACAGAGAGAGACAGAGCATGAACGGGAGAGGGGCAGAGAGAGAGGGAGACACAGAATCGGAAAGCAGGCTCCAGGCTCCGAGCCATCAGCCCAGAGCCCGACGCGGGGCTCGAACTCACGGACCATGAGATCGTGACCTGAGCTGAAGTCGGAGGCTTAACCGACTGAGCCACCCAGGCGCCCCCCCCAGTTATCTTCTTTTACATATAAAGCCAAGCTTTTGTTTTCTTATTGCGGCATTTTATCCTGTTTAGTTATAAAAAGAATACAAAATCATTGTTAACATCCGAATAGTACAGAAATGTGGAAAACAGAAAGTGAAATGTCCCCAACCATCATCTCCAGCCACTCATTTCTTTTCCCCAGAAGAAATCCCTGGATGTTTTTGAAACTTTCCATAAATGTCTTATATACATACATACAAACCCCCATTCATTTATGTGTCTGTCCTTTTTTCTTAACACACCTCTGCAGCATGCTTCTGAAACTCCCCCTTTCAGCTCATTTATCTTAGCACATGTCAACATACCTCTGTCTCTAGGGCTATGTGGTTCTCCAGGAATAAGCATTTATCGTAATGGATTTTCTAGTTCCTTGTGACAGTGAAGGTTGTTTCCAGTTTTTCTCCTACTAGAGCTGTGAAGTCACAGCATCCTTGCCGGTGCAGCATATCTCTTTGTACCCTGGCGCGATGTGATCCCTGTGGAAATTTCCCCGCAGTTTGAACTATGATGGGCATCATCAAACTCTCCTCCCAAGAGGCCAGACCACTTTCTATCCCCTCAGCAATGTGTGCAGATGCCTCTTCCCCACCCTCTTCCCGCAACTATGGTTTTGCCAGTCCAATAGGAATAAACTGGAAAGAATGTTTCAGGGGCCACGTTAATTCTGGTTTTATAACCTTTTAGATTCTGCCTACATAAGCGTTGTTAAATATTCAAGAACTACATTTTACCTGGCCTTAAGCTTGGGATTAGAGATCTAAAACTAAACGAAGCCAGTTTCTGCCCTCAGGTTGATCCCTGTCTTCTGGAGGAAGCAGACACGTGGAAAGATAAAAACCAAGCAGTGTGGTCCAAGCGTGCCAGAGGAATGCGTAAACGAAGCTAACTTTTGCTCGATAAACTCTATCTGCATGAACATCACAGATGAACTTGTAAAATACAGAATACACCCTGTCCTGAGGGCAAAAGGGGTACTTGAAATCCTCAGAAGAAAACGACTTGATTGGAAGCAGAAAAATCCTGCAGCTTACCCCTAGTGGGGGCAGCAGAAGAGGCAGGCAGCTAGGAACGTGGGGAGATAGGAAATTTTCAGAGAGTCGTTTTGGTGGTTTCCAGGTTTGCTCATGGAAACCCATCAGTCCGAAGGAGGTGGTGCAGAATCCCCACTGAGTCTGTAGCACTCATTACCGATCACTCACGCCCGGGCAAACGTGCACATTAGTCCAGAAAGAGTGAGAGCAAAGGAGCAGAAAGCTGGATCCGAATACCCACGACCCTGGCCCTCGCAGAGGCTGGCCGTGGGTGGCAGGAATGGGCGGTTTCCCCAGGGGTTAGGAGGAGACGAACTCCGGACGGTACCCACCGTGGGGCAGATGCACAGAAAGGGTATTCAGTGAATGGGAGGACATCAGAGATGCCTCTGTTTTGTAAGTGGGCCTCCTACTTGAAAAGAACAGAACCATTTAGAAAGGGGTATGATCACCTAGTCTGCCCATCTGTAGACTATGGGGAGCCAGGCCATAGCTGTACATTTGCTTGGGGCCACGGTCCCAATGTCTCTTCATTCACTTGGGATGATTTAAGTATGACACAAGGTGGGGAGCAGTTGAGAATATCTGAAACCACGCTGTGGGGATGAACATAAGCATCATTTTACAGCAAATCACCTAAGCGGGGGCACACAGAGCCCATGAAGCTAGGGGCAATCTTATCCCACCCTTCTGTGGCAGGGGCCCCGGGAGGGGTGTCCTGAGTCGACTCCTCAGTGTTCCCCCATTCCCCCCATCAGCCAGATCTATTTTGTCTGGTTTGATTCTCCAGTGCTGGTTCCAAACCAGGATAACTCCTTGTGACGCACGGATGGAATAATCTCTGAATTTTCAGTCTCTCGGTCTCCTGATTTCCTGTCCACTGTCGTCCCAATGGAACACCTACTGCCTGCTGGGGCGGCTGTGTGGTGGGACATAAAGGGGAATGATATGTATCCCTTGTCTTTGGAGGGCATCTCGTCCAAGGGAAGAGGCAGATCTGAAACTAACAATTACTACAGAGGGTTGAGCGCCACAGGGGAGATGTGGTCACGTGCCTTGGAACTGGAGGGGAGGAGAATGAAACCCATTTGGCACAGGGCAGATAAAGAACAATCCAGAGGGAAGAAAAGGAGCATTGAGACAATACTGTGTAAAGGAGACAAAGCGGGTGTTGAGCTTGGTGCCTGGAAAGCACTTCAGGGATGATGGATATGATCCCAGTGCTTGTAGCCGCTCTCAGAGAATGGGGAGTCTGCCAGGTGGAGGGACAGAAGGGTGATGCCACCCTGTGGAACAGAATGAAGGAAGGTGAGGAGGGGGGGTGTGGTGTAGTGAAAATTGTGCGGGCCGTGGAGCGGAGAAACCCGAGTCTGTGTTCAGATCCTAGTTCTGCCCCTTTCGAAGTGTGGCTTGGGCCATTCAAGAGTAGCCTCCATTTCCCAATTTGTCCGTTGGGGACAATCATGTCTGTCTTTCAAGGCTGGCTGTGTGGATTGCAGTAAATCCGTGTGTGGCAGAGTCTCGAGACAGCAGAGTCTCGGCCCCTGGGGGCTACCATTGCTGAGGTGTGAGGCCGGTCGGTCTGGTTCTGTGTAGCTGGAAAATTAAGCGTTAGCAGGTTGGGGCTGGGGAGGGAGGTTGGGCTGGCCAGAGATAAAGCTAAAATGCCCAGGCCAGACACCAGATGGGCTGTGAGACTGAGGCGTCCACCCATTACTCTGGAGGCCATGGGGAGCCATGAAATGCTTCCTTACGAGGGAAGCGCTATGGCATCAGACTTAGTTTCAGAATGACCACTCTGCCAGTGGTGTCTGTGGTGGGCCGGAGGTAAGGGAACCACTTTGGGAGATGCTGCCTTCCCCGATCCTGTCTCGGCAACCCACAGCTCACATTAGCCTGGTGAAAGTTCCGGTGAGTTCTACAGTCAGGCACTTCCTGGAGAGACAGTCTAGAGTAGCGGTTCAGAGCATGGGCTTTGGTGTCAAGGCCAATGTGGATGTGGATCCTAGCCCTGTTGCTTTCCTGGCTGTGTAAACTTGGCAATCTCTTAACCCCCCTGAGCTGTGCTCAACCCTTCTATAAAAGGAGGGCTCACAGTACCTTCCTCATTGGCTTGTTGTGATGATTACTTTTTTTTTAAGTAGGCTCCATGCCCAGCGTGGGGCTTGAACTCACTACCCGGATATCAAGACCTGAGCTGAGACCAAGAGCCGGAAGCTCAACCGACGGAACCACCTGGGCACCCCTTGTTGTGCTAACTGAACGAGACAGTGGGGACAAAGCAAGAAAGCTAGCTCTAGGAGTTCACTAAGTGCCCAATAAAAGCTGATCATCAGAATTTTTAAAATCACATCTTTGACCATGAAACCCCCGTTCCCCACGTGACACCTATTAACCATCTCTGGAGCTGCTGGTGTTACGACAGAAAACATCTTGCTTTAGACTTTTCTGGAGAAGCACCAGCACTGTTTGCTCCGAGAAGTAGTAAGGAGGGTTGCCAAGTTCTAACACAGTGGTTCTTGGATGTACATTAGCCCAACTGGGGAGCTTTTCGAAATGGCAATGCCTGGCTGCACCCGAGACCAATTAAACCAGAATCTCTCGAGGTGGGCCCCACACACATCAGTATTTTTTTTTTTTTTTAGTTTTAATGATTTATTAAGGTAAAACAAATATAGGAAAGTACACAACCCTGAAGTGAATGAATTGTTCACTGGCTGCAGATGCCCAGATCCTGCTCAAAAACCAGAATCTTACCAGTATTCCTGCAGCCCCTTTTAGGTCCCTTTCCAGAAGCTCCTCCACCCCAAAACCGCTATGCCGATCAATTGCCTGCTGCTGAATTTCACCTAAATGGAATCGTATAGCATGCACCGTTGTGTGTGTTTGGCTTATTTTGGTTAACGCCGTGAGAATCTTCCGTACTGACGGGTGTAATTGCGGAGGTTACACTAGGTGTAAGTCCTAGTGTGACTGAGCCATTCTTCTCTAGACTACTGAGGGTGGGCATTTTGGATAGTTTACATACCTTAGGACAATCACAAGCCGCGCTATTGACATTCTTCTACGTGCCTTTTGGGGAACGTATGTAGAAATTTCTGTTTGGGTATACTTCTAGGAATGAAACTGCTGGATTAAAACTGCCGAGCGGTTTTTAAAAGTGGTGGTACCAATTTATATTCCCAGTGTATAAGAAGTCTTGCCAAGAGCTGCTGTTTTCTGTCTTAAAAATTTTTTTGGCCGTGCTCGTGGATGTATAGTAGTCTTGCTCTGTGGTCTTAATGTAAGTTCCTAGCATCTCCAGGTGATTCCAACGTGGAGCCGAGTTTGAGAACTTCTTTCTTCACAGGTTTTGAAAAAGCAGGGAGCGCCTGGGAGCCTCAGTTGGTTACACGTCTGACTCTTGGTTTCAGCTCAGGTGATCATGATCTCACGGTTCGTGAGTTTGGGCCCCACATTGGGCTCCACAATGACAGTGCAGAGCCTGCTTGGGATTCTTTCCCTCCCTCTCTCTCTCTCTGCCCTTTGCCCGCTCACATGCTCTCTCTCTGTCTCTCTGTCTCTCAAAATAAACAGAGAAAAAGGAAAACACCTCTTAATACGACAGGATGAAGAAGGGCCTCCCCGTCGACTCCCTCTGATGTCTGTACGCAGAGTTTTTTACAGACCCACTGACTGTAATCAGCCACTGGACCATGCTTTTGCTGTGGAAGGAGACTGCGGAGGTCTGACAGCCTGCCCCTCATTCCTGTGTGTGCTTTTTGTCGGGCACATGGTGCCGTCAGGAATGATCTGGAAGCTGGAAAGAGGCCACAGTGGGACTTTACTCTCTTTTCCTACTTGAAGACCTGACAGAGAAGGAAAGGAGCTGAGAAGGGGCTGGTGGTCTCAACAGATGTTGTCAGATGACCGATCTGGTCTCTGGGACCAGGGTTTAAGATTCTGTGTTGTGTTTTTGCCCCTCAAAGCTTGCCCAATACCTGGCACTTGGAAGGTACTCAAAAAAGGGTCACTGAACTCAGTATGAGAGAGAACTTCGTGACTGTCCTTAGTGGAAAGCACGAGGCAGGATGCCGAGGAAGGCGTTGGTGGGGGTTTAGCTGATCTCATGAAGAGTTTGGGTCTTCTTCTTTGCTGTGTCGATAGTTTCTATTTGCTCATTTGTGTTCTTTTACACCCTCGAGCGAAGTTACAGGTAGCTGCTTTAAATCCTTATCTGTTGACTTCCAACATCTGGGGCATCTTGGGGTAGATCTCTGTTGATTGCCTTTCCTCTTGACTTTGGGCCACGTTTTCCTGTTTGTTTTTAATTTTTTTTTTCTAGTAATTTTGGATGACATTCTGAACCATTGTGAGCGAGACTTGAAGAGACCGTTGATTTTATTATGTTCCCCAGAACGGTAATGATTTCCTTCGTTTGTTTTATCAGGCAGTTAACTTGACCAAACTCAAACTCTGAACTCAGTTTCCCCTGTGTGGACAACAGCTGGAATCTTTTGTTCTGTTCCTTTGGTCTTAGCTGAGCTGCTTGGAACCTCCCCCCATACATGCGTCACTCAGAGAAACTTGGGTGGAATTTATACTCAGAATTCGGGGCTACTGTCCTGTGGCTATTTTCTGAGACCTGTCTCCTCACTTTCCAGGTGTAGTCACTTGAATTCTGCCCTCTAATTGCTCAGACAATAAGAGCAAAGGTCTCCATCCACGTTGTAGCCACCATGAACGTTAACTGGGTTCTGTCCTTGGGGAAAACCCTATAAAAACACGGAAGTCACCATTTCCTTCTTACGGGTGTTGATTCCCCTCTATTTTCTGTATGCTTGTAATTGAACAAACCGAGTGCCTTCTGATAGATGTGTGTGTGTGTGTGTGTGTGTGCGCACGCGCGTGTGTGGTTTATAATAATTATATGTGAGAGGCTACTCTGCCATTACCTAAAGCAGAACCTTTCTGATCAATAGTTTGGTTCATTCAGGGACTCTCAGAGCCCCCTTATTTTACTGCCTAGCACATAGTAGATGGCAATAAATTCTTATTGATTTATTGAGTAAATGCATGAGGTCTTAAGTTAAAAAACAAAAAATGAAAGTGAATCAGGGGAGAAAAACTGCCAGAAGAAAATCCTGAAACCAGCTCCCCCCGGGTGACACCAGGTATAAGATAGGGAGGGTTTTCGGTAATTTGCTGGGGGAAATGTTGAGTGCAGGGTTGTGATTAGGGCCCCAGACGTCTGAGGATAGACCGAAGTGGCTCACGAAGTGAACCTGTGTTTTCATCGCGAGGAGACAAATTCAGCTGTGACAGTAACATCACTTTCAGGGCATCGCGTCTGTGGCTTACTGAGAACTGACCGTGTTTGGTGGAAATACAGCTGGTCAGAGGGGAAGCGCAGAGGTCTGCCTGGAGTGCTGCACGCTCCAGAGGAGCCAAGGGGAGAGAATCAGAAGGGAGGCTGGCTGGCGATCAAAGAGCGGAGGAAGGAAAGTAATGAAAGGCAGTCCAATGCGGCTTGTTCCTCGCCGCGTGCTGACCTGGGAGGTCACAGACCCAGGACAGAGGGACTTCAAAGGCTACCTAATGCACAGAAGTGTCATTTAGCGAAACCCCGGGCATCTGGAAACTTCCTGGCTAACTCTACTGAATTTCATCTGGTGGAGAGGAGAGGAGAGGGGAGGAGAGGGGAGGAGAGGAGACAGGACAGTTGCTGGTGGGAATCTGGCTCAGGAGCTGTTGGGGGAAGTAAAAATGAGAAAGTGCTCACCAAGAAAGGGAAGGCTGGGCCCACAGGGGTTTAGGAAGGCAGGTTTTATGAAACTTAGGGTGAGTTTACAGTTGACCCTGAAACAGCACAGGTTTGAACTGCATGGGTCTACATATCCGTGGATTTTTTTTTGATACAGTACAGTCCCAGAAGTGTATTTTCTCTTATGAATTTCTTTCTTTTTTTTAACCTTTATTCATTTTTGAGAGAGAGAGAAAGAGAGAGAGAGAGAGAGAGCATGAGCAGGGGAGGGGCAGAGAGAGAGGGAGACACAGAATCTGAAGCAGGCTCCAGGCTCTGAGCTGTCAGCACAGAGCCCGACGTGGGGCTTGAACTCACAAATCGAGGGACCATGACCTGAGCCAAAGTCGGATGCCTAACCAACTGAGCCATTCAGGTGCCCCTCTTATGAGTTTCTTAATAACATTTTCTTCTCTCTAGCTTACTTTATTGCAAGGATACGGAATATAGTACATATAACATACAAAGATGCATTAATCCATTGTTTTTGTTATATTATGTTAGCAGTAAGGCTTCTGGTCAACAGTGGGCTATTATTTTTTCTTTTCAAGCAGGGAAGATATTAAAATTACCTAACCATCATGGCACAGGCATAGACCAGTCAGAAGAGAGGCTAGCCACCAACCACCAGAATATCAGCCCTCCTTCCAAGTTCCTTACCTCTGAGTCTCAGTCTTCCGGTCTTTGAAATGGGAACAATACCTCCACTGCAGGGTTGGTGCAATGGTTCCGAGGGCCATTACATGGAGAGAGCCTGATACGTGGGAAGTGCACCGTGGACAGACGCTGTCCTTGTCACTTTGTACTGTTTATCCCTGGGTTAATTTCTTCTACACATCTTATAGCTTCTCTGATGCGATGCCTTAGTTTCATTAAGTCATTACATTTTACTTTCTACTGACTTCACTAAGTATTTGTTTTAGTACAAATTCAGCTGTTCGTTTTCTTAGTCAAAGTGTCCTCCTGCCTCCCTGATCACTAACACTGTGGATTCTCTGAAATCTTGCATTTCATGAGGAAGGTCTTTTAAAGTTTATTTATTTATTTTTGAGAGAGAGGGGGAGAAGGGAGAGAGAGAGAGTGCGTGGGTGGGACAGAGAGAGAGGGAGACACAGAATCCCAAGCAGGCCTCATATTGTCAGTGCAGAGCTCGATGCAGGGCTCGAACTTTCGAACTGTGAGATCATGGCCTGAACTGAAATCAAGAGTCAGAAGCTTAACCAAGTGAGCCACCCAGGGGCCCCATGAGGAAGGACTTTTAAAGCAGTTCAGGTTCTTGTAGGGTTTTCCCTAGTTCCTCCTCTTCTTCCTCTCCTCCTCCTCCTCTTCTTCTTCTCCCTTTATGTACCTAGACTTTGGAATTAAGCAGACCTGGGTTCACATCCCAGCTCGACCACTTATTGGTTGCATGGTCAAGGTGGCCACTCTCTGCCTTGACCTTCCCTCCTCTTTCTTCCTTCCTCCATTGTGGGACTTTCTCTCTCTCTCTCTCTCTCTCTCTCTTTTTTTTTTTTTTTTTGCTGTCCTCACTTCCTTGGAATCTTCTCTAAACCTCAGTGAACAAACAATATGAAAAACTCCTTAAAATTTCCATCTCTGCTACTTCCAATTGGCCAAGAACACCCCCCCCCCCGGCCCAAAGGGGAGGAGAGAGCTTGTTAGTTTCTGAAGTGGAAAGAGGTCTTGTTAGGAAGCAGACCACAGTCCCCTTCTTCCTTTATGTTGGCAGTGGTGTTGGACCCGCGATGTTTGGAACGGACGAGAAAGTGATCCCGGGCTTGTAGTAGTGACTCTGCCCCTCCCCCTTCAAGAATGGACCCCATCCGGTCACCAGAATGTGTATCTCCTACTCTCCAGGGGCAGAGCTGAGAGAGGTGGCGGTCAGCTTGCAAGCTGCCCTCCTTTGCTTGAGCTGGCTCAGCATACACTTCCTAGAATCCGGATCCAGTCAATTTAAGGGGTTGGTTCTTCATTCTACCCCCTTGAAGTTATTAGAGAATAGGGTGAATTATTAGAGAGATTCCTACTAGAACCTATACTGCGATTTGAAGGGCCCTTCCACTCAATCTGATAACTCTCTAGATGTTTGTGTTTAAGGATTTTGAACAACGGGGCAAAGGCAAGTGTTGAAATCCAAGGTTAGGCAAGCATGCTCTGAGATGTGTGCTCAGTAAGCATGCAAGCCACTCCTCACTGCTTTATCCGTGGCAGACATTACTAATCGATCCCACCACTCATTCCTCCTGTTGTCACACATGGCCCCATAAACCCTGCCTTCACAGCGCTCCAAGTAGCCATCACTAACCTGAGAGTTGGTGCAACAGAGAAAAGCTTAGCCTGGGCTGTCAAAAAAGAAAGCTTTACCAGGCAGAAAGAGGCAGGCAGAGAAGACAGAGGCCACTCTAGGCTTAGCCAGTGTGAATGGCCATCCCCTGTTCAATAAATGTGTAACCCAGGAGGGCATTTTGTGGCCACAGGTGGCCTCCTTTGGAAAAGGATCCTTCCAGCTGCAAAGGGAGCTTTTTCTCTCCCTGCAAAGAGAGGGGGTGGACCACACTCCCTGAAGCCTGGAGAAGCAGTATGTGTAATTTGACTCCTGTTTCCCCGTGCTTAGCTCTTACATAAGCTTCTTTAGAAGCCTGGCTGTTTGGTGCAGCACTGTCACTGTGACTGACTAATGTTCGTAGACATCATGTCAGCTCTGTGTGTGCCCCATCCTTGGCACCTTCCCTCTGGCCCCTGCAGCCTCCCCCACACTTGACATTCTTATCCAAAAGTACGTGGGCCTCTCTGTGGGTTCAGGTTCGCGGGGAGAAACTCAGCATGAAAGACTGATGTGTGCATGGGTTTTCCTTCACCTGTTGGAGCTGTGGTTTCCTTTGAAGCTTTCTTGGAGCTGAGCCTGTGTGAGCTGCCTCACCATCACGGGCAGGATGAATCCAAAACATCGTCAATCAGTGTCTATTTGGAATAGTCCTTACAGACTATCTAGCCTGGTGGTTACCAAGTTCTGGGCTGCAAATGTGCATGATGGAGTACTTGCTCCTAACACAGATGATCTGCCTGCCGGGCCAGGATGGGGGCTCCCTGGGACCGTCCCACCCTACCAGCCCACATGGGTGGTGGGACCTTCTCTCTCAGCAGCCTCGTGAGTAGCCTTGGAGTCCCCGATGGTGGGGACCCCAGCATTGTGCCATGGCTGGGCTTAGTTCAGTTGTCAACGTGAGACGATTTTTCCCCATGCCAGGCTGATCCTGCTTCTTCATTTTGCTCGTCCATGATCCCAACCCTGTCCTCTAGAGACCTGGAAAATAGCTCATGGCTTTTGTTAAGGCCTGGTCTTTTCCTGCCAATATGGCCCAGCCAGTTCAGTTAGAGGTCCACTGGGCTATTATTATCCCCGGTGCTGGGTAAGACTCTTTTCCCAAGAAAGTTCAAGTTGTGCAAGTTACTTGATCCCTCCTTGTTCTTGCTGAACTTGTGGGCTTTTGAATCCTGCCATCCTCCCTCGCCCTGGTTCCCCTCAAAGTCTTGCCCAATCGGGTCATGGTAAACGGGCTTCAAGAGACAGTGACAAGTCAGGGCCGAGCCCACAGCCGTCACTCAGAGGTCCCAATGAAGGAGCCCAGCTGGGAGAGGCAGACTTGAGGAGCAGGCCGTTGGGGACCCGAGTCCCCAGATTTAAAACCAGAATGTCTGTCTAGGATGACTGTGCTTGAAGTCTAGAAGGTACCTCCCAGCAGGGATAGGAGAGTGAGTCCATCACATCCCATGAGGATGGGGTTGAGGGTGACCAGGCTCATTTCTAACTCAGATAGTTGGAGCACCGAGGGTGCCGGAAGTCTCTTTGCTCATGGGTAAGGCATTTTTATACTGGGGCAGGGGAGCGGGGTGGGGGTGGGATGGGGGGGTGGGGTGGCGATGCTGTTATTCAAAGATGCGTGTTGCGGAAGGGTGGGGGCGTGCATCCTTTAGGAGAGAAAGTGGGTCCCAAGTGAGATCCAAGGAGGAGGGCAAGCCAGTGCTGTTTGTTTTGTTTTCCCCTTTCCCTCGTGCTCGACAGCACAGGAAGCGCGAGGAGAAAGCACGCACGGTCTTCCTCTAGGATCCTGCCAATATTGTGTGGAGGAGAATAGCCGAAGAACAAGGGAAAAAAAAAAAAATCTTCACATTTTAACGGCGTGAACTTTGAGACACCGTCTGACTCATATTTTGAAGGCTCTTCAATTTGAATTCACCTGCCTCCGTGTTGTTTTTCTCAAGCGCTACTAGGCTCGGGTCCAAAGAGGGGTCAGCCAGGTTCTCCCCTGGGACTGAGGAGTCCCAAGGCCCGGGCCCCCTGCTCCCATCTTGGGGTGGGGGGCGGGGGGTGGGGCTGCTGATAGAACCTGATAGAACGTGGCTTTGGCCTTCCCCCTCTTCCTCGAGGCTGGCCTTCGGCGTGGGGCCCCAAGTTTAGGCCGCTGTATCGGGCAATGTGCCCCAGCAAGAGGCCACTCATCTTGCTTCAGACAACAGTGCCTTCTGGAAGTCCAGAAGCCCCTAAGTTAAAGGACCCTCGTTTCCCTCTTCCTACTCCCAAGTATTGGTTCCTTCCAAAGGCTGGTTTCCGGCTGCAACTGGGGTTCATGTTTCCACTTCAGGGGCAAGAGGAAAACAGAGCTCCTGACTGGGGGCAGTTTAGGTCACGTGCCTACCCCCAGCCAATCACACATGGCTGGGCTTTGGCCCTCGCTGACAGGTTCTGGCCAATCAGGGCCCAGCACAGAGTAACCCTGGGGAAACTACAAGGACCCCCAGCAAGCACACTGTGTCTTTCAAGGGACCCATGCCTTTCTTCCTTTTCTGGTTTCCCCAGAGACCCATCATTCCCCAAACGACACTCCTGTAACGGCCGTCTTCTTATTTTCAAGGAGGAAGGGGTTCTGTAGAGTGTCCTCCCCAGCCCCTCTTCCACCTTGCCTCCAAGCCCCAGCAAACTTCCTCACCCTTTTCCCTTCAAGGCTCAGCTTTCTGGAGTGCAGCCCCTGCTCCCGCAGGTGTATACCGACTCAGTTTCCCCCTTAGCAGACAGCAAGGGTTAGTAGAGGCGCCAAGAGAAATCAAGTTCAGATTTTGTCAGACAGAAACCGGAGGCAGAATCGAGGCTCACCCCAGATGCCTGTCCTGCCCCGCTGAGGTCAAGTGGCTTGGCCTCAGACTTCCGGCGGCCCACCATCAGCCTCTTTTGTTTCATCCACCCAGACCTCATACAGACACCTGTGGGAGAATTAAGTACCTGCCCTATTTCCCCCTGCTTCTGATTTCTCTCCTTATATCACACACACTTCCTGGGTGATCTCACCCCAACCTGGCCTCTGCAGACCGCTTCCACACCTGCCTCGCCAGCCTGGCCGTGCCGCTGACCACGCCACTGACTTTCGGCCACATGTGCCCAGCTCTCTGCAGGATGGCCCTTGTGGACGTTCCCACAAAACACTGGGCTTCATATATCTCCGTGGGGCTGGTGTTCCTACAAATGAGGGCCTCCTTGGGGATCCCCTTTAAGTGCTGATGATGCCGTTGGTCTCCCAGGTCCTGACGGTTTGGGCTGCGTCCCCATCACCATCCAGGGCTTCCTCTGAGAGTGCGGACAGGTGTGCCCAGGTCTCGGAGGGGGCCGGTCCACAGCCCAGAGGAGCCGGGACTTCTGTGGGCTGCCCCAGCACCCAGGCAAGTGCCCTGCCTTGGGGGCCGCCCAGCTGCTGTGTTAGCAGCACGATGGCAATTCTTTAATTAGACCAAGCAGGGTTTTCTCGGACGGGGGTGGGAGGAGGTGTGTGGGTCTATTGGGGGAAACTGGGTCACCTGAAAACCAGCAGTCAAGAGGGAGCTGTCCTGGAGCTCCAGCTCCAGGGAACCTAGAGGGGTGAGGCAGGAGGGGCTGGCAGGGAGAGCAAAGTCAGAGGAAAATGTGCTCTGGCCCCTTTTATTGGCCCTTGGGAGGCACCGTCCTCACCTTGCTGCAGGGGGCTGGGCAATTGCCCTTAATTCTGTCCTCCCGAGCACACTGCCCTAGCCAGGGAGGACACTGCAGTGAGTGCCTTCTGTCTGCCTGGGGCCTGATGCCATCTATCCAGTGGCTAAGGACTGTGCCTGTCTTTGGCCCTGCTGTACCCCTAGCCATCAGCACAGTCCTGGCATGTGATAGATACCGATACCCAGGAAATATTTGTCAGATGAAATCATGAGTGCACATGAGTGCTTCCCTTATAAAATTGTCATTGGCCATCAATAGCCCGCTGGATATCCCAAACGCCAATCACTTAAATTTTTGCCAGCATTGAGTGCCATCATTATTTCATATTTTTGGCAGCCACCTTGCTAGTTTTCCACGGAAGTGGATTCATTTCAAAAGGAAATCTTATTTATTTATTTTATCACCACCATAAATAAACAGTAACTGCGAAAACAAATCCACAGAAAACAAAACAATGTTTTCGCCTTCTATCCCCAACGCTGTGAGCCTGAGGCCCGCCTTCTCTTTGTTTACAAGGGAGATTGACAGGGTTATAATGATGTTTAAGGTCTATGAGCACCCCACGGACACTGTCTCCTGGAGAAAATCTGATGGATTAAAAAAGAGGCGAAGAAGAGAATTTGCTCTTTCTCTGAGTTCCCGTGATATTAAATCTTGTCCCATACTTTTGAAAATTTTCTTGGAGTGGATTCTCTTTCCACACTTAGGGAAACACTTGGCTAAGAAGATGGCTGGGAGTCCTTAGAAAAGGATTAAGTGCTTTAATTAACAGGATAAGTGATTGGTATGCTTCTTATCTTTAGTCTTGGCAGGCTTTGGTACCTCTCACTTAGTGGGTGATCAGTAAACACTCAATATTGCAGAAAGAAGTAAGTGTGTACAGAATGTGAGGGCCAAAAGCAATCTTGTGGAATACTCAGGCCGATCTGACCAAAGGGGAAACGGCGTTCTCCAGTGAGTGATGGAGAATCTGCCGCCTCCTGAGACCACAAGCCCCTCGCTGAATTGTTTGTTGGGCTGCTCTGAGGACAGGTGCACAGCACTGTGCCCCTGCGCCCTGTCCTGTTCTTCCCTGGGGAGATACATAGACTCTCTTTTCTTTCTGGGTATTTGGAGACTGCTGTCTCATTCTGCCCAAGACGGGGCTTGCGAACTCAGATGACCACAGGAGCCGGCAAAGTGATGCCAATTAGTGAAGGAGGTCAGGTGGGGAAATGGGTGGGAGGGTGGTGTCCCTACCTGTATGGGACAGTCCTCCTCCGCATCTGCGGGTTGTTGCCGCGTGAGCCCCGTGTGGCCGGTGCTGAGATGGTCTAAGAAAACCTGAAGATCTGATTTTGGATGTTAAAGGTTCAAGTTGTAAACATTAGCAATACATTACAGCGTGATAAAACATGGTGTGGTCCAACACCCAAGCAGCGGCCAGCCAAATGCGACGTGGACCAGGGGCTTCCCAGTGAAGTCTGGCCTCTCGCCACAAATTGCCCTCCCCCCCGCCCCGCCCCTTCTTCTTTTTGGGCTGAGCAGCCCATTCTCCTCAAGCTGTGACTGTGGGTGTTGGTCCCTAGAATTCCCTCCATGGTGGTCAGCCCCCCTGCATGCCTTTAAACACCGCCCAGCTTCCTCTCCACCCATGTCTGTCCTTTTCATCTGGCAAACTACTCTTCCTCATCATTCCCTTTTTTTTTAAAATTTTAATGTTTATTTATTTTTGAGAGAGAGAAAGAGTGTGTGTGAAAGGGAGAGGGGCAGAGAGAGAGGGAGACACAGAGTCCGAAGCAGGCTCCAGGCTCCGAGCTGGCGGCACACAGACCGACGCGGGGCTCAAACTCATGAACCCCAAGATCATGACCTGAGCCAAAGTCGGATGCTTAACCGACTGAGCCACCCAGGTGCCCCTCCTCCTCCTCCTCCTCCTTCTTAATGGTTGTCCCCTGCTCTGGAGAGCCTTCCTCATAACCCCAGACGGACTGGCTCTTCCATTTTCTAGCTAGGATGTGACGCTAGGTAAATTACTTAATCTCTCTGTGCCTCAATTTCCCTCTCTGTGAAACGGGGATGATGATAGTACCTACCTCATTAGATTGCCAGGAGGATTAAAAGAATTTGTAGATACACTGGTAGACAGACAGAAGACAGACAGACTGGGGTTTCCTAGAAGGTAGAGCTAGTCCGTGTTCCATCTCTGAAGCAGGGCTTGTCACAGAGCAGGTATGCGTTCAGCGTTTGATCACTTGAGGAAGTGGGGAGAAGTGAATATGTGGTCCGCCAGGTCTGGCCATCATGATGAGATGATGTGGTTGTGAATACAGCGCTTCCGAACTCCCCACTTTTGAAAAAGGCAACCAAAATATCTATCTAAATGGCTAAAATACGACACAGCGACAGCACCAAATGCTGGTGGAGGAACCGGAATGCTCATACATTGCTGGCGGGAATGAACGATGGTACCGTCACTCTGGGAAACAGTTTGACAGTTTTGTTTTGTTTTCACATAGAACTAATCATGTCATTACCACATGGGCCAGCAGTTGTACTCTTGGGCATTTGCTCCAAAGAAGTAAAAACTTGTATTCGCACAAAGCTTGCACATGAATGTGATAGCCCCAAGCTGGAAAGAGCCCAGACATTCTTCGGTGAGTAAAGGGTTAACACACCGTGGTACATCCGCACAATGGAACCCTACTCATTGTTGAAGTGACAGAATTCTAGAGATGGGGACCAGGTTAGTGATTGCCAAGGGCGAGGATGGGAGTGCTTTGAGAGAAGGGAGGTTAGGGATCCTCGGGTGATGGATCTGTTCGTACCTCGACCGTGGTGGTGGACACACAAACCTACACGTCGGATGACGTTGTGTAAAACTAAACACACACACACAAACGAGTTCATGTAAAACCAGGGATTTAAAAAAAAAATTTTTTTTAACCTTTATTTATTTTTGAGACAGAGGGAGACAGAGCATGAATGGGGGAGGGTCAGAGAGAGGGAGACACAGAATCTGAAACAGGCTCCAGGCTCTGAGCTGTCAGCACAGGGCCCGACGCGGGGCTCGAACTCACGGACCGTGAGATCATGACCTGAGCCAAAGTCGGACGCTTAACCGACTGAGCCACCCAGGCGCCCCCAGGGATTTTTTTTTAAGTTTATTTATTTATTTTGAGAGAGACAGAGAGAGCACAAACGGGGGAGGGGCAGAGAGAGAGTGGGAGAGAGAGAATCCCAAGCAGGCTCTGTGCTGTCAGCGTGCAGAACCTGACCCGGGGGTTGAACTCATGAAACCGTGAGCTCATGACCTGAGCAGATATCAAGAGTAGGACGGTTAACCGACTGAGGCACCCAGGCGCCCCAAACCTACTCTGAATGGGTTGCTAGGTTGTGTCAATGTCAGGTCCCTGGTTGTGATCTTGTCCTACAGTTTGGCAGGATGCTATCATAGGGATAAACTAGGTAAACGTTGCATATTATTTGCCACAACTGCATGTGCATCTACAACATCTCAAAATAAAAATTTTAATAAATTACTTTAAAAAGCATTGCATGGGCGCCGCCTGGGGGGCTCAGCCGTTAAGCATCTGACTTCCGCTCAGGTCGCGATCTCACAGTTGGTGAGTTCGAGCCCCACATCAGGTGAGCACGAGCCCCACGTGGGGTGGGCTCGCGCCTCCCTTCTGGTGAGCTCCAGCCCCGGTTCAGGTAAAAACACAAGCCTTAGGTGAGCCCCACTTCTCTCTCTCCACCCCCCCCCTCCCCTCCCCTCATTCACTTGCATCTCTCTCTCTCTCTCTCTCAATAAAGAAATAAAGAAATAAAGCATTGCATGGTATTCAAAGCAAAACGAAACAAAAAGCAACCAAAGGCTGTAGGCCTGCTGTTTGTTTGTGTTTTTTGTTTTGTTTTGTTTTGTTTTTTTGCCGAGTCTTACCTTCAGCTTCTGTTTACATTTGAATCAAGTTTACTCGGACCCTTAGGGCTTTTGCCCTCCAGCCTGGCCAAGCCAGCCCCTTCCCCATTTGCTTGTCTGCCCTCCAGACTGGGAGCTGGGAGGGACCGGAAGAACAGCCTGGCCCAACCTGAGCTCCCAAGGGTCCAGGCTAAGGCTGAAGCCTGGTCTTTAGCGTCTGGAGGATGGACAGTCTGGGAGCAGAGCAGGGAACCCAGAAGACCAGTGATCACTTCCTGAAGCCCAAGGCTATCCTGACTCCTTGGGACCAGCAGGCATTAAGGCATTATGCAAATGCAGACCTGCGCCAGTCTCCAGTCTAATTACCCAACAGCCCACAATCATCCACCAGCCTTGCTGTGACTTCCCGGATGGGCTGCATTTACATGTCCCTGATCTTCTTCCTCCAAGCTGTTTCTGCTGTTAGTTGTATAACCCTTTTTGGTCAGCTCTCTTTATTCCTATCAGTTCTGGGAGGTGGCTACAACATTATAAAGGCGGGAAAACAGGCTTAAAGAGGTGCGAGTGATTGTGCCAAGACCCTTTCCCTGTGTGTGAGAACCCATAGGGTCTGTGCTGAATGAGGGACAGGGACCCGCTGGAATGAGATTGAAATTTTGTCGACTTCGTGTTGTCCAGGAATCTAGGAGAGCAAGAGGTGTGATTTGTTTATTTATTCTTTAAAAAAATTTTTCTTTAACGCTTATTTATTATTGAGAGACAGAGAGACAGAGCATGAGCAGGGGAGGGGCAGAGAGAGGAGGAGACACAGACTCCAAAGCAGGCTCCCAGCTGTCAGCGCAGAGCCCTACGCGGGGCTCGAACTCACAAACCGCAAGATCATGACCTGAGCCGAAGTCGGGCGCTCAACCAACTGAGCCACCCAGGCGCCCCTATTGTTTATTTATTCTGAGAGAGAGAGAGAGCACAAGTGGGAGAAGAGCAGAGAGTGAGGGAGAGAGAGAATCTCAAGCAGGCTCCTAGCTGTTAGCATGGAGCCCATTGTGGGGCTCAAATTCACAAACTGTGAGATCGTGACCTGAGCTGAAACCAGGAGTCGAGGCATAACCGACTGGGCCACCTAGGCAACCCACAAAAGGCATGATTTAAAAGAAAAATTTAAGGTCATCCAAAGAAGAAAACTTGAACTAAGATGTTCTAGACTCCTGTAGGTAGGCAACTACCAAACTTGCCTAAAGGGGTCTTAGGACCCCTTTATGCTCTTAAAATTAAGGATCTCCAAGAGATTTTGTTTTTGTGGATTATATCTGTCAGTATTTACCATATTATAAATTAATACCGAGAAATGTAAAATATGGTATTAATTCCTTTAAAAATGACCAAAACCCTTTATGTGTTATAGCAGTATAACAAGCTCCTTATATGTTATAAGACTATAACAACCTTCTGTAAAATAACAATGCAACCCCAAAAAAGCAGTAATTATGCGGCGCGACGGAGTAATCACGCAGCTAAGGCTGCAAGGGTCACCATATTGCCAATAGATAAGTGTATCAAATCAACGCTTTGCGCCCTAGACTTCCGCAACGTTATAGGCCAATTATATCTCAATTTAAAAAAAGGAGTAAAATAGAAAAAGCAAGTGTTCTGAACACGGGGCGAGCGACACCCTCTGATCGGTGTTCTGAGCCTGACCGGCGTGTCCATCTGTGTCTCTCTCCCCGCACAGGCCCCACCATGAGGCCCCAGTCCCGCAGGAGCCCCCCCGCTCCGCTGGCACCCGGCGCACCGCGCTAGCGCCCCGCCGGGGAGTGGGGAGGCGCCAAGGCCATGGCCAGCCACGTGGACCTGTTGACGGAGCTGCAGCTGTTGGAGAAGGTGCCCACGCTGGAGCGGCTGCGCGCCGCCCAGAAGCGCCGGGCCCAGCAGCTGAAGAAGTGGGCGCAGTACGAGCAGGATTTGCAGCACCGGAAGCGCAAGCACGAGCGGAAGCGCAGCACGGGCGGCCGGCGGAAGAAGGTGTCCTTCGAGGCCAGCGTGGCCCTGCTGGAGGCCTCCCTGAGGAACGACGCCGAGGAAGGTAGGCGGCTCCGCCCTCGGCCCCGGGCGCCCCCCGGGGCTGGCCTCCAGGGGCTGCGCGGCGGAGGGGTGCCGGCGGGGTCTGGCCCCCTCCCAGGTTTGGGCAGCCCCGCAGGTGCTAGCAAGGGCGCTTACTTCGCGGGGCCTGAATTATCGGAGACTTTTTTTTTTTTCTAGCCTTTGGCTGATGAATTCCATGCTGATTTCCCTTCCCTCCGTGAATGTTTAGGACCCCCCCCCCCCCCTTGCACATTTCTATTCCAAGTATGGTGAACAAATTGGATCTGGTCTTGCCGCAACCTCCAAGAGAGCCATACTCGAGGATCCTGCATTTAAGGCCCTGTTGGGCGCCCCGCCACCGCCCAGGGCGCTCCGTGTGCGGTTGAGTTTTGTCTGGCCTTGGCTGCAGAGCCGGGCGGGTGTAGAGGTTAATAGCACAGGCCGGAAGTTAGACTGCCCTCACTTCTGAAGCTGGCTTTGTCTTTTAGACCCGGGGTGACTCTGGCAAGTAGGCGGCTCACTTCGGTTCCCTGTACCTTAGTTTGCCCCTCTGTATAGTGGGGATAAATGCTAGTATCTGCTGCAAGGCCTTGCTGTGAGCATGAAATGAGGGAATACCCCCGAGTTCTTGGGCATGGATAGTCTCTCATTCTGTGTGAGGAGTTATTAGTATGTTTTATTTTATTATGTTATGACTATAGTTTATTTCATTATATTTATATAATGAATATGTGTATATATATAACGTTTGTCTAATATACTATTTATATGTGTAATTATGTTTATACATAGAGTGTTCATAAAGTCTGGAAACGGACAAATATATACAATGTTGTCTAGGACATTTTCACTCGATAAAGCGAACAAATAAATGAGCACGAACACACATAGAACAAACAAATGAACACAAACCCATATAGATACACTCATAGAATCCGTTTCCAGATTTTATGGATACCCTGTACTTGTTATATTTTACTTAATTATGGTATTACCTGTCCTCCATCCAGATGTCATGATACCCTAAAGACACGTGTAATGGGCACCCATGTTACAGATAGGGAAACTGAGACCCAGAGCCTTGACCGAGGTGGCAAAGCTGGGACCAGAAAGCTCAGGATGCCAGCTGTTGTCGCTGGTCTCATGGCCTCGTGGGTTTGTTTCCCGTTATATGAATGACTGGAGGATCCGTGATTTGACCAAAGCTCTCTTCTCTGAACGTGCCCGGTCCTTGTGCAGCTGAGGTTTGCGTATGTGTCCTGTGCCCCCTCCAGTCCCCTCCTTCTGTACAGGAGTCCTTTCTGGCTGTCCCTGGAGAGGCCTAGCCATGCTTCCTGGGTCCCTCCGGCCTCCTGCCTCTGCACACCCTCAGACACGTGGTGCTAAAATAGTTGTTGAAAGAGGGACGGCACTTTCTGCACTAGAGGGTGTTGGGTTTTTCGCACATTGCTCCTCAGGTTCTAGCACCTTCTGAGGAGCACAGTTCTACTGCCCGGCTATGGTGTTCTGGGAACTGAGCAGAAGCATTCCCGGAACCACTCAGCTGGAAACCTTGCAGCTGAGAGCCTGGGGTGAGCAGCCTGGGTGGGGGGGGGGGGGGGAGAGAGAGACAGAGAGAGAGAGAGAGAGAGGGAGAGGCTTGAAATGTCAGGCTCAGGGGACCGGCCCTGCGAGGCTCCTTCCCACACGAGATTTGCTGGGTGACGCGGCAGACCCATCCCACTCAGTGGGCGACACATCAATGATGTCTGATTTTTGTCGTGGGTGGCGGTTCATCATCTCTTCTTTTGCCGCTCGTCTTTTCCTCCCTCTTTCCCTGACAAAGCCCCACTCCCCTCCCTGAAGGGGCTCTGTGAGCTGGCTGACAGCTCAGAACAGGGGCGCCTGCCCGGCCCCAGCGTGGGCCCCACACCCTCATTGGCGCCCACGTGCCGCTGAGAAGGAGCCCTGGGCTCGGGGCCAGGACCTCGAGCCCCCTTGGCCTTGCATGTGATCTTGAGCGGCTAGTTTCACCTCTCTGGGCCAGTTTCTGGGTCTGTAAAATGGAGTTTTGAACCTTGTCCTCAAGGGGGGGTGTGGCAAGAATTAGACAAGATGCTGAATGTGACAGCTGTCGGAAAAGTGACGCTGAACGCAGCCCCAGGGTGGTGGGCATTTTAACCCGCTTTTCCCCTCTGTGTGTGTGTGTGTGTGTGTGTGTGTGTTAACACACTTTTTAAAGAACCCAAATATCCATAAACACATTCTTCTTCTAAAACTCAACACAGAGGCATACACAGGGTCCCTCCCTCCACCCCTTCTTTCTTTCTGTTACTTTGATGTGCTTCCTTCCAGGCGTTTTTCTTATTTACCTGTGTGTTTGTAGACTTGGAGAACTCGAGAGGCTAGTTGGGGTTTTTTTGTTTTTGTTTTTTTTAATGTTCCTATATTTTTGAGAGAAAGAGACCGAGCGCGAGTGGGGGAGGGGCAGGGAAAGAGGGAGACACAGAATCCGAAACAGGCTCCAGGCTCCAAGCCGTCAGCCCAGAGCCCGACGCGGGGCTCGAACTCATGAACCGTGTGATCGTGACCTGAGCCGAAGTCAGACGCATTACCGACTGAGCCACCCAGGCGCCCCTGTTTTTGTTTTGTTTTTACCCAAGTGATGATACACTGGATATGTTACTCTGCAATTTGTTTTTCCACCCACGTTTTTCCAACGTGTCTTGGAGGTGTTTTCATCACGGTACCCTGGGATAATAGATCTGTATTATTCTTTTTAACTGCTGTGTAGTATTCCGTGGTTTGGATTCACCAGAATTAAAAAAAATTTTTTTTTTAATGTTTATTTTTGAGAGAGAGAGAGAGAGAGTGGGGTTAGGGGCAGAGAGAGAGGGAGACACAGAATCCGAAGCAGGCTCCAGGCTCCGAGCCGTCAGCCCAGAGCCCAATGCGGGGCTCGAACTCCCGACCCGCGAGATCATGACTTGAGCCGAAGTCAGATGCTCAACCGACTGAGCCACTCAGGTGCCCCATCAGCAGAATTTTTGAACTGGTTCCTCATTGATAGGCATGGAGGCTTCCTCAGTAGTTTTGCTTTGGCCCAAGTGAATGTTCCGTGCACACAGGCAGCTGTGTCTCAAGGACGGATGTGGGAAAATGGAAGAGCCGGAGGCAAGGACATGTGTATTCAATTTGAATGAGCAAAGTGCTGGCCCCTGGGGCCAGCCGAGCGAGGGTGGACGGCCAGCGTACTGGGCGCTGTGGTGGGCCGTGGGGTGGGGTGAGCGGTCCCCCCGGGGTCCTCAGGTGGCTGGGTTTGGGCAGGGGCGTGAAGCTTCCATCAGGCAGCCGGCAGTCTGGCCGGGCTACGCTCAGCTCCCTGGCAGCATGACAGAGCCCGCTGCTCCCAGCTGGCTGCGATGGTTTCTATGTGCCGGTGGAGCTGGTGTTGGGGAGGCTGCAGGGGCGTCAGCTCGCGGCGGGATGGGAATGGGGGTGGCAGCTCCCCCGCTCCCTTCAGCTCACAGCAGTGGCTGAGTCAACCTTCTCCACCTGCCAGGGCAATGTGAGTCGACCCAGAGAAAGGCAACGTTGGGGAGGGACTCTCTGTATTTCCTTCTCTGGCTCTGCATTGCCTTCAGGCTAACGTCCGGGCACCAGGGACCCTCCTTGGCCTTGGACCTGCCTGAACCCCACCCTCAGGCGCCCTCTGCCCAGCATCGCCCCGTCCTCCAGCCATCTCCCGCTCTTCCCAGACGCCCTGCATTCTCTTACCTCCCCGCCTTTGTATATGCAGACCCCTCTGTCTGGAATACTCTTTCCCCTGACTCCTGTAACCCTAGGGGTTGGGTCTTGAGTCTTGGGGAGCTGTCTGTGAGCCTTCTTTGCACCCCACTGCACCGCCAGTGAGAGCAGTAACTGAATAGACAAGCTGGCGTTTACTGAGAGGCTGTGCAGTGTTGTGGCCAGGAGCAGGCACTCCAGAGCCATTTCTCCAGGATTCAGATCCCACCTCTGCTGTGTCCCAGCTGTGCAACCGTGGGAAGGTTACTAAACTTCTTGGGGCCTCAGTTTCCCCGTCTGTGAAAATGAAGATGATATAATACACCCGCCTCAGGAAGTTGTCCTGGCGCTGGGGAGCCGGGGTGGCTCAGTCGGTTAAGCGTCCGACTTCGGCTCAGGCCATGATCTTACGGTTCGTGGATTTGAGCCCCGCGTCGGGCTCTGTGCTGGCCGCTCAGAGCCTGGAGCCTGCTTCGGATTCTGTGTCTCCCTCTCTCTCTGCCTCTCTCCTGCTTGCCCTCTGTCTCTCAAAAATGAATAAAAACGTTAAAAAAAAAAAAAGACAAAAAAAGTTGTCCTGGGGTTAAATCGACTTTACGGATGTTGGAGTGGCATGCTAAGGAGTAGATGAGTGCTATAAATTGTTGCAATTCTGCATTATGTGTGGTCTCCACTTACATAATCCGTTACTAGTATATACACCGATTGTCATCATTACTATCATTTATCGAGTGCTTTACTTTGTATCAGACGTCATCTCAGTTCATCCTCACAACAACCCTCTGAGGTAGAGAGTCAAATCCCATTTTTTAAAAACAGCTCTGTTGGGTTTTAATTTACATATCGCAGAATGTGCCCATGTTAAGGGTGCGATTCGATGATTTTCAGGACATTTACAGAGTTGTGCGCCCATCGCCACAACCCGAGTTTTGAACTTTCCGTCACCCCAAAAAGACACTTTGTGCCCACTTGTAGTCACTCCTGTCCCCAGCCCTAGGCAGCCACTAGTCTGTTTTCTGCCTCTGTATCTTTGCCTTTTCTGGAATGTTCCACGTACAGGGACTCAGCTAATATGTGATCTTTTGCGATTGGCTTGTTTCATCTAGAGTAATGTTTTCAGGGTGCGTTCAGGTTGTGGCATGTATCAGGACTTTCTTCCTTTTATCGCCCTTTAGTATTCCATCGTATGGATAATGCCGCATTTTGTTTCTCCGTTCACCGGTTGAGGAACATTTGGATTGCTTCCACCTTGAGTTATGGTGAATAATGCTGCTAAGAACAGTTGTGTGCAAGTCTTTGTGCGGATGTATGTTTTTATTTCTCTTGGGTGGTTACCTGGGAATGGAATTGCTGGGTCACATGGCAAATTTCTGTTTAGGAAACCGCTAACCTGTTTTCCAAAATGGCTGTAACCATTTTGCGTTCTCCAACTTCAGTTTGGCTATGTCACTTGCCAAAGATCTCTTAAGTTTTTAGTGTCAGACCTGGAACTTGAACCCAGATCTGGTGTCTCCGAAGTCCGTGCTTTTTGGCATCTCCTGCTTTGGATTTTCCTGAGAAAACGAGAGAGCCACTCACCTGTGGTTCGGATCTGTCTCTCCCGGGGCCTTAAGGCCCTGCTGCTTCTGCTGGCTTCTTGGGCCCCTTGGATCGGAGGGGTCCCCGGATAAGCTCTTCATCCCTAGCTGTCACCTTTTCCATGGCCACATGAGCGAGCCTCTGTTGAAACCACCGAACATTTGTTAAGTTGTCAGGGCTTCTGTTCTCTCAGAATGTGCAGGATTTTCTTTATGGAAACTCTGTTCACATTCCCAAAAAAAGTTTGAGTGGTTCTTCTATAGCCTAATTTTAACTCTTCAACTGTTATTCATTCTCACGGTAAAGGTTTTCAAACTTTTTTTTTTTTTTTTTTCAAGCAGTGGAAACTTTTATGTGAAATTATGCAGAAACTCAATGTGTAACATGCGCGAAAGAGCCAGTCTGGCTGAGGTTGCTGGGGGGGGGCAGGTGTTGTGGCTACTGGACCCTCAACCACCATCTGCCCTTCGGACCTCTCCCTGGCACGCAGGTGCACCGACAGACATCTGGGCTCCGCATGTTGTGCTTAAATGGTCGACTCATCCAAAGGAAATACAGGTCTGACTTTCACTTTTGATGATTTTCAAAAGGGAAGTTTCTCTTCTCTTAATTTTAAAAATCAGTCATCCTTGTAGGAAATTGTTAAAGTACAGAAAAAAAAAAAACCCCATTAAGGCAGTAAAATCAAGATACCCCAAACAGCAACAACTATCAGTAACATTTTGATATTTTCCTATTACTCAGGGTCCTGATAGGAAAGAAATGGTGCCCTGACATGAGGTAGTTTGAGAAAAGTTTAATAAAGGGGCAATGGCCAAAAAGCTTAGGGCAATAGTTCTCAACCTTTTTGGTCTCAGGGCCCCTTTATATTATTAAAAACTGAGAACTCTTAAGAGCTTTTGTTTACCTGGGTTCTGTATTGATATTTACCACTAGAAATGAAAGCTGAGTAATTAAAATAAACATGTGCTCATTAAACCATAAACACCAAGTTATCTGTTGTTATCTAGACACTAGTTATCTAGTTATCTATTGCTACATAGTACGGGAGCTCAAAATTTAGCAGCTTAAAACAATAAACACTTACTGTCTCACACAATTTCTGTGGATCAAGAATCTGGGGCCAACCGAGCTTGGGTGGTTCTAGCTTAGGGTCTCTCATAAGGTTGCAGACACCCCAAGGCCTAATGGAGCTGGAATAGCTGTGTCCAAGATGGCACACTCGCATGGCTCTTGGCAGGAGGCCTCCGATTCTTGCCATATAGCCCTCTTCACAGGGCTGCTTGAGTGTCTTCGGAACATGGCGGCTGGCCTTCTTCAGAGAGAGTGATCCAAGAGAGCGAGGGGGAAACCACAATGCCTTTTATGATCTAGACTTTAAAGTCACATATCATCCCTTCTGCCATATTGTGTTCATTAGAGATGAGTCACTAAATCGTTCAAAGGTAGGGGGATTAGGCTTCACCTCTTGAAGGGAGGAGAAATGGTGGGCATGTTCCAAAACTACCACACATGTTAACATAAATGTTTTTATGAAAAATACTGATATTTCTCAAAACAAAAAACATAGAGTAGCCTTGTTTTATACTTTTGCAAATATTTGTAAGGTCTGGCTTAAAAGAAGGTGGCTGGATTTTTTTTTTAATCTGCTTTTGCTTCTCTCTGTTGTGATATATTATTTTGGTTTAAGAAAATGGACAAAATCTTACTTCACACAGATATGTTGGAAAATAGAGGAAATATTTTAATTGCCTTTTCAGATAATTGTGGATATTCTTTAATACTCAACTAAACTCAACAGGTGGTAGTTTTTTCTTATTTTATTTTATTTTATTTTTTAGTTTTTAGTTTATTTTTATTTGAGAGAAGGATAGAGAGCAAGCAGGAGAGGGACAGAGAGGGAGACAGACTCCCAAGCAGGCTCTGCACTGCCAGCACAGAGCCCGATGTGGGGCTCGAACTCACGAATTGTGAGATCATGACCTGAGCTGAGGTCGAGTCAGACGCGTAACTGACTGAGCCACCCAGGCGTCCCAACAGGTGATAGTTTCTTGATGATTAATCTCAATGTGGATTCTGAAACCATATGAAGTGTTAGCTTTTCTTAACTTTGTTATGTTAAAATCCATTGGTGGCTTTGCGTTTTGAATGGCTCTTTTATCCATACCTATTTTTTTTTTAATGTAATGTATTATCTGTTAGAAAATATTAGCTCATTTCTTGGGGGATATTACACCAAAAGTACAAGCAACAAAAGGAAAAAATAAGCAGGTGGGCCTATATCAAACCCAAAAGCTTATCCACAGCAAAAGAAACAGTCAACAAAAGAAGAAGCAAATTACGGAATGGGAGAAAGTGTTTGCAAACTATGTGTTAGATAGGAGGTTAATATCCAACATATATAAGGAACTCATACAACTCAATAGCAGAAGGCCCAAATGATCCAAATAAAAATGGACAGAGGACCTGAATAGACATTTTCCCAGAGAAGACATGTAGACGGCCAACAGACACATGATAAGATGCTCAACATCACTCCTCATTAGGCAGATGAAGATCAAAGCCACAATGAGGTATCACTTCATTTAAGACACAGAAGAACTGTAATGACTTTGTGCCCGTAGTAATAGCAAGGTAGATGGAGCAAAGAACCAAACCAAGAGAAAGCCCTGGGACACCTCAGATGCTATGTGCTGAGCCAAGAAGAGAAGGAAGGGGACCAGTAGTCATCTGCCAGGTGGAAGAAAGACAACTAGGGTGGTGTGGCATCTCAGAAGCCTAGGGAGGGAGGCATTTTTATTTTATTTTATTTTATTTTATTTTAATTTTTAATTTTTATTTATTTATTTTTTTTGAGGGAGGCATTTTTAGAAGAAAGGTCTGTCGGTTGACTCAGATGTTGCTTAGAGGTTGACAGTTTTTTATTGTCTTAATACGGTCTTTGCAAAGGAGATTTTTTTTTTTTCCAACGTTTTTTATTTATTTTTGGGACAGAGAGAGACAGAGCATGAACGGGGGAGGGGCAGAGAGAGAGGGAGACACAGAATCGGAAACAGGCTCCAGGCTCCGAGCCATCAGCCCAGAGCCTGACGCGGGGCTCGAACTCACGGACCGCGAGATCGCGACCTGGCTGAAGTCGGACACTTAACCGACTGCGCCACCCAGGCGCCCCATGCAAAGGGGATTTTTAATGACGCCCTCAATCTCCCTCGTCTGAATGTACCAAAATGTATGTAACCACTCCCTATGATTGGATTTTCAGGTTGTTTCCAATTTTTGCTACTATAAATGATGCCATAGTGATTATCATTGTTTATCATTGTATGAAAGTATCTGGTCACGACTTTGGTTATTTACTTTGGGTAGATTTGAGGTTCATAGATTTGCGATATAAACATATGCAAGGCTTTGGTATAAATTGCTTATTTGGTTAATTTGCACCTCCCTCAGCCTGTGTCCAGCCTTGCCTCCCCTCTGCCTTGCTCATCGACACTGCTGGATGAACAGAAAGCTGACAGATTCAATATAGGGAAAATAGTCCTGTTGTCTTAATTCAAATATAACTAAGAAGTTTAATGTTTATTTTTAGAGTGAGAGAGAGAGAGCACGAGCAGGGGAGGGGCAGAGAGAGAGAGACGCACACACACAGAATCTGAAACAGGCTCCAGACTTTGAGCTATCGGCACAGAGTCTGATGTGGGGCTCGAACTCACGAACCCTGAGATCATGACCTGAGCCAAAGTCAGATGGTTAACAGACTGAGCCGCCCAGGCGCCCCGAGAAGTTTAAGGTTGAATACCTATTCATAGGCTTACTGGGCATTCATTTTTTTATTTCTCCGAGTTGTCTATTTTTTTGTGTCTCCATTTGTTCTACTAGCTTGTTTCTTTTTCTTAATTGATTTCAACGACGGGGTAATGTTTGTGGGTGACAGAGGAGAGAAAGGGAGGAGAGACAGCATGAAAATGGTGGGGAGGATGTCAACCCTGTGCTGTCATGTATGATGCACATACTTTCTCAGAGAGAGAGAGAGAGAGAGTGTGTGTGTGTGTGTGTGTGTGTGTGTGTTTGCTTTAACATTTTGTGTATAGATCGTTTTTATGTAGTTAAATCTAATGATATTGGCTTCTTTTCTTCATTATTTTGTTCTTTGCTTTTATCCCTTTAAAGCAGGGGTGACACAACTATGGCTTGAATGCCACCGTCTGTTTTTGTAAATAAAATGTTATTGGAACACGGCCACACCCAGGCATTTACATATTGTCTATGGCTGCTTTCACACGACAATGACAGTGTTAGGTGATGGCAACAGAGACCACGGGACCTGTAAAGATGAAAATATGCCCTTTACAGAAAAACGTTTGCTGACTCTTGCTGTAAAGCGTTTCTTCATCCAGTGTTGTATATTAACCTACATGCTCTTCTAGATTTTCGTGGCCTTTTGTAAATAAATTAAACACTTAATTCTTTTGGGACTCGTTACAGCGCAAAGTGGTAAATGAAAATCTGTCTATATCCATTGTGTTTCCAAGGCATTATCAATTGTCCGGCTTCCTTCCCTTGCCGGGGAGCATGTGATGCCACGCTCGTACTCTGAGCCTCGTCGGTGAAGAGAAGGGTGACTTTCCAAGCTGTTTATTGTGTTCCAGCAATCTGATTCTGTGCCAGTTACACAATGTTTTGATCCTAGCTTTCTAGTGTGGCTTCATATACGAGAGAACAGGTCCTTCCTCAAATTGCTCCTTTTTTTGCAAAATGTTCTCGGTTATTTTCAGTCGTACACGTCACATTTAAGAACTTTTGGTCAAGCTTTCCCACTAGAGCTCAAAAATAGATTCCTCCAACATTGATTAATATTGTAGATCGGTAGAGAGTTCCGGTTTCACGAGATGCAGAGAATTCTGGAGATCGATGGCGGTGATGGTTGCACGACATTGTGAATATATTTAATACCACGGAACTGGACACTTGAAAATGATGAAGCTGGTAGATTTTGTGTGTATTTTACCACAATTAAACAAATGAAAAACATTAAAAAGCAACCCCCCCCCCCCAAATTTAGCCAGGGACTGGAGGGAGGGGAGAAGGGGGAAGTCATTGTCTAACGGGTCCAGAGCTTCGGTTGGGGAGATGGAAAAAGTCATAGGGATGGATGGTGGTTTCGGGTGCACGGTAATGTAAATGTGATTAATGTCACTGAACCATACACTAAAAAGTGGCTGATATGGTGAGTTGTATCTTCTGTATATTTTACCACAATTGAAAAAAATTCATTTGGGCCAAACTGATTCCCTTGTCATGAGTTTTGTCTAAGCAGGCCAATGGCACCTGTCTCTACTGGGCAAGTATTCTTTTTTTTTTTTTTTAATGTTTTTTTTGATGTTTATTTTTGACAGAGGAAAACAGAGCATGACTGGGAGAGGGGCAGAGAGGGAGACACAGAATCGGAAGCAGGCTCCAGGTTCTGAGCTGTCAGCACAGAGCCTGACGCGGGGCTTGAACTCAAGAGCCGTGAGGTCGTGATCTGAGCTAAAGCCAGACGCTTAACCGAATGAGCTGCCCAAGCGCCCCTGGGCAAGTATTCTTTTATGCCCTTTAGGAAAGCTACAGATATTTTTTTTTTCTGTTACCATATAAGTCCTGTTTATTTCTTGAAAGGATGGCTTTAAGTTTTTATGTATTAATTTTGTGGAAAGCCATTTTACGTCTCATTTTTTTCAGTCGGTGCTTTTAGGGCTTTCGTGTAGAAAATAACCTTATTTGCAGATGATAAGGTTATCTGTTCATTCTGGTGTTTCACTGAGGCTGTCATGCCTATAACCTCTGCTCCCACCTCTTCTCTCTAGGCTAACAACCCCCGGTCCTTTTACGGATTTTTATAAGATGTGACTTTGAGATTTGTGAACATGCTCTCCTTTGTCTATAGCTTTCCCAAGTCTGATCTGGCTCACCCTCAGGTGAATGGAACTGTCAGTTTCCTCATTCTGGTTGAATGTGTCTATTCGTATGGCCCAAATTTCCATTGGCTTTTTGGCCAGCTGTCAACTCATATGGTGTTTATAAGAAACTAAAACCCTCAAGTGGGTGTCCCATTAGTGAAGTTACATCTTCCCCATCCTGTTGTTATGCAAGTGATTTTATTTTTGTCTTTAAAAAATGTTTATTTCATTTATTTTGAGACAGAGAGCATAAGCGGGGGGAGAGGCGTAGAGAGAGAGGAGAGGGAGAGAGAATCCCAAGCAGCCTCCACACCTCAGCACAGAGCCCAAGGAGGGACTCCGTCCCATGAACTGCAAGATCATGATCTGAGCCGAAATCAAGGGCCACTTAACCAACTGAGCTAACACTGAGTGCTTTTTTAAAAAAACTATCTGTCGAAGTATATTTTTCGTACAGAAAATGACAAAATTGGTTCCATTTTCATAAGTTGTGTGTGCCTATGTAACTCGTCCTCACTCTGAGCAATGGGACGTCGCTGGCACTCTAGAAGCCTTGTAGGACACACAGGTGATTTTCAACACTGAAGTCGAGACTCTAAATTTATCCTGTTGAATTTTGAGCCCATTATCCACCTGCTCAAAAATTTGGACTTTGAATGATATAGTAAGACTTCTGTGCTACCAGTGACAGGAAATCCAACTCAAACTAATTTAAGCCTATGTGGCTACAGGGGGCCACCAAAAAGTGTCTCTGAATAATAGATCACTGTCAGCAGCTCAAAGTGTGTATTTTGTCCTTACGGTAACCTCCTTAGGAATAATTTCTCTTTCCAACAGTCTCCCAGGTTCACCAAGTCCCAGAATTGAATCTCATTGGCCAAGATGCCTACCTCGGAGCCGATCACAGGGGCTAGAGCGCGGATACAATGCAGTGATTGGTCTGATCTATGTCACGTGCCCACCCCTGAAGTCAGTTCCTCCCAAAACACATGGCCTGACATTTGGAGATACGTTATACCTGCCCCAGGGAAAATTGGGATGCTGTTGCCAGCAGGAGGGAGGATGGATGATGGGCAGGCCATAATTAAATATGTCCACCTTAGATGAAATATTCACCGGCACTTTCTATTCCGTGCCATTCACAAACACAATGAAATCAGCATTTGCCTTCTACCCCAGAGTTAGTTGTTCAGTAGAACTTTTTCTGATGATGAAAATGCGCTGTTACGGTAGCTGCTGGTCACATGTGGCTCTTGAGCACTTAAAATGTGACCAGGAGCCTGAGGAACGGAAGTTTTAATTTTATTTAATTTAAAATCATTTTAGGAGTCCCCTGTGGCTAGGCTACAGGTTACTGTATCAGACAACACAGTCCTGGACCCCATCTAAATCCTTGATAAGAATGTTAAGCAGGCTACAGCCAAGGAGAGCCTGGGACGCAACCAAAGACCCTGCTCCTTACTCATGTATCTGAGCCAATCATTACCCATCAGGGATAGTTGTTTATCTGAAATGAATTTAACTATACTGTTTTGTAGTTGGTATGTGGGAACAATAGCAGGAGTCTCTACTATAAAAAAAAAGAGAGAGAGAGAGACTTCTTGTCCTATATAAACTTAGAAGAAATTTTCCTCGGAGGATTGAATTATAACAAAACATGCAATGGATCAGGGTAGAATTTCACGCACAGACATTCATGGAACACAGTCTGGACATCTCCAGACTGGCAACAGTGGTTCAGTAGTGAACAGGAGGCTGGGTCAGGCCATAATGGAGCTCAGAGTCTAGCAAAGTCAGTATTTGAAGAGTGGATTGTGTTAGAGAGCCTTGTGAAGAACAGATGCCTAGATAGAGGAGGCTAGGAGATCACTGATGAGCAAGGCCATCTAAATACTGTCCAGGGGTCGGGACAATGTGACCAACAACTTTTGAAGGTCACCCCCCCTGGGGAAGGCATTGTGATTATGAAAAAGGAGACTTCAACCCGTCTGGACACAATGCCGTTAAACGTGATGATCATGTACTTCCTTGCGGCCCTCTGATTATAACTTGGCTTCGCAGCCAGGTCTGCCTACAGGTGCAGAATGAGTTGACCATGCGTCAGTGAATTTCTGGAGTGCAAGACAATTCCTATCTTCAAGGGAGACTATATTGTGGTTTTATTCAGCAGCCTCCTCTACTCAGATGGTAGGAGGCCACTCTTGGGCGAAGAAACCACTTGTGGTAGGCTGGTACATGTGGTCGGTCACCAAGATGAGGCCAGCCCTGGGGCGCTCAGCCAACTGGCACTCTCCTGGAACCTCCTCAGACCCCAAACACTGTGACACCCGATGAGTATTTCCCCTGGATATTGATAAGGAGCTACGTGAGAGGCCGTCCGCTGCTTGCTGGAGACTAGACGCACCCTCTCTTTAACATTTCTCAGTCCAAACTGACCCTGTTGAGAAGACAGAGGAGATATTTGGGGCATGGTTTATTCTTGTCTGGCTTCTCGGAACCACTGTTGCCTTCACAATGGAGTGAGAAAACGGTCAGTATTTCTGCCAGAGGAACTCAGGGGCTCTTTAAATGAGCAAATCCTAAGCCTTTCTACAACTTTCACCAGAGCCAAAGTCATTCAGTAACCATGTGGAGGAAGGCTGGGGTTTAGCAAATAGAAGAAGGTTCTAGAATCTGCTCCAAGTATTGCATTGTCCTAGTACATCCGTCCCGTGTTTGTGCCAGCAAGCAGAGCTGATCCCACCGCCCCGTCCTCTGCCCGTCCCGTTTGGTGGAGACAGTTGTGTCCGGGGCAGAGGTGAAATCTAAATGAAGAGGTAGGAAGGTTGCTACCTCGGGGAGAGGGAGGTGCTACCTTCATCACTTACACGCGGAAAGCTACGTGAAGCCCAATCTTGATGGAGGAGCCAGTGTTCCCGGTCCTTCAAGAGAAACCCGAGGACACAGGCTTTTTGGCTTAAGGATCCCCATTTCCCGGGGATCACAGAGGTAGTCGTGGCAGCTCTCCAGGTGAGTCATCAGCAAGAACTCTGCCGTCTCGGCTGCCTGTTGTTACGTAACAAACCACCCTGAAACACTCAGTGGCTTGAAACAACTTCTCAACGATCCTTTGGATTGACTGGGCATTTCTGCCGCTCTTACCTGGGCTCCGTATGAGGTTGCAGCTGTTGGCTGGGTCGGCCAGTGTCTGGGCGCAGCTGGGATGGCTGGGATTCTCTCTCCCTGCGGTCTTTATGCCGGGCTTCCCGCAGGACTCCAAGAAGGCAAGCTCCTGTGCACAAGCATGTGTCTGGCCTTTGCCTGCATCATGTTTGCTGATGTCTCATTGGCCAAAGTAAGTCACATGGCCAAGCTCAGAGTCCGTGTGGGAGGAGTCTGTACATGTGCATAGGTACTGAAAGGCGTGATTCATTGGGGCTGTGATTGTTACAGTCGACCACACACTCCAGACTTTGCTTTGCTCTACACCAGAATCCCAGCAACCCCGTGTGATAACCCTGGGCATATTGTTTTGGTCAAATGCTGTGATTGGTTGTTGATATATTGCAATGTCCGGGATGTACCAGGTGAACCAAACACTGTTCCATCTTGGACCGTGGGTTGAGGATGCCAAGTATGTGATATGCATTGACTCTAAAACCATGTGGCAGTCAGGATTCAGCACTGGGGAATGGTTCTCGTGTTTATTTAATTTTATTGCTTATTAACTACATAACCATGACAATGATTTATGTGATTTCATAATATTATGTTGAACCCTCAGTAATTGGGGTTAAAGTCTGGATCAATGTTGAAACAGAAGCAGGAACAGAAAAATAATCATCAGCCAGATGGAACGAATTATTAGTTCACAAACGCAGCGTGCCCGAGAGATAGAATCTTTAAAAACATGGATGGCGTAGGGAAAATGAATCGGAGGGGGCTTTCGGTGGAAAGGTGGGGAAGCCTTGCAGAGATGGTAATAGGCCTTGGGAGTTATCACGGAGTCAGACAAAACTAAGTTTTAATCTCTATTTTGTGGCCTCGGGTGAATGCCTTGATCTCTTTGCGCTTGGATTCCTCATCTGTGAAGTAGAGACAATAGTGACTGTAGAGAGAATCTGTGAAGGAGAGAGAATAGTAGAGACTAGAGATGCAGTCTGGACAGCACATACAGCCACTTAGCTATTGCTGTCATCTGCCGTTAGCCTTGGTTATCGTGGGCCAGAGGCAAGGTTAACATCTCTTCTGTTTTCTTTCGGATCCTTCTTCCGCTCACCCCTACTGCCATAACTACTCCGTTGCCCCTGTCTGCACTTACTCAGTGCCAGCCTCCCATTAGTCATTCATATAAGAGTATTGCGATTGTAGTCATTTACACTTTAGTGTGAAAATTAAGCCGTTTTACAGCAATTCTTGTCCCAAGCCAGTGGGAAATGAAAGGTTTGGGCCACCCCACATGATGTAACACTTAAAGGATGCTTGCATCAGGGGGTCCTTTCGGACTCCCTAGAGTGGAAGGGCCTGCCCCCTGGAGAGCTTCTGTCAGACTGTCGACTGAGACTGTAGAGCCCAAGGTGCCTGGAATCTCCTGGTTTCTGTGTGTCCCCTCGTAAGGCGGCCGCAGATACCTGTGTTGCTCAGCCTGAGCCATTTGAATGTTCAAAACCCGGCTGTAATTATAAAACCTCTTTGGAGGGACCCTAATTAGCTTCTATAAACGGCTTTCTCTGACCTTTTGAAGTTAATACGATCCCTTCCCTTGTCATTAAAAAAAAAAAAATACCCTAGATTATTTCGCAAAACTTCTCCCAAGTTCCTTGGCCCCTAACGTTTCGTCAAAGAGACATGGCGGCCAACCTTCCTGTGGATGGGCAAGGTTTCTACACAGTCATTCCTTCCGGCTCATGACTTTCTTCTTCCTTTGCTGCCCACGGATGCTGAAAATAACTTGTTTTCTGGCAAGTTTGGGATGAGATTCCTTATGATTTAATCAGATCCATAACGAAGCTCTCCTGGCTTTTAGGAGAGAGCATCTCAACCTGCAGGGAGGGTATGGGCAGGGCTCTGGTGAGGTTGGGGGGAGCCTCTGGGCTTGCCGTCACATCTGGAACCAGGAGATCTGCTACAGGGCCGTGCTACCCAAGCTGCCAGGGTCCCTCCCCCCTCGCTGGGACTCCTGGCTCTGCCTGGCAGCGTTCCATGCCCTGCACCATGTGGGCTTTGCCTTCCCACTCCCAGTAGCCCAGACCAAAGGCCTCACAGATAATAAGCAGGAAACATTCTGTCTCTAAACATCAGCTGCTTGGTCCAGGAAGACATAATTTCCTGCAGAGAGGGGTATATATAGACCAGGACAGATTTGTCCTGACTAAAGCCAAGATTCCCTTGATTGTTCCAAACTGATGTTAACTCTAGATCATGCAAAGATGAGAGAGAAGCTGGGGAATCTGGCAAGGTAGCTGGGCGCCGAGTGATCCTCTGAGTGGCTGACGCGGAGTTGGATAGCGAAGGAACAGCTAAAGTAATGGGAAAGTAGCTGGAGAGAGGGAGTAGCTGGAGGGAGAGGGAGAGGGAGAGGGGGAGTAGCTGGGCCGTCAAGGGCTGGTTGGAGAACGGAAAAGTAACTGGCTAATGACGGTGAGACACAAGGTGGGAGTTCCTGCCGTGGGACCGTAGAAGAGGCCCCGACCTGGAGCAGGGACCACGCTGCCCTGCGTGCTCCAGGCACCTCCATTCTGCCACTTTCTTAGGTCTTGCCGGTGAGAAACGAACTCTGTCTGAGGGTATGTCGGTTGGCTCCAATCCAGTATGCTAGTGGGGCAAAGCTCTCCGGGATTCAGGCTGGTGTTGTGGCAGTGGGGTGTGGGTGCAGTGTGGAAGAAAGTACGTTTCTTCCCTTCGGGGAGGGGCTCTCTCTTCTCTCAGCCCCTCAGAGGATGGGTGAAAAACCACCTGCCAGAGGCCTCAGCAGAGCCCACGTCCGAACCCCCACTGCCCCGCTGTCACCTTCATCATTCTCTCCGCCAGTTGTCATTGGCCACTTGAGTGTCGGGCACTGTGGCATGTCTTCGCATGCGTTATCTCGTTTCATCCTTTTGACAACTCCGTAAGATAAGTATGACTGGTAGCCCCATTTTACAGGGGGATAAACTGAGGCTTAGTAAGGTCTAGTTGCTTGCCCAGCTAAGCAGCAGAGCAAAGCATTGTCTGTGCTCTGAGTCTTATGCCACAGTCACGGATTACACCCATAAGGAGCATAGTCCCTCTTCAAAAGCCCAGTTCTCCCCATTCACGTTTAAAAAAAATTTTTTTAATGTTTCTTTATTATTATTATCATTATTTTATATTTGAGAGAAAGAGACAGTGTGCGAGCAGGGAAGGGGCAGAGAGAGAGGGAGACACAGAATCTGAAGCAGGCTCCAGGCTCTGACCTGGAGCCCAAGGTGGGGCTCGAACCCACGAACCGCGAGATGACGACCTGCGCTCAAGTCAGACGCTTAACCAAATGAGCCACCCAGGCGCCTCTCTCCCCATTCACTCCTTAAGAGGACTTAGCAAGGTCTGGTCCAGAAGTGAGGGCTCAGGTAGAGTGTCCTACTTGAGTGAGGAGCCTGAGAGAGAAGCCAAGCGCCCGGGGCCCCCACCTGTGGGTGGATGCAGCTGCCTGTTAGCCGTGTTCCAAAGCCATTCCCAACGAGGTCTGTTGAATAAAGTCACAATTTAGAACCTGACTTCCCCAGGGTGTACCCACCACTGGCAATCGGACCTCATTTGCACTTAGACATTTATAGTCCGTGGTGAATTTCCATCATCTGCACAGGCTGAGGCATCGGAGTAGAAAGCTCTTGGGCTTGGGAAGTTTCTCCTTCCGTCCTCTTGGGACGCATGTCTTGGGACAGATGCCATGTCAAGGGTCGTGCCCAGCTGACGTTTTCAAAAACATTTTCTGACACCAGGTGCTTGCAAAACATAATGTGGAAATAACTTCAGGCTTCGGGAAATTGTTTTAGTTCAAAAAAAAAAAATTTACATTTGGGTCCCGAAGAGCCTGACTGTATCTCATGAAAGCAGTGCAGTCTCGTTGTCATATGTGACGTGATGCCTTATTTAATAAGCTGCCCGTTCCGAGATAAGCCGTTCGCTCCCGAGGCTCTTGGTTGGCAAAACTGTTTTTCGCTAAGAGAAGCTTAAGGTTAAGCTCTAATTAACGGAGGGGGTTGGATTTTATACAGATAGATCGGTAAGTAGGTTTGAGGACATGTCAAATACACCATTTTTGTCTCTGCAGCTGAAAATATATTCATAAAGCCCACACAACGCTGTAGATTTCTTAAAACTCCATTTTTGGCAAATGTATTCTGGTCTCGGTGTGCTCTGGCTAATAAACAGCCTGTGACTCATGACACTCAATGACTGGTGATTGCATTGACCTGGGTGTCTCTCAAGGCATAGCTCTTGGGAGCCAAAATCCCCCGAGTCTCTCCTGGGCGGCCATGGCCTGGGGACCTCAGCCAGGCACTAGGATTCTGTCTTAGTCAGCTTGGGCCGTCCGAGCAAAATACCATAGACCAGGTGGCTTAGACAATAAACATGTATTTTCTCATATTTCTGGAGGCCGAGAGTCCAAGATCAAGGTGGCAGCGTAATCAGTTTCTGGTGAGAATCATCTTCCTGGTTTTTAGATGGACGCCTTCTTACTGTGTCCTTATATGGCAGAGAGAGAGAGAGAGAGAGAGAGAGAGAGAGAGAGAGAGAAAGCCCTCCAGTGTCTCTTATGAAGCCACTAATCTCATCACAAAGGCCCCATCCTCATGACCTCATCTAAACCTAATTCCCTCCTAAAGGCACCATCTCCAAATGCCATTGCCATTGGAGGTTAGGGCTTCAGCGTATAAATTTGAGGGGGACACAGTTCAGTCCATAGCAGGCACTTTGTGTTGTCAGGCCAGAGGGCCAACTTCTCTGATATTGCGGGGGGTTCCTTGCGATCGGGAGAAGCTGGTAGGGAGTCGCCAAGGAGGGCACAAAGGCAGCCTGAAGTTAGGAGGTTATTCCCAAGGGGTGGTTGTGCTGAAGCGAAGTCCACTGTTGATTGGCAGAGCTCGGGGGTCCCAGGTCCTGGCAGACTCAGAGTGTATCATTTTTGGAGGAGAATCCTGGTCTAAGAGAACTTTCAGGTAGAGAGGAAAAGAAACAGAGGCAGAGGGAACGATCAAACCTGATTTGCTGGGTAAATGGATGGACCTACCAGCTGGCACCCTGTTTGGACAATACGATTTGAGCACGGGGCTACGATTCAGGTCTGCAAAACCATGCAGGGGGCAATGAGCTTATTAACCAAATCCCTGAAGTTACTCAGAAAGGTGTAAGGAAGTAGGGATGGGGAGGGGAGCTATATTACCAGAGAGGGGTCCTGATTCTCTGTTGCCATATAAAAAAACACTCCAAAACTTAGTGGTTTATTTTATTTATTTATTTTTGTATCTATTTTATTTCTGAGAGAGAGACAGAGACAGAATGCTAGCGGACGAGGGGCAGAGAGAGAGGGAGACAGAATCCGAAGCAGGCTCCAGGCTCCGAGCTGTCAGCACAGAGCCTGACATGGGGCTCGAACTCACGGATCTTGAGAGATGATGACCTGAGCCGAAGTCAGACGCTTAACCGACTGAACCACCCTGGTGCCCCCCACAGCTTAGTGGTTTGAAACAACCACCATTTTATCATGATCTTCCATGGCTCAGGAATTCAGATCGAGCACAGCAGGGAAATTTCGTCTCCGCTCAGATCTTAGCTAGGGTGACTTACGTAGTGGGGGTGGGGCCTCTTGGAGGTGGCTGGGCACCTCTCTGTCTCCGTGTAGTCCAAGAGCTTCTCCACATGGCCTGTCCAACATGGCGGCCTTGGTATAGTCAGACTTCTTATGTGGTAGCTCAGGGCTCTCGGAGCACATGTTCTGGGATCCAGGAAGTCCGAGCTGCCTATATCTTGAGGCCTGAAACAGTTACAAAGCCCACCCAGATTTAAGGAGAAGGGGTGAAGACCCCGCCTCCTGAAGGCAGGAGTTTGATGCACACAATTTGTGGCCATCTTTTTAATCTGCAACAAGGTGCTAATTGCTGTGACATTTTGAAGTTTATGTCTTCCTCACGTAACCATCCAGCATGGGTGTTCATGGGTTACCTAGGGCTGGAGTTGCCTAGTGAACGGGGAATGACTGCTGATGGGCATAGGGTTCCTTTTTGGGTTCTGGAATGTTCTAAAATGGATTGTGGTGATGGTTGTCCCACTCTGAAAGGCCCTCTTAGGTAACTCTCCTCCATGCCGTGACCCTGTGCCAGGATCCTTCTATCCTTAAGCTCTGCCCTCCAGGTCTGCACCGTCCAGTAGAGACATAATGCAAGCCACATATGTCATTTTGGTTTTTTTGTTATTTTTTAAATATGAAATTGTCAAGTTGGTTTCCATACAACACCCAGTGCTCATCCCAACAGGTGCCCTCCTCAATGCCCATCACCCACTTTCCCCTCCCTCCCACCCCCCATCAACCCTCAGTTTATTCTCAGTTTTTAAGAGTCTCTCTTTTTTTTTTACTGTTTATTTTTTATTTTTGAGACAGAGACAGAGCATGAACAGGGGAGTGGCAGAGAGAGAGAGGGAGACACAGAATCTGAAACAGGCTCCAGGCTCCGAGCTGTCAGAACAGAGCCCCATGTGGGGCTCGAACCCACGGACTGTGAGATCATGACCTGAGCTGAAGTTGGACGCTTATCCGACTGAGCCACCCAGGCGCCCCAAGTTTTTAAGAGTCTCTTATGGTTTGCCTCCCTCCCTAACTTTTTTTTCCCCTTCCCCTCCCCCATGGTCTTCTGTTAAGTTTCGCAGGATCCACATAAGAGTGAAAACTGTGTCATTTTAAATGTCATAGTAGCCACATTCAAAAAGGTGAACATAAACAGGTGAAATCAATTTTAGCAAATTATGAATAGACTGAATAGTATATTTTCTTTAACCCAGTATATCCAAAATAGTATTTCAACATGCAGTCAGTATAAATACTTATTAATGAGATATCTTACCTCTGGGTTTTTTTTTTCACTTTTTAATGCTTTTATTTATTTTTGATAGAGAAAGAGTGTGCATGCGTGCACGCACGCAAGTAGGGGAGGGGCAGAGACAGAGGGAGACACAGGATCTAAAGCAGGCTCCAGGCTCGGAGCTGTCAGCACAGAGCCCAAGGCGGAGCTCGAACTTGTGAACCGTGAGATCATCACCTGAGCCCAAGTCGGTCGCTTCACCAACTCAGCCACCCCGGCGCCCCCATTCGGGTTCGTTTTTATAGAAGTCTTTGAAATCTGGTGAATGTGTTGACACTATATGTCAATTCAGATTGGACACATTTCAAGTGTTCGTGACCGTATGTGGCTTGTGGCACCATCTTGGGCTGTAGACCCCCAGGTCCTGTCCATTCAGGCCAGGGATGGCGAACGTGTGGGGATGGCAAGGGAGGGTTCTGCAGGGTTCCACCGACGCCGTTGGTGCCCACATTCCATTGACCAGGACTCAGAGTGTGGTCCTGCCTTTACAAGGGAAATGGGGGCAGATACTCTAGCCATATGCTCAGGAAGAGAAGGAACAGAGTTTGGGGAACACACAGCAGATTCTGCCCTAGCAGCCGACAGTTTTTGGAGCACCTACTGTGTGCTCGTGGGCCTGGTCAGCATGCTTTGCTTAGGTTTGGAGCAGGTGGGAGGAAGCTTTGCTTTATATACTGTTTGCCCTTGACTCAGTTTGTACAGCTTAAAGGGGCATCCAACTTACTGGCACCTGCTATGTGCCAGGCATTTCGAGTGCTTCATAAATATTCAAATATTCATTGAGTCCTCCTGACAGCCTTATGAGAGGTTCTGTTAATTACCCTGTTTCTGGGTAGTGGGGACATATGCACAGAGAGATAAAGTAACTTGCCCAAAGTCACACAGCTAGTTAGTGGCGGACCTGGGAACCGAACTCAGGCCTTCTGGCTTATGCCCCGGTCTCCACACTAAGCTGCCCCCCTCTGCAGCAATCAGAGGTCATGGGACAGAGGGGGTCATATGACTTCCTCAGCCCGTAAGGACCTCCTACACCCATCATGGGAGATCTTCTGGGACCCGGGCGGGCTGTGGCCCCGGAGCCGTGTCAGGGTTGCTGCTGCTTTTGTGGTTTCTCTGTGGGAAGGTTGCACTGACGGCTCTGTGGGGAGACAGAGGAGAGGATTATCACACAGCAGCACCTGGTCAGAGCGCCCCGTTCCCCGGCTTGGTTCCCTGTGGCAGTCTCCTGGCCTTCTCTGTCAGTTCTCGTTTTCATACTCACCCTGCACCGACAGCCTCTTCGCATCTCCCCAGTTGTCCACGGGGAGCCAGCCCTACCCTCAGTTTGCAAATCCCTCAGCAAAATGGGAGGCTTGGCCAGACAGCAGCCTCTGCCCCCAGGGCCTCCCTCCGCTGGCAGTTCCAGGGTTCCTTCAGCCAAGTTCCTCTGACTTACGAAGCCCTCCACGTCCTCCTGGGGCCTGACTCCTCTCTGTCTCCTCTGGACACATCCGTGAGGCTCACCCTCGCTGCATCCCCATTGGTCAGGCCCCTGAGTCTTGGGGTATCCATAGGTCACAGGCAGCCAGCTCTGGCAGCATGATGGTGTTGGGCACTGACCCCAGGGAGCTCATAGGCCAGTGTGATTGGATCACATCCGAATCTAAGGCTCAGTGAAGCCCCAGCACCTTGGCGGGCCACCACGGGTGCACTGTGACATTTTCCCCTGAGTCAGGAAGCGGATTAGCAAATGGTGGAGAGCAAGGACTTGGCAGTCGGCCAGGCCTGGGGTCTAGTCCTGACTCTGCCGTGGCCTTGGGCAAGTCACTCCATCCCTCCGAGCCTCAGTTTTACCATCTGTAAAATGGGGACACCAACAGGATGCTGCAAGGTTTCAATAAAGAAATGTGTCACCCGCATGGGCATACTTCCTGGCACATAGCAAGCCCCTGATAAACAAAATCTTTCATTTTTGTTAGGATATCCCCAGCATATAACTGGGTCACGGCTGACGACTTCCGTTGAAGGCCTTGTCTGAGTTCTGCCCCTCAGCCTGGGCCTTTCGGCTGGTAATCTTTAACCCCCAAGATGCCCCTTTGCCTTTGTTTGGACTTTGTTTGGACTTTGTTTGGGCTGGTTCCTTCTGTTCTCATTGTGAACTCAGCGAGTTCTGCTAGGCCTTGCCCATGAGCTGGCCTTGCAGCCCCAGAGACCTTGACCCTGAACCAGCCATGATGCCTGGCCATGTCTCCCCTCTCCCCACCCCGCCACCAAGTGTGACTTCAAGTTCACTCTGGTCCTCCGAGCCCCGCATTGTGGAGTAGCCCGGGGACCCGCCTCTCCAGGGAGGAGTGCGGTGCCCATTAGGGTGGACAAGGCAGTGGGAGGTTAAGACCTTGGTCGGTGACCCGGATGTAGGCACCAGGGTGGGGGGTGTGTGGGGCCTAGATGCACCAGCAGAGGTGCAGGTAAGAAGTCAGTGCTTCTGAATGACTCTGAGGGACTAGCAGTCTCTGACCCAGTTTGGGAGCCACCGGCCCCTCTCAGAGCTGGAACTGCAGAAATCGATTTGCAGACGGGCACACACTACTTAATTAGCGTGGCCTCCTTCTGGCTGGGAAAACACCGTTAAGTGGGCTGGGTTGGCCTGAAATCATGCCAGTGGCCCCAGCCCCAGTCCCATCGGCCTCTCTGTCCCTTGGGCTCTGTCCTCTTAGCCAGGCTGGATTCAGAATGGCCCGAGTTTCCGGTTTGGAGCTGAGACAAATACTACTCTTGTCCAGGCCCGGGAAGCACCTGGCTCCCACATGGCAAGGTGAAGTTGGCCCTGGGGCCTGGGGTGTGCGGGGACCAGAAGGAGGAGAAGTAGGGGCTTCCCCCAGCACTCTCTGCCTCCCTGTGCCTTTCTGCCCGTGTGCTGCCCTGCCCCAGCTCTGACTGCTTCCTGCGTGGCCCTGGCTCCTTTCTTTGCGTCACCTGTGTGCCCGTAGCGTGGGCTCGACGTCACAGCTGAGGGGACAGGCTCAGAGAAGTTGTCACTTGCCCAGAATTTGCACAGCCAGGAAGTAGCAGGGCAGGATTTGACCCAGCTCTGCCAGGATCCCGTGTCTGTATCCTGGCTTCTGTGCAAACTTGGTCAGCCCCTTGCCGAGCCTGTCTCTGATTTGAGGACAGCTTTCAGCACCTGTATTTCAGAAGCCTGTGAGGTTCGATCCCTGCCTCTGGTTTTGGAGGGAGAGTCGTCACACATGCTGTGGAACAGAGGAGCCCCCACGCCCTAGGTGTTGGGTCTTCTGCGGGCTGAGTGTGTGTGTAGCCGGAAGGGGGGGGGGGCGCCTGTGAGTTCTACCGTGGGCTTGCTAGGTGAACTTCAGCCGTGAACTTGATCTCGGAGCCTCTTTGCCTTGTCTGCGAAATGGGAGTAACAGCAGGATGTATCTCACGGTTGTCCTGAGGGTGAAATAGGGCAACATACAACGAGGGCACCTAGTGAGTATCCCACCCGAACTCCTGTTGTGGGCAGCCCCTCGGACCCGGCACAAAGGAGGCTGCTTGCTTTCCCCTCACACTGTGGACGTCTGGGGTGTGAGGCAAAGGAAGTCCTTTCCCACAGTGAGGGCACAGCTGGGCGTGCTGGGGCAGCCCGGGGTGGGGGGCAGGCCTCCCTGGCCCAGACACAGCTCTCCGTGCCTATGTCAGGAATCGGGGTACACCTGCGGAGTTAAAGTGCTCCGCGGTCTGGAAACTACTGGGTTTTCAAAATTTGAAAATGCGGATGGAACTAGAGTGTATTCACGCAAAGCAAAATAAGTCAGTGAAAGGAAGACAAGTATCGTCTGATTTCACTCCTATGTGAACTTTAAGAAGCAAAACAGCTGAACAGGGAAGGAAAGGAAAAATAAGATAAAGACAGAGAGGGAGGCAAACCAAAAGAGACTCTTAAATACAGAGAACAAACTGATCGAGGGGAGGTGGGGGGAGGGGATGGGTTATATGGGTGATGGGCATTCAGGAGGACACTTGTTGGGATGCACACCGGGTGTTATACGTAAGAGATGAATCACTGGGTTCTGCTCCTGAAATCAATACTACACCATATGTTAACTACCGTGAATTTAGATAAAATAAATAAATAAAAATTTGAAGTGCCATTCACATAACATAAAATTAACTGTTTCCGAGTGTATAAGTCACTGGTATTTAGTACATTCATAGTGTTGTGCAACCATCACCCCTACCTTCTTCCAGAACCTTTTCATCATCTCCAGAGGAACCCTTGTTCCCATTAGCAGTCACTCCCCAGCGCCCTCTCCTCAACCCCTGGTAAACACCAACCTGCCTTCTTTTTTTTTTTTTTTTTTTTCTTTTTTTTTTAACGTTTATTTATTTTTGAGACAGAGAGAGACAGAGCATGAAGGGGGGAGGGGCAGAGAGAGAAGGAGACACAGAATCGGAAGCAGGCTCCAGGCTCTGAGCCATCAGCCCAGAGCCCGACGCGGGGCTCGAACTCACGGACCGCGAGATCGTGACCTGAGCCGAAGTCGGACGCTTAACCGACTGTACCACCCAGGCGCCCCTAACCTGCCTTCTTAATCTAAGGATTTACCTACTCCGGACATTCCATGTAAATGGAGTCATACAATATGTGACTTTGCTGTCTGACTTCATTCGCTTAGAATAATCTTTTCAAGGTGTATCCATGTTGCAGCATGTATCAGCATTTCTTTCTTTTTTATGGTTGGATAACAGCCCTATGAATGGATGTGCCACGTTTTGTCTATCTGTTCATTGGTTGATGGAGAACGGCTGTTTTTTCGGGTTTTTTGAAATGGCTTTTTTCTAAAAGATAAAAAATAAAAAAAAACCTGCTGGGTTGTTTTTAAAGTTTATTTATTTATTTTGAGAGAGAGAGAGTGAGCAGGAGAGGGGCAGAGAGAGCGAGGGAGAGAGAATCCCAAGCAAACTCCGTGCTGTCAGCACAAAGCCCAACACAAGGCTCCGACCCGCAATCTGTGAGATCATGACCTGAGCCGAAATCAAGAGTTGGACCAACTGAACCACCCAGGCTGGCCTAAAACTGCTGTTTTTAAAAGGGGCTTGAGGAGAGGGCAAGTCTGAGCCCAGAGGGACACACACACACACACACACACACTGCAGTCCAACGGAAGCCCCCCTCCCAGCCCCCCCACCCCCCGCAATGATGGGCAAAGGGCACTGCAGACGTGGTGCCTCCGGCCTCGTCAGCGCATTACTGCTCAAATATTCAACCTGGTGCTGATGGGAGTGATGGAGGGGCGGTGGTTCCAGGGGTGGGGATGGTTAAAGGTCTACCAGGTACCCAGCCTGTGAGTCACCAGAGTGCATGGGGCAGCCCTAGGGCTTTGGAGTGAGACCGTCTGGGCTCAAATCTGTGCTCTGCTGCTTGTTGGGTAATCTTGGGTGATTTGCATCACTCAACCTCTCTGTGCCTCAGTTTCTCTTTTGGCCAAATAGAAATACTATCACCTTCTCAAAAGGGTGGCACCAAGGACTAGATGGAGCCTTGCTTTATTCAGCACAGTGTCCAGCATAGCGGAAGTTTCCAAAGTACGTTAGCTATCAGCTGTCCTTATTCTTTGACTATATGAGTTGGGATTTGCAGGCTTGTGGCAGGTGCCGAGCCCCTGACTGGGCCTGGTCCCTGCCCGGCATCCTCATGGCATGGTTCCATCTATTTGAGTGGTCGTCTTGTTACCATGCATCCCTGTGACCGACCCCCACCAAGGCAAGGGCTGGGTCCGGTTTGGCTCAGCCCAGTATATATGCCTGGGAAATCTGTATGAAGGCTGCATACCCACATTGCTTCTGCCTTCTGCGTCAGGAGTTCAAGTCCCTGCCCCCGTGAGCAAAACTTATGCCTTTTTATTGTGAGACAATTTTAGATTCATTTTAGATAAAAAAAAAAAATAATAGATCCCCTTTACTCTTTGCCCAGTTTACTCCAACGGTAACATCTTATAAAACTATAATATAGTATCTCAACTAGGAAATTGACATTGATACAATCCATCAACGCTACTCAGTTTGTTTGTTTGTTTTTTGGCCAATTTTCATGTGTGTGTGTGTGTGTGTGTGTGTGTGTGTGCGTGTGTGTGTGTGTGTGCGTTTAGCTCTGCAGTTGTCTAAATCACAGATGGAGATTTGTGTGACAAACCACAGTCAAGATACAGAATTTAAAAATATTTATGACATACATATTGAAATAATAATATTTTGGATGTAGTGGGTTAAATAAAATGTATTATTACAATTAAAATAATACTACGATTAAAATATAGTATTAAGATTAAAATATATTATTATTAAGGGGCACCTGGGTGACTCAGTTGAGTAAGCATCCAGCTCTTGATTTCAGCTCAGGTGGTGATCTCGAGGTTTGTGAGATCGAGCCCCGTACTGGGTTCTGTGCTGACAGTGCAGAGCCTGCTTGGGATTCTCTCTCTCCTATCCCTCTTCCCTCTCCCCTCGAATTAAATAAGTAAATTTAAAAAACGTTAAAAATATATATTATTAAGACCTATTTTTTTAAATATGAAATTTATTGTCACATTGAAAACCTATCTGCTTTTTAATGTTGCCACCAGAAAAAAAAATATGTGGCCCACATTGTATGTCTGTTGGACAGTGCCGGTCTTGAACATCACCATCCCTCCAGAAAGTTCCCTTGTGCACCTTCCTAGCCTGTCCTCTACCCGCCTCCTGGCAAGTACTGTTCTGATGGCTTTTTTTTTTTTTTAACCGCTACAGGTTAGATGTTTTGTTTGTTTGTCTGTTTGGGGTGAAATCCACATCACATAAAATTAACCATTTTCAAGTATATGAGCCAGTGACATTCTGTACATTCACAGTGTTGTGCAACCACCACTTCCATCTAGTCCCAAAACATTTTCACGCCCCCAAAAGGAAATTCTGTACCCGGTAAACAGTCACTTCCCATGCTGCCCTCCGTCCAGCCCCTGGCAACCAGCGATCTGTTTCTGTTTCTCTGGCCATACCTTATAAATGGAGTCCTGTGATATGTAACCTTTCGACTGTGGCTTCTTTCACTTAGCATGATGTTTTCAAGGTTCACCCAGACGGTAGCATGAATTAGTGCTTCGTTCCCTTTTATGACTAAAGACATGTACGCACTTGGATTGTTTTCCTCGTGAGCTGTTTTGTGCCTGTTGTGAATGATGCTGCTACGAACATGAGTGTGCGTGCGTTTGAGTGCCTCTTTCCGGCGATTTGGAGGCACGTACCTAGGAGCGGAATTGCTGGGTCGTGCGGTAATTCTGTTTCAGTGTTTAGGGAGCTGTCAGATTGTTTTCCAAAGCAGCTTGCACCGTATTGCATTTCCCACCAGCAGTACAGGCGCGTTCCAGGTTCTCCACATCCTCGCCAGCCCTTGTTTTGTCTGCTTTTTGATTATGGCCACCCTAGTGGGTGTGAAGAGTACCGTTAGTCATGCTTGTTCTAGAACTCATTCAAAAGGAGTAACAGCGTTGACTCCTGGCGGGGGGGGGGGGGGGCTTCTTCCAGCCTACCCGTGAAGATATTTGAGGTGTGTGGTTGAATGCCTGAAACACTGTGTCATGGCCCATGGAGGACTTTAAAGGGGAAGAGAAGACTCTTTTAAGGCATAGGTGACAGCTCACTCCCCCCTCCCCCGAGATCACCTGCTATGCCTTGGTCGGGACAAGAGGATGGTGGGTAGTGAGGAAGGCCAGTTGGGGAAGTTCTCTCCGAGGACTTCGGGACACCTGAAGGATGAGAAGGAGCCAGCTGTGTAGAAAGTCAGAAGAGGGTGGGCTAGAGGAGAGCGTTCTAGCAGAAACGGTGACATAAACAAAGGCCCCGAGGCAGGGAAAGGGGGTTCAGCGCTAAGTTGGGAAGGGTGTAGAACCGGTGGGAGCATGAGGGATGTTACTGCTGGTGATGGGCCATGGGGTGGGGGCCACAACCTTGCATTAGCTGCGAGTGGGTCCCAGGGCACGAAGGGCCACACCCCCATGCCAGCCCTCTTGCTGCCTTCCCAGCCCCAAGGGGCAGCTCATCTGAGATATTGTGGCTCATCCCAGTATCTTGCAGCCTCTCGAACTGGAGGGTGGGGTGGTGGCGATGGGGAAGGGCACCATCAGGGGCACCAAGTCCGAGATTCCAGGACGCAGGCCTGGAATCCCCACAGGGACTCTTGCGCGGTTCCCAAAGCAGGCTTGTAAGCTTGAGTCTTGCCGACACACCCACAACCCTCGTCCTTTCAAGTTCATGGGGGACAAGGTTGCGGGGCAGTGTATGGCTCAGCCCGGTGCTCTCCCTTCCCTGGGGAGCTGGGCACTAAAGAGCTCTGGCCAGCCTTCTGGAGCTTCGAGAACAATTTGTCCTGCACACAGAGCCCTGGCCCCAGGACCCGAGTGTACCTGAGCCCCATCTACAAGAGGAAAACTGACCCCAGCTCTGCGTTACGTAAGGACATCTTTGGAATTTGGCTCCCTTTGAAATGAAATGGGAAAACAACACTCAAACAAGCAGGTGTGGGAGTTCAATAGGAGGGAAACTCCCTTAGGGTCATCTCTGGGTCGGTCTGCTTCTGAGTGTTGGTTTATTCATTTAGCAAATGGTGCCGGCACCTACTTTGTGCCAGGTCTCATGGTGGCAGTGTAAGAACAGATGGCCAATAAATGCTCATGGGGAGAAGGAGGGGAGGGGCAAAGAGAGAGAAAGCCAGCAAGGGAGGGATGGAGGGAAGGAGGAAGGAAGGAAGGAGGGACGGAGGGAAAGAGAAAGGAAGGAGGGAGGGAAGGAGGGGGGAGAGGAAGGAAGGAGGGAGGGACGGAGGGAAAGAGAAAGGAAGGAGGGAGGGAGGGGGAGAGGAAGGAAGGAAGGAGGGAGGGAGGGAGGCAGGGTAGGAGGGAGGGAGGGTAGGAGGAAAGGAAGGCAGGAGGGAAGGGAAGGAAGGAAAGAAAGGAAGGGGTAAGGAAGGAAGGGTAGGAAGGGAGGGAGGGAAGGAGGAAGCATAGATGGACAGAAATACCCTTGCAGAGCTCACACCTGTGCCCATAGTCATGTGACTAAGTACAGTCTAGCTCAGTGTTGGTCAACAGAAGAATCATGTGAGCCACATACTTAATTTTAAATTTTGTAGTAGCCACATTCAAGTGGAAAAGAAACGGGCGAAATGAGCTTGTATAACGTGTTTTCTTTCACTCAATATATCCTTTCAACATGCAATCAGTACAAAACGTTACTGAGACATTTTCCGTATCTTTTTTTGGTATAAATCTTCAAAGCCCAGTGCCTGTTACACTTACAGTGTATCTCAGTCTGGGTGGTGCACGTACGAAGTGCTCCCCAGCCCCAAAGGGCTCACGGCACCTTATGGGCCACGGTGTAGGGGGACAGGTGCTGCGGATGAGGTGCACACTGCCCACTGTGGTGGGCACGTGAATCAAGGTCAAGGAAGACTCAGCCGAGGTGGTACGTTCAGTCATGCATTCGTTCACTCATTTAGTCTTCGTCTGGTGATCGCCGAATGTCTCCTACAGTGGTGTGAGGCTGGGCAGGGATTTAGCTGGTGGGAAAAAGGGAAGAATATTCCAGACCGAGGGGAGGGCAGACTGCGAGCTGGGAGAGAATGGAGCTCTTGTCTGTCTTGTTCACTGCTGGACGCCCACACCTGCACAGAGTTGGTGCCTGGTGAGTATTTGCGGAGGGGACACGGGGGTGGAGGAGTAGGGTGTTTCTAGAGCCCGGGAGACACAGGAAGGAATGATGACAGAGGAGGCTGGAACATCCGCATCACCGGGAGGGCTTGTCAAACTGTAGATCACTGGGCCCTCCCCTGAGGTTCCTGATTTGGTAGGTCTGAGGGAGAACCACAGGATTTATGTTTCCAACGACTTCCCCAGTCCTGCTGTTGCTGCTGGTACACACTGTGAGGACCTTGGGGCTAGTCCACCGATAGTGTGAAGGCAATGGGGAGCCATAGGAGGTTTTTGAGCAGGAGAGGAGCACCTTCAGGTCTGCGATTTGGGAGACGGTGGGTGGCCGCTGGGGGCAGGGGATGGCAGTGTCCTCCCCACTTGTCTCTAGCCAGGTCAGCGGCACCTTAGCTCAAGAAGGTGCCTCAGGACCCATTCCATTCTCACACAGTACGGGAGCCTGGGTTGGGCCCCTACAACAAGAAAGAGACCCAGGCGATGCCTGACTTGTTTTCGGCACTGAGGGCGGTGGGGAACCGAAGCCCTTAGTCAGCTGCAGGATTCAGCGCAGACTTTCCCTGGTCAACAGAGATCTGACTGTGCGGGAGGGCGGGGGTCAGGTTGGGGCGCTGGGGGCCTGGGCTGGTAGCTGGATGGTTCTGGCTCAGGGTTTCTCTGGAAGTTGTGGTCAGTACGTGACCCGGGCTCCCGTCATCTGAGGGTGTGAGTGGGGCTGGAGGTTCTCATTCACTGTGGCTCTCTGACCGTGGCTCTCTCACACGGCTGGTGGCAGAAGGTCTCCATTCCTCATGACGTGGTCTTTCCACAAGGCTGCTTACGTGTCGTCCTGACGTGGCAGCTGCTTCCCTGCAAGTGAGTGATCGGAGGAGCAAGACCGAGCCCACCGTACCTTTTGTGACCCAGCCTCGGAAGCCACACTCTGTCCCATGGTGCCACACGCCGGTCAGCTCTGGTCAGTGGGAGGCCTGGGAGGAAGGGAGGCATAAGCAGCGTTTGGAGATGGGCTGACACACCCAGGCTGCCCTTTGCCTCTATCCCAGGGTCATCCCACAAGATTGCCAAAGATGCTTTACGCCTGGAGCCACCATTAGGTGACTTAGAGCGTGAGCACTGGGTTCCACATTCCTGTGGGTGGCTTGTGTGTGTGTGGGGGGAGGGCCAACTAAATCATGTTGTCATTGCTGTTATTACTGTCATCCTCATCAATACCTTATAATCTCCCTCTCAGATAACCTGATGAGGTTATAACTCCTCTTTTACAGATGGGGGAAACTGAGGCTCAGATAGAGGAGAAGACATGCCTGGGATCAGGTCACTGGCTGAAGGGGTCTGAATTCTTAGCCACTACCCCTGTGTTTGCATGCCAGGTGCCATGCTTGGGTGGCTTGCCTGTCCCCCCGACGGTGCATTCTGGTGTCCCATCTCCAGGGTGCGAATGACCGTAGCAAAGGTCCGACTGGCCCTTTCATGCCTCTCAGAGCCTGGTGCCGGACGTGCTGGCAGAACAGGAAACAGGAAGGTTCCGGGCTGCAGATCCCTTGGCTCTGGAGACTTGGGGTCCAGCTTAGCTCTAAGACCTGTGTTGAAATTGTTATGGCAGAGCAAGCATGGAGTTCAAGGGTGGGGCTGTGACTCAGTATCCCTAGCTGTAAAATAGGAGTGATCAGAGAGGCTGCCCCCTTCCAGCCCGGGGCCGTGGTGGGGATCCGGTGAGCTAATTCCTGCTCTGTGCCAGGCACACAAGGCAGTGCCCGGCACATGTGTGTTCTTGCTATCGCTGGCTTGTTAGATGCTGATGTGTTTGCTCTCTGTTCCCGCATCTGGCTAAGTCCTGGGGACAGGACCGTTGGGGACAGTCCATTCTCGTCTGCTGCTGGGAGCATCAGCAAATGATCCCCAGGTCCCAGGGCTGAGGACATTCCCAAGTTCTGTATTTAACTCTGCTCCAGCAGCAGGCCGGCCCTCCCCAAGCCAGGCCTTGCTAAGAGCAGTGGGTTCCAGAAGCTCTGGAAAACCTGCAGACTTGCTCCCCTCCTGGCCCAGCCTGCTCCTCTCTGATAAAAGAGCGGGTTTTTCCATGTCCTGTAGCAGAAACGCGTCTGTCTCCCCCTGCCCAGCCAGGCTCTCTCGTTTCTACACGTTTCACAGGTGGTCCTGCAGCAGCCAGGGGGCGTGGGTGGGGGACAAAGGACAGGGGCCTTGGGCGGTGGGCCTGGGTGGCAGGCAGCTATCCTGTTAGGAGACGCCTCTGTTCCGCTGTGGCAAGGGTGCTGAGTCTGTACCAGAAATGACAAAACCGAACGCCAGCACACGAAACCCCCCAGCCGTCAAACAGGAAGCAGGGCCCGGATAAAAATACCCTCCTTCCTGCAGCTGCAGCCTCCACCACACTGGTTTCAGAAGGTCACGCTCTTAACAGGAAACTCGGCTGCGCTGCGTGGCTGAGTTGGGGCTCCGGGGGCTGAGCTGGTGGGGAGAGAGGCGACAGCAGGCTCTCCGGGCTTTGTGCCCCCGTGTTTCTCAGCAGGTGCAGACATTGAGCCCGATCTGCCCATGGCCCGCCTGGCCACGATGCAACGGCCTACCTTCGATGTGTGTTGATTTCTCCCTCTCCTACCTGGCACCACGAGGCTTTTATCGTGGGAGGGAAATGACTGCGGTTTTCAACATGCTTTGCGAGCTAAAAAGCCCTGCACCAGGGATCAGCAAACTTTTTCTGTAAAGGGCCAGATAAGAAACACCATCGGCCGCGTGGGCCACCCAGTCTCTGTTCTGACAGAGGAAGCAGCCAAAGGCAATACATAAACAAACGAGCCTGTGTTCCAGTTAAACTTCATTTACGGGCACTGATTTTTGGCTTTCATGTAATTTTCCCGTGTCATAAAATATGATGCTTCTTTGATTTTATTCCCCCAACTGCCAAAAATATGTATATATATAGAACCATTCTTAAGTTGTAAGCAGTTCAAAATTGCACGATGTTAGCCATTGGACCATAGTTTGCCGACCCCTGCACAATGCAAACAAAGGGGTTATTATTATTATTGTTTCTATTTAACATCCTACCCAACACAGGAATTTCAGCTTCAGCATTTGCTTCAAGGGGTCAGCCAGCGTGAGACCTCATTTCTGCCCTAGAAATTTCGCAGAAATGTAGTTCTTACCGCTTGGCTCTCATGGTGTGTGGAATGTATCATTTTGTGTTTTAGTGAAATTGGAACATTCTGGTTACTGGGGCGCCTGGGTGGCTCACTTGGTTGAGTCTGACTTTGGCTCAGGTCATGGTCTCACGGTTTGTGGGTTTGAGCCTCGCGTTGGGCTCTGGGCTGACAGCTCGGAGCCTGGAGCCTGCTTTGGATTCTGTGTCCCCCTCTCTCTCCGCTCCTCCCCACTCACGCTCTGTCTCAAACAAATTTTTTTTTGAAAAGAAAATTCTGGTTATGAAAGTAGTGCATATGTATTTTTAAATGCTTGGAAAATTCTGGCCACCATAAAATAAAAATCACTGATAACCATCGTTCGTATCTTAATGGTTTTTCCAATAAGCAGCGTGTGCCTGTGTGGAAGGCATTTTTCCTTTCTAATTGAGATTGCATTGAATGTACAGTTTTGATCTCTCATTTTCCATTCTACGCTATATATCAAGCAATTTCCCACATCCTTAAAAATTCCTCAAAGATACGAGCTACAGAATATTCCATCATATGAATGTTCCATAATTTACCTAATCAGTCTCTAATTGTTTAGATGTTGGGTCGTTTCCGGTAATTCTTTATTATAAACAATGTATATAAACAGTGCTGCTGTGAACGTCCTTGTCCATAAATCTTTTTCCTCCACCCCTCCTCTTATCTTTAGCATGTGTATGTGCTGGAGATTCCTCGCAAAAAAAACACATAGTTTTGACTTATATATGGACGATTTTTGTTTTGCTGGATTTTGCTTGGTGTATTATGCGATTCACAGGCTTTCTTAACTGATAATTGCTTCGTTCTCCCCACCCCACCGCTGACCCAGGCAGCCACTAATCTGCTTTCTGTTTATGATTTCATTTTGAAATATCTTTTTAAAAAACCACCGTAAGGGGCGCCTGGGTGGCTCTGTCAGTCAAGGGACCGACTCTTGGTTTTATGGACCAACTCAGGTCCATGATCTCACGGCTCGTGAGTTCAAGTCCCACATCCAGCTCTGCACTGACACCGCAGAGCCTGCTTGGGATTTTCTCTCTCGCTGTCTCTCCGCCCCCTCCCCTGCTCTCTCTCTGTCTCTCTCTCTCTCTCAAAAAAATAAATAAATAAATAAACTGAAAAAAAATTGTTTAAATCCATTCTGCACCATAGTAATGTTGCCACCCCCACTTTCTTTGTTTTCGCATTTGGTGGTTTATTTTTGAGCATTCCTTTATTTTTACGCTCTCTGTTATTTTGTTGGGATGTATCTCTTGTAAGCAACACACAGATGAATGGTGTTTTTTTTTTCTCTTTTTGACAACCAAATCTTCACTGCTTTATAGGGGAGGGTAGATGATTTCATTTATTGTAGTAGATAGTTGGTTTTTGGTCATCTTGCCTCAGGCCTTGTGACATTTATGTTTCTATGTTCTTTCATTCTGTGACTTTAATGAATACTATGTTTTCTTTTACCTTTCCCGTTGGTATAGAAGACAAAATCCCGGTTTTACTTTCTCCGGTGGTTCCCTTTACAATTTCAAAAGTCTTGTTTACTTTCCTCAGCTAGACAGGTGGAAGCCCAGAGTGGGATTTGCTGGTGTTCTGTGTGACACAGCACTGAGAGACAGAAGCAACATGCATCGTCTTTAGGAGAAAATTGAGAGCCAGGCAGACAGACTGGGGGGGTGGGAAGGATGTGGTGATGGGACAGGAGAGTGGAACCAGGGAAAACAGACAGAAGGTTCAAAGTGGACGGGTGGGAGCTGGAGGAATATCCCCCTTCATAGGCAACTTGTTTCCTCGTACTAAATATTGATAGGAATGGGTTTTATTCTTAGTTATATATGGGTGAGTCTCTCCTGTCACTAGTTATGCCTGAAACACCAGCTGTACCTGGAATCAACCACACTAATATGGGTTCTCGACACTTATTAGCTAAGTGAGTTTGAGCAAATCATGGACGTTCCCTGTTGAACGAGCTGATTATAGCACCTAAATCATAGGATTGTTGTCGTGGTTAACTGGGATGAGACATGTAGCATCTGGGCATTCTTCTGGGTATTCTTCACGCTTGGAAAATATTCAGTAAACGCTACATATTATTATGACGGCTGTGAAGCCATTTTCGTTTTCATGTATATGCAGCTCCTGCGTGTAGAGCTGGGAATATTTTTATCTGTTACTTGCATGGAGATATGAAATAATTATTTTTTAAAAAAATTTTTTAACGTTTATTTATTTTTGAGACAGGGAGAGACAGAGCATGAATGGGGGAGGGTCAGAGAGAGAGGGAGACACAGAATCAGAACCAGGCTCCAGGCTCTGAGCTGTCAGCACAGAGCCTGACGCAGGGCTCGAACGCACGGACAGTGAGATCATGACCTGAGCCAAAGTCGGACGCTTAACGGACTGAGCCACCCAGGCGCCCCTGAAATAATTACTTTAAAAAATGAGGAGCAATAAGTAGGCAGAGAAGAGAGGTGATAGAGCGATGGGGTTGGGGCAGCAACAGGAGGAAGTCCCGAAGAGGAGTGCAGGGAGTTTGGGGAGAGAGGGCAGTTGGGGAAAAAAAAAAGAACAGGTACCTTGGAGAGTTCCCAGGAGGCCAAGGCTCTGGAGGGCAGAAGGGAGATCAGGTTCCCAGATCCCCAGAGAAGCTGCAGGGAGAGGTACCGGGAAAATTGTGGAAGCAGAATTAGTGAAGAACAGGGACCTGGCACAGTTGGGGTCCAGTATGTTCATGAATGGAATGGGGGAAGTTCCAGGGTCATGTTTCCGGACTGGCGGTACCCTCACTTTGAGTCTGAGGTGTTGATAGGCACAGGTGCACCTGGGTGGCTCAGTCGGTTAAGCGTCCAACTCTTGACTTCAGCTCAGGTCATGATCTCACGGCTTTGTGAGTTTGAGCCCTACATTGGGCTCTGCACTTTAAGCTGTGGAGCCTGCTTAGGATTCTGTCCCCATCTTTCTCTCTGCCCCATCCCCACTTGCGCTCTCTCTCCCTCTCTCAAAATAAATAAAAAATAAATAAACATTGAAAAGAAAACAGTAAATAGGCACAGCCTTTGTAGCTTTGGTGGAGAAACCTTACAGACCCACGTCTTCTCTGATGAGATGAGTTAAATTCAGTTCTTTCTCCCTTTGAGGAAATCTAGTAAAATATCCGCTGCTACATTAGGAAGTTATTCTTCTCCCACCCCCACGTTTCAGAAAGACTCTGCATTTGTCACGAGCATTGACTGTAGCTTATTTTGTATCAAGGTTTCCCTGGTCTCCTTCTGTTTATTTATTTATTTAGACTGAATTTTCCGAGAACAGTTGTAGGCGCACAGCAAAAATGAGGGTAGGTACAGAGATTTTCCATATACCCCTTGGAACTGCGCATGCATAGTCTCCTCCATCATCAACAACCCCCACCAGTGTGCTACTCTGGTTACCACTGACGAGCCTACATTGACCTATCATTAGCCTACAAAGACCCCGGTTTACATTAGGGTTCACTCTTGGTGTTGTGCATTCTGTGGGTTTGGACAAATGTATAATGTATAATGATGTGTATCCATCATTATGGTAGCATACAGAGTGTTTTCAGTGTCCTAAAAATCCCCTGTGTTTTGCCTATTCATCCCTCCCCCCTCCTAGCAACCACTGATTTTTTTTTTACTGTCTCCATAGTTCTGTCTTTTCTAGAACATCATATAGTTGGAATCATACAATATGCAGCCTTTTCACATTGGCTTCTTTTACTTAGCGATATGCATTTAAGGTTCTCTCATGTCTTGTCATGACTGGACAGCTCATTTCTTTTTAGCACTGGATAAATATTCCATTGTCTGGATGTACCATGGTTTGCCCGCTTACCTGCTGAAGGACCTCTGGGTTACTTCCAAGTGTTGGTGATTATGACTAAAGCAGTTATAAATTTTTGTGTGCAGGCTTTTGTGGATATAGTTTTCAACTTCTTAGAGTAGATACTAGGGAGTGTGACTACTGGATTATGCGGTAAGAGTATGTTTAGTTTTGTAAGAAACCGTCAAAAGTTGCTGTACCAATTTGCATTCCCACCAGCAATGGATGAACGTTGACTATATTCATGTGGGTCTATTTCTGGGCCCTCTGTTCTGTTCCATTGATCTGTTTGTCTCTTCTTCCACCAATACCACACTTTCTTGATGATGGTAGCTTTAGGGGTAAGTCTTGAGGTCAGCTGGTGCCAGTACCCCAACTTTGTTCTTCTTCTTCAATATAGTGTCGGGGCTTTTGTCTTTTTCTATAAATCTTCGAATCGATGTGTCAGTATTAATAAAATCACTGACTGAGATTTTGGTTGGGATTGCATTGAATCTATAGATCAAGTTGGAAAGAACTAACATTTTGACAATATCGAATCTTCCTGTCCGTGAACATAGACTATTTCTCCATTTATTTTTCTTTGATTTCATTCATTCGAGTTTTGTAGTTTTGCTCATATGGATCGTATACATATTTTTCTTAGATTTTCCTGGTATCTTTAGTTTCATTTTCTTAGGAGAGTTTTTTTATTTGTTAATTCTCTCAACAACTACTTGTTGAGCTCTTACTCTAGGTGCTGGATATTCCAGATAAGAAGACAGACAGGATTTGCCTGCACAGAGTTGGCATTCTAAAGGGTCTGCAATCCCTTTTCCTGCGCACATCTAATACTAGATATAAGTTACACATGTGCAGAGGCTTCTGGGTAGCTGATGCGAGTCCCTGTCAACAACTTCGGTCCAGCATGACCATGTGTCTTGGGCATGGAGGTTCTAGAAAAGAAAATATTATAGCTACATGCCTGACATGCCCTTGGCCATCTTGCCTTCCTAGTTTTGAAGGTATCGGAGATGCTAAGAGAGAAACCAACCTCTTTGTATAAGTCAAGGAATGAAGATTCTCTCTGAGATGAAAATGTCTATGGCCTGGCCTGGGAGCATTTTTGTCCAGAGCACGAAGTATAGACCAGCCCAGGAGAGGATGCTCTGGCCAGTTCTGAGGCTTGGGTAGAGACCGAGCAGGCTCTCTTTACCACCGCAGTCATCAGATATTGACTGGGATCCCAAACCATCTCATAGTAGCCAAAAAGTTTACGGTTCCTACTCTCCTACCCCTCCAGCCCTTTCACTAGACCTCTTGGTCTAGTAAAAACACAGACAAATGCATGCACAAATACATCATAGTGTTAAGTGTTTGGGGGAGGGAACAGGAAGTGCATGAGAAGGGTGCCTTCCCCAGCCTCGGTGTCAGCTTCACAGAGGAAGTGACATTTAAGCTGAGACATTTAACCTGAAACCCGGTTAAGAATTAACCATGAAGTGAAGGCTGAGAAAGTCAGGCAGAGGGATAGCCCATGAGAAGGGCACGAGAGTCAAGAGAGAGGGTGGTACGTGGTGGTCCTGAAAGGGTCCGGGTGGTTAGGAGGGAAGATGCCAGCAGGGGTGGGCAGAGGCCAGATCATGCAGGGCCCTGGAGGGATCAAGTGGCCAGTGGCCTCCTTCTTTCTTTCCCGTTTTAAGTAAGAATCAAACATCTATTGTTTACCAGGTACTGTCCTAGGCACCGTGGGTACAGTAATGGATGAGACAGATACTGTCCTCACCTCGTGGAACCCCCAGGCTGGCAGGGGAACGAGCTCTCAGCAGGGTGCTCAAGGCCACCTTAGAGCCCCTTCCTCTTTTTTTTTTTTTTAATGTTTATTTATTTTTGAGAGAGAGAGAGAACACGAGCAGGGGAGGGCAGAGAGAGAGAGGGAGACACAGAATCTGAAACAGGCTCCGGGCTCTGAGCCGTCAGCAGAGAGCCCGACGTGGGGCTCGAACTCACAAACCATGAGATCATGACCTGAGCTGAAGTCGGGCGCTTAACCGACTGAGCCACCCAGGCGCCCCCCTCCCTATTTTTTTTTTAATTGAAATATCACTCACATACCACAAAATTTACCCGTTTAAAGTGTGCAAAGGATGCCTGGGCGGCTCAGTCGGCTAAACGTCTGACTCTTGATTTTGGCTCGGGTCATGATCTGTGGTTCGTGAGATCGAGCCCCGCGTCGGGCTCTGTGGTGATAACTTGGGATTCTGTCTCTCTCCCTCTCTCTCTTCCCCTCCCCTGCTCATGCTCCCCCCCCCCCCCACCCGCCCAATTCAAAATAAATAAATAAACATTAAAGTGTGCAATCTGTGGTCTTTAGTATATTCATAAGGTTGCGTAACCATTACCACTGTCTAATTCCAGAAAATTGTTATCACCCCAAATGAAACCCTGTACCATTAGCCGGTCACATCCCAGGGCCCCTTGCCCTCAGCCCGTGGCAGCCACTGATCTACTTTCTATCGTTATGGGTTTGCCTACTCTGAAAATTTCATACGAATGGAATCATACAACACGTGGCCTTTTGCGTCTGGCTTCCTTCCCTTGGTGTGATGTTCTCAGGATTCATCCATGCTGTGGCATGTGTCAGCATTTCGTTCTTTTTCATAGCCGCATAATATTCCACTATGAATAAACCTCATTTTACTTATTTCTTTATCCATTGCTGGACATCTGCGTGTTTTCACTTTCGGGCAATTATAAATACTGCTCCTAGTAAACGTTTGTGGGCAAGTTTTTGTGGGGAAACTTGTGTTTATTCCTCTTGGGTCTATACCCAGGATTGGAATCACCGGATCACTTGGTGACTCTATATTTACTTTCTGAGCCACTGCCAGACTTCTCCTCGGTGGCCGCCCCATTTCACATTCCCACCAGCAACATACAAGGGTTCCGGAGTCCCTTCCTCCTTGCCAACCCTGTTATCGTCTGCCCTTTTTTCTTCCCAGATGGATCCTGGAGAGAGGCTCCCTGGGGAAGAACAAGGCCTGGCTCCTGGGGCCTGCACTTGGGGATGTGGCTTTGAGGGAAGCCCGGGTCTGCCTTGCCCACCCTCCACCGCGGCTGAGTCACCGTCCGGCATCTTGGGGTGAACCGGCCCCTGCGGAAGCCACCATTAGACTCGACTGAATCTCTCCCCCCAGCCTTGGGGCGGCTGGGCTTCCCTGGAAGCAGCTATCTCTGGCTGTTTCTGCTCCAGGGAGGGGGGGGGGCAGTGGTGGGTGGAGAGGTTGCAGTCGAGTGATTTTGGAGGCGTGGCACATCGAGGGCCCAGGACAACCTTTCTGAGAGCGCTGGTCCTCCTGGCAGTGTCTGAGCAGCAGGCTGGGTGCCCGGCCACTCCGACAGCACCCTGGGAAGGGGGGGGAGCGGGAGGGCAGGTGGAGGAGCTGGTTGGACCAGGCTGCACGTGCTGGACCCAGGAGACTCTGTGGAGGGGGAGCAGCCCAGTGGGTTGGCGTCACAGCTGGCCGTGTGCCTCCCGCGTGCCTGGCATCGGGTGGTGGTGGTGGGGGGGTCTGCCTAGAACAGAGGTGCAGCAGGGAGATGGACAGAGGATGCATTGGAGCTCAGGCTTCTGTGTCTACCCCAGAGCTGCCACTCATCTGTCACGGGACCTCAGGCTAAGTGTTAACCTCTGTGCCACCGTGTCCCCGTCTGCAGGCTGCACTAAGAGGGTCGCTGTGATGACTATCAGGGATCACTGTCTTCATTAACCAGCACTGAACACTGAATGATCGGCGATGGTCCCGGCCCTTCTGGCTTTTCATCCTGTCTGTGGCTCTCTGCTGCATTCACCCTGCTCCTCGCTCTGCCGTCCACGTTCCTGCCCGGGCCCTTGTGTGGCCACAATTTTAGCCAAGCGGTGAAGTGTTCAGCTTTTGGAGGCAGCCAGCCGAGGTCAGAAGTCCGAGCTCTGCTGTTCCCAGACACGTGCCCTTGGACAAGTCCTTTCCCTGGCTCGAGACTGAGCCTCAGTTTTCCCATCTGTGAATCGGGGGCAATAATAGCAGGCAGGTGATACTAGCCGGCCGTTAATCTTCATACCGGATCAGGAGGACTAACGGATTAAAAGACAAAGTGCTTAACGCTGTGCCCGGCACGGTTAGGGCTGGCTGCACAAAGAGTAACGGAAGGTGTCAGGCAGAGGGCGTGAGGTCTGGGACCCTGGGCAGGAGGGGACTGATGCGTGTCCGTGCCCGGCCTGGGAGTGGCCTGAAGGACTCCAGCTGCATTGCCAGTGGAGGCTCAGGGAGGGATATTTGCTGCTTCATTTCTGTACAAAACCCGTATTGTGGCTTTTCAGTTCCTGAGTCACACGCCCTGTGGTGTGTGCAGGGCTGTACGCATGTCCCCAGGGTTCCTGGTCCCAGGGGCAAGCAGCTCTCTGGGCCCTCCCCTCCCTCCCTCCCCCTGAGCAATCTTCCCTTCCTCCCTCGCTTCCTTCCTTCGTCCATTCACACAATAGACTTGCTTTTTAAAATTTTTATTTTTAAATAAAAATTGAATATATGTAAGATATACAACAGGATGTTGATCTAGAGAGAGAAATGATTAATAGAGTGAAGCTAATTCACATACCCATCTCCCTATATAGTTACCTTTTTTTTTTTTTTTTAAGATATTGGCCAAAGGGCACAAAGTTTTAGTTCGTTATATGGGATCTAATGCACAGCATGGCGACTATAGTGAATGCTTTATTGGGGCGCCTGGGTGGCTCAGTTGGTTGAGTGTCCGACTCTTGATTTCAGCTCAGGTCATGATCTCACGGTTCCTGAGATCGAGCCCTGCGTCGGGCTCTGTGCTGACAGCGTGGAGCCTGCTTGGGATTCTCTCTGTCTCCCCCTCTCTCTCCACCCCCCGCCTGCGCGCTCTCTCTCTCTCTCTCTCTCTCTCTCTCTCTGAAAATAAATAAATAAATATTTAAAAAATAATAATCGAAAACTAGGAATTTGCTGAGGGAGCAGATTTCTGGTGCTTTTGCTACAATAATTTCTGGAGCCCCTGCTAGGAGCCGGGCTCCCTCACAGAGCCCAAAAAACTAAAGAAAGAGTTATATAATCATTGTAGACTAATCAGCCTGTATTCACAAATCGGGATAGGCACTGCTGTGGAGCTGAAATGCAGAAATGCAAGGTACTATGGGAGTGGGTAACTCAGACAACTTGCCCGAGACTGGGGTGATCAGGGAAGGCCTCTCAGAGGAGGTGACATTTCAGCTGGAATCTGAGGTTTGAAGAAGAGTTCGCTGGCCCAAGAGTGAGAAGAAGGAGGGCTCCAGCCACAGGAACCTGCACGTGTAAAAGCCTGGAGGAGCTCTGTTTTTGTTTTCTTTCATTTTGATTTGGTAAATGAAAGAAGCCAGCGGCCACTGAATCGGTCACTGAGGGATTCGGGGAGGGCCAGAGACTGCATCACGCGGTGCCTCGGAGGCAGTGGAAGGATGTGGCCTCGTTGCTGGGCGCTGGGTGGAAAAGGAGGTGAGACGGGGCGGGGAGGGGGGAGGAGGGCCGGTGAGTGGGTGCCCCACAGACATGACTGTGCAAGTCACATGGCCGGGCGGCAGCTGCTCAGCCCCAGAGCGCCCCCCGCAAGTGTGGATTGCCCAAGGTCCGCCTGGGGGGGCAGACACCTCTGTCCTTCGGTCCAGGGCCGGGAGCAGGTGTCGCACAGACCAGCTCGAGGTCAGGCCGTCTGCTCTGTGGGGTAGAGTGGGTCAGGTGGCAGAAAACCCACCAGCTCATCAGCAGTGATTTCTCCCCGCAAAGGCAGCCGCCACCAGCTTCCTGCTGAGATGGGTCCCTTCACCCTCACTCGCTACAGCTGGAGATGGAGGGGAGCAGACGGCCCTGCTTGGCCCAGATTCCAGCCAGATTGCCAGGGAGGTGTGGGCGGAGCGACAGGGTGGATGCCAGGAGCAGGAATACAGGAGAGGAGGGTGGGAGCCACCTCCTTGCCATCTCAGGGGGACCTTGCTTGCATGGGGGGCGGTGGGGACCACCTCATTGCGGTCCTTGAGCCAGCAGAGGCTTGGAGCTCCCTCGAGAGAGAAGCTTCTGTCTTTTACAGCCAGGCCAGGAGCTTGTGAGAAATGCGAGATGTTGACGGTTTCATCCCCAGCGCCCGGCGCCTGGCGGGACCAGGCGGGAGCTTAGTGGTTGTTTTTTATTTGTGTTTTAAAAATAAGGGGCGCCTGGGTGGCTCAGTCGGTTGAGCGTCCGACTTGGGCTCAGGTCATGATCTCACGCCCCGTGAGTTCGAGCCCCGCGTTGGGCTCTGTGCTGACAGCTGGGAGCCTGGAGCCTGCTTCCGATTCTGTGTCTCCTTCTCTCTCTGCACCTCCCCTGCTCACCCTCTGTCTCTCTCTCTCTCAAAAATAAATAAACATTAAAAAAATTTAAAAAAAAATGGTGGTAGTAGCTTTTGGGAGATGAGCCTGGAGGGGTAGGGAGACAGGACTGCTGGGTACAGCTGAGCAAGCTGCACACTGCACAACTCCAGAGGAAGCCATTCCCATAGACCGTGATGAGAGGAATGCAGCCTGGGAATTGTGCAAGGTGGTAGCCCTGTAGGCGGGACCCCACCACGCAGGACCTTGAAGCCCAGCAAACATTTTCTGTAAAGGGCCAGAGAGTAAATATTTTAGACTGTGTGGTCCATACAGCCTCTGCTCTGCGACTCAACTGTGCTGTTTCAGGGTGAAAGCAGTCATTGGTGATACGTAGATAAATGAAATGTTTCTTGTTCCAATAAACAACCTAATCTACAGAAACAGGCTGCCTGCCAGATTTGGCCCGTGTGCCATAGTTTGCCCACTCCGGTGAAGGCCACGAAAGGATTTTGAACTTCATTTTAAGCGCCGTGGGGAGCCATGAGAGGGTTTAAACAGGAAGCGAGAGGTGCAAGTTCGCAGTTAACACGGTTCTGAAAGACCTGACTGTGCCCCCAGGACCTGCAGTGTTTCTTCCGTCCTGTGTGTGGATCACTCTGTTAGTGCTGGTTCCCACTGGCCTCAGGGGCAGAGTGGAGCAGCCCTGTGGTCAACAGTCAGGGCCTCGGAGTCGGAGGACCTGCTTTCCTCTGCTTGGTCTCCCGTGACTATGACCCTTTGTCTCTTCTTCTCCACGAGGGGAATCGTTACAGACAGGAGCCCCATGAAGGAAAGTGGTTCTGCACGGACCTGGGGGCACAGGAGGAGCTCAGTAAGGAGGCACTGTGGATGGATGTAAGAATCCTTTTTCTTGCTGAACCGGAGGCAGGAAAGCCGGGTCGCGCCCTGGGCGCGTGCCGTGGGCTCTTTGCTCCAGTGAGCTGTGCCCAGAGCCAGGCTCCCAGCTGGAGCAGAGCACACTTCCAGGGACACCGTGGCTCATACGTGCGAAGGGCTCCGTGGAGATGGGGGTGATGCTTCGTACCTCTTGGGCTGAAAATAACTGCCCGCCATGGGAGTGATTCCTCATCTTGGGTTCCCAATAATTCCTGCACACGGACGCTGCTTTTGCAGCTGGTGTTTAATTTCTGTCTCCACGAGTGTCTTCTGGACAGGGAGCCTGGTCCCCCCCACCCCCACCCCGGCGCTCCCTGCGGGATTTGATGGCTTGCCTCGTATAAGCAGAACCTTCCCAGAATCCGTCCTGTACAGGGGCACAATGGCCACTTCTACTCTCCCAAAGGCCACCAGCCAGCCCCACGGGCTCTCCACTGGCCCATGGATCGGCAGGCTGGGCCTCGGCGATCAGTGATCTTGCCATAACTCTTACCTGCCCCGAGGCTGTGGGGGTCACCACTGCAGGGTGGTCTGATTTGCTCAGAGCCGGAGAGGCTGTGTCCTTGGGCTGAGCTAGGGGGCTGCCGATTAGGCCACGGTCCAGGAAGAGTGGCTGAGGACTTACCGTGTGCCAGGCCTCAGGGAAGGAGCAGTAGGTGCCAGGTCACCGTCCTGCCCTTTTGGGGCTTAGTGTCCTACGGCAGACAGACCCAAAGCCCCTAATGACCCAGATAGTTATGTAATTTCGGTTGTGAAAGGCTATAAACTAGATTCAGAGGAGCTGTGGGTGTATGTTAACAGGGGAGTGCCTCGTCTGGGGAGTTTGAGCTGAGATCTGAAGGTTGAGGAGTGAGGCAGATGTGTGTGTGTGTGTGTGTGTATGCGTGTTAGGGGCAGATGTATGAATGAAGCTGGATGGATGGATAGCGGATGGGTGGATGAATGAAGGGACGCATGGATGGATGAGTGAGTCTTCCAGGCAGTGGGAACGGGCTATGCAAAAGCTCAGAGACCAGAGGATGCAAGGTGACCCTGTAACTGATGAAAGACCATTGTGGAAGGTGTTTGGAGTTTAAGGAATGGGACTGGAGAGGTAGGTAGGTAGGAGCACCATGTACCGCTGAGCAAGTTGCGCACTGCTCCAGGGGGTGCCGGTCTTATAGATGGCGGTATGAACGGTGCCCCCTGGACTGTGCAAGATGGAGGGCTGCAGGAGGGATCCCATCATGCGAACACCATATGTCTTAGGAGGGGTTTTGGACTTTGTTCCCCGAGCACTGGGGAGCTACGGAAGGCTTTTAACAGTTGGCGATGGGGCTCATTTCCATTTATAGCGCCCCAAAGCGGCGCTGTCCAATAGAACTTTCTGTGAGGATGGAAACGTTCTGTTTCGGCACTTTCTAATACGGTAGCCACGTGTGGCTTTTGAGCACTTGAAATGTGGCCAGAGTGACCAAGGACGTGACTTTTGAATCCTTATGAGTGTAAGTTTAAAAGGCTGTAATAGCCAGATGCGGCTGCTGGCTCCATAGTGGACAGGCAGCTCCAGAGACTGAGACCATATCCCCCCCCCACCCCCCCCAGACTCCTGCCCTGCTGGAGACGTCGCCGCTTGCCAGAAGGCTGGGCAGAGGCCTCAGGCTCCCCCCTCGTGTGGACCTCAGTTCACCCTCGGGCCAGGGAGGCCACGGGCCTGTGGTTCTAGGAACTGGGCCTGGTGAGGGTAGAGCTGAGGGGCCGCGTCCATCCCCGCTGCGCCTGAGACCTCGCCTCTTCCCCTGCTCCCACCCCCCGGGGGTGCTGAGCCGGTATCCGTCCTGCAGAAGCAGCGGCCGTGTCCCTGCCCTTCCCAGATCCCCCCTAGTTGCCCCACAGCGGCTCCTCGTCCGTATGGTGGAGAGCCGTTCACACTTACCTCCTGTGCCCAGGACGTTCGCATCAGGACCTGGGCGCGGTGGGTCTCACCTGGGCCCCCCGCACACCTGCTCACTCCTCTGCCCTCCGTTGCAGTGCGCTACTTCCTGAAGAACAAGGTCAGCCCTGATCTGTGCAATGAGGACGGACTCACAGCCCTGCACCAGGTAAGGCCAGGTCCTTGGACCTGGGGTCCCTGGATCCCTGCGCCCCAGCTGAACGGTCACGCCATCTCCCGGCCTTTTCCTGCCCATAACCCCCAGGGCGGAGGGGAGGAAGGGCAGCCTCAGCTGCCTCGTCTGAAAGGCTCTTGTCTACTTGGGAGATGCGCGGGTCTGTCGCCGACACGCCCACGGAGCCCCTGGGCACGCGTGCGTGCGGCACACGCACAGCCTCCCGGCACAGGGAGCCTTTGTCACCGCGTCCTCTCTGCCCAGCGAAGGGCTCGACAAACAAAGCAAGTTTGCTCTGAGCTCGAGGTTTACGAAGCATGTTTGTTCGCACCCACCGAGGCCTCCGTCCACCCTGGTGGGAAGGGTGATTGACAGGGAGGCCACGTGAGCCGCCTAGCGTCGCACAGCCGTGGTCCGTGGCCATGAAGCAGGTGCCCTCGTGGCCCACATCCTTTCCGGGGCGGCGCGATGGGCCAGCCCCCCCTTGGCCCGAGAGGGGCTGTTCTCGCTGTCATCACTCAGCTGGATGCTGCCAGAGCCTCCTAGCTGGGCCCCGGCATTCCGTTGCCCTGCCGTGTTTCGTTCTTCCCGCGGTGGCCTCAGGGACGCTCGGGCCAAAAGTCTGATGTTACTCAAAGCACTCTTGCTGTCCTCCCACGTGGTGCCTCGAGGCCTGGCCCCTGACCAGTGCTCTGTGCTCCCTGCCTCTCCGGGCTCCAGCCGCATGGCTTTTCTGTTCCTTCCACACATTGGCTCCTCCCACCACGTTTCCCATGGCGTGTGGGGGTGTGCCCTGATCAGCCCCCGTGTGCAGCAAGAGCCTGAGAGCTGTGCTATCGTATAGTGTCCTTTTCTTCTGAGCACCTGCTCCGGTAGCCATTTTAGCCATTCGATGCTGGCCTCCCTCTATCCAGACAGAGCCCATGTCTCCTGCCCATTGGTACGTCCTACCATCTTTCCCCGTGCTGGTATACAGTCAGTGCTCCATATGTGCGTGCTGACCTGAACACACGGAAGTCTCCCGGTGCCCTGGCCCAAGTTTCTGAGCAGGTGGACTTGCACGCAGCCTGGCAGGTGGGAGCCCAGGCTGCCTGAACCCCAAGCTCTCTCTCCGAGAGCGTCTCCATGAGCTCACGAGGGCAGGAAGGGATGGACGGAGACTGGCCGCTGCCCTACCCGTGAGCCCCAGGGGCAAGCCCCACCCCCAGCCATCAGCCCAGTGGCTTCCTATCTGTCCTTTTGGCTTCTCTTCCGCTCCGCAGGGCTTCATTCACCCACTAATTCTGGCTGTGTGATCTTGGGCAAGTTACGTAAGCTCTCTGTGCCTCACTTTCCTCATCTGTAAAATAGTAAGTGCCCACCTCACTGGGCCGTTGCGAGGATTAAACGAATATGCATGACAGCCCTTCAAGCGTCTCCTGACGCTGCATAAATATTAGACGGCATTATCGTTATTGAAATTTGTCACCTCGTTCGCTTCTGTGCAGAGCCACTTATGTGAAGTGTAGTTGATCCTCTCAACAGCCCTTTGAAATATTATGGTTCCCATTTTTATAGCCCAGGAAACCGAGGCTCAGGGCCGGCACTGTCTAGTAGAATTTTCTAGGGTGATGGGATGTCCTGTGCATCTGCACTGTGCAGGACGCTAGCCTCGCGGGGCTATGCGGCACTCAGAATATTGCTCTGAGGATTGAATGAGGTCGTCTGTGGCCAAAAGTTAGCGAGGTGGCCCTAGCGGCACCTCAGAAAGCACTAGCCGGGGTTATTTGATAACGTGACAGGCTGTTATTGCCACTGCCCGGCTGTCATTACTGTGTCACTGCGGCTGCATCCAACACAGGCTGGAAGCGCCTTCGCACGCCTGGTAAAGGCGTGTGGCTCTCCTCCCCTTGGCAACAGGGAACCTTCGGGGCTTGTAAACTGGGACTCATGGATTGACGAGGAGCTCTGTGGGTTGAGGGTGTGGGAAGGGGGGCGACGGGTTGGCAGGGAGAGATGATGAAGCCGCATCAGGGCAGTGGGGCTGGGGGCAGTGATTTAGAAGGCGGCATCCACACCCCATGAGAGATTGGATGTGGGCAGTGAGGGGGCGGGAGGAGTCATCCAACCGCAGGTGCCATTTCCCACCTTGGGGAATGTAGGGGAGGAGGCCTGCCCACCCCACCACCTACCGCCTCAGCGTGCACCCCAAACCCAGCCCTTCCTCTGGCCGAGCCTCGGAGGTGCAGGCTGGTCCAGTCCCTGGGCATCCCTCTCGTAAGGCTGCAATTCTGGGTGCACAGTCCCCTCCCCTTTCAACCTGAGCTCCTCCGCTACCCCGTCCTCACGTTTTCTGTAGCCCTAAGGGTGGGTTCTCTGGCCCGGCTGTCCCCTGACACCAGGGGCTGACCTGCTCCTGCTGTGGACAGGAACTCCCCAGACCCAGCTCGCAGGGACAGGGGCCCCTTGTCGGTCCCCGCTGCCTCCCTCCAGTGCCTTTGGCTCCCTCTGCTGGCCGTGCTGTGCCACTGCATGGTTCTCTCCACCACCTGAGGCACACCCCTCTGGGGTCACCCCTCTGCCCCACTTGTCTGGAGAGATGCCCTCAGACCCAGCCAACTCTAGACAGGCTGGAAAGAGATCTCTGGCATTATCTGCACAAACGGTTGCTCTTTTCCCACATGTCCTTCTGGCACTGAACCCTGGCTCTGCCGGGGGTGGGGTGGGGGGCCATGGTACCACCCTATCCCCAGCCTCATCGCCACGTAGGGCCATGGGCTCCCAAAAGTGCCCCTGATCCTTCTGCTGGCATCCAGTCCCTTCTCCCCATGTCCACAGATAGTCCTGTCGGCCCAGCCACCATCGTCTCTTAACTGGATGATTTTGCCATAGCTTCTCCCTGTCCCTCTCCTCCTCAAAAAGTGCTCACATGCAGTCTGTTCTCCACATGCACCCAGAGGAAGGATTTTTTTTTTAAAACAAGTCTGATTATGTTGCTCCTCTGAGTATAACTCTGCCACGTCTCCCATTGCACGGGGACCAAGCCCTTCCCTGGATGGGGCAGCACTGAGCACAGACGCCTGCTTTGTCCCCTGCTGGCTTCTCCATCCCGGTCTATAGAGTGACTCCCTGTCTTCTTCCTCCTCTATCCTCGCCTCTGTCCTCTCAGGGCCCTGGCTTGAGGCCCCCCTGTCCCCTTAGAATCGTTCACTCTCTGTCCCTGGAGTTTGGGGGCTCTGGTGGCTGTCAGAGGTGTTTGTCTCCCTGGGGGGCTATGGGTTCCTGAGCCTTCCCTGTCCCCAGGGCTGACCTAAATGTGGACAGGCCAGAGCATAAACCTGGCTGTGTCCTTTCAGGGACTCTGTCAGGGTCCCCAGAGCCCTGATGTGGAGGAGGGTTCTTTGCGGGGGGCGGGGGAGGCTTGGTTACTTGGGGCTTAAAAAAGAACAAGATTTTGAAGACTCATTCAAAATTTTGTTTCGTTTCCACCACTCACAAAGTATTTTCTCTCTGCCCCTTGGATTTTTAATATTTCACTTATATTTTTATCTTGAATGTTATTAACTTTCTCGTGGGGAAACCGAGGCTCAGAGAGGCTATGTGGCTTGCCCAACGTCACACAGTGTGTGAGTAATGCAACTTGATTCAAATGCAGACAGTTTGGCTGCACTGTCCTTCTTGTGGCCTCTCGAGGGGAACCCCGCAAGGGCCGGGGCCCCGCTGAAGCTGACCCTGTGTCCCCCCTCACCCCCCGCAGTGCTGCATCGACAACTTTGAGGAAATCGTCAAGCTGCTCCTTTCCCATGGTGCCAACGTGAATGCCAAGGACAACGAGCTGTGGACGCCCCTGCATGCCGCGGCCACCTGCGGTCACATCAACCTGGTGAAAATCCTCGTTCAGTAGTACGTGACCCTCTCTTCCCCAGGGACAGCCTCCCCTCTGCCTTTGGTGGTTTTCTATTTGTTTTGTTTCTGCCTTCCACCCCTTCCTACCCCCCTCCCCACTCCGTCTCTCCTTTTCCTCCTGCGGTGCCATTTTCTCTGTCTCTTGTGGTGCCTCGTGTGTCTCTCTTTGTCCCCATGCCCTCCCTTCACCTCTGTCTCTGTTTCTCTCTCTCTTCCTCTGGCCCCCAGTTCCCTTCCTCCCTCCACCTCTGTGTTCCTTTCCCACTCTTGTCTCTCTCTCTCTCTCTTTTTAATATAATTTATTGTCAGATGGGTTTCCATACAACACCCAGTGCTCATCCCAACAAGTGCCCTCCTCCCTGCCCATCACCCACTTTCCCCTCTCCCCCACCTGCTCTTGTCTCTTTTCAATCTGTCTCTCCCTGCGGTTTTCCCCCAAACTATTAGCACACGACATAAAAACTCACCTTTCTTGCATTGCAGGAATAATCCCGATCAGTCTTGGTGTGAATCCTTTTAATATGCTGCTGAGTGGGGGTTGCTAGTATTTTGTTGAGGATTTTTGCATCCGTGTTCACAAAGGATATGGGTCTGTAGTTTCCATCTCCTGGAGGGTCTTGGTCTGGCTTTGTATCAGGGTAGCATTCTCTTTTTTTAATTCTCTTTTTTTTCTGTCTCTGTGGGCCCATGAGTTTACATTAATCTCTTCTACTCTCTTTGGGTTTCGTTGCCATTTTTGGTTTCTTTTGCTATTAAAAAAAAAAAAAAAAGCATACTTGCTTCCTTGGCCCTGTCTCTCAAATGTTATTTACATGCTTTTCTTCAGGACAGAACCTGCTTTGAGGGGCACCACGTGGCAGTGTTTTTCCTAGGAATATGGCCATTTCTCTATATGCTCTTCTGAGGGTCCTTTCCTGTCCTGGAAGGCTTTCCAGTCCGCTCAGGTTCTGTAGACACACAGAAAAGACAACGTTCAATTTTAAATTATCGCACATCTGACTGAGCCGCGGGGAACATCGAGTGGCCACAGCCTGATCAGTGATGGTGCCCAGAGGAAAAGGGAGTGCCAGCCGAGTACAGTGGGTCCCCAGCGCTGATCTGTACCAGAATCACGTGGGGCGTGGGTTCAGAATACATAATCCAAAGCCGCACCCCCAGAGACTGTGTTTCAGGAGGTCTGGAGCGGAGCCCAGGAAGCTGCAATGTATTTCGGTGATTCCCCGGGTAATTCTGCAGGGCATCTCAAGATCGCGTGTGGGAACCACTGGGCCAAAAACCAGATTCTGCCAGAGAGCCCCAGGGCTCTGTCCTGCCCCTGTCCTGTCAGCCTTTCGGGCCAGGACTTGGGAGAAGGTCGGGGGGAGCCGGTGGACAAGGACTGAAATAGAGCCGGGGTTTGAACCTTGACCCTCCCGCATGCTTGCTGGGTGACCTTGCACAAGTGACTGCGCTTGTGTGAGTGTTTGTTTCCCCTTGAGTGAGATGGGTCCGCAATAACAACTCAAAAGGACTAGCACGAAGAGTCACTCAGACGATGTGTGTATAGGGCTTAGATCAAGCCTGGCTCTAAGCAGATGTGTGATAATTTATGCCGTTAGTGTTATTTGTACTATCGTCACCAAGGAAGACTTTGACATCTGTCCTCAAGCGCCTGTCTGCTGGCCCAACAGAGCAGCAAGCTGGGGGTGGTCTGCTTGGGACGGCTTTCCTGGGAGCTCCCATCAGAGGCCCCCGGGGATCCTGAAGCTGCCTTCCTGGCTGGGGTGCCCCAGCGAGGCGGAGGGGTAGTGGGTGCTGGGGTGCCCAGTGGGGTTGCGGGGGAGAGGCTGGGGGCGGCGGGGGCGAGGCAGCCAGACCAACCCTAGCCACCCCTCCCCGGCCCTCACGCTCACTCTTTTTCTGCAGTGGGGCCGACTTGCTCGCCGTCAACTCGGATGGAAACATGCCCTACGACCTCTGTGAGGATGAGCCCACCCTGGATGTCATCGAGACGTGCATGGCGTACCAGGGTAAGCGCGGGGTACCACGCGTCACGTGGGCACAGGTGAACGCGTTAGCTGGCTGCAGGCCCGCCTCATGCTCCGCGCTCAGGAAGTAGGACGGGTCCTCGTCGTGGTTGTTATCCGGGTGACTAACAGGACGAGGCCACAAAAGGCCCCTGGAAAACGTGCTGTGCAGGAGGGAGGCACTGTTCTCATCACGTCACCCACACGCGCGGGCGGCCTCAGCTGGCCTCGTCTCCTCTTCATCAGCTGTGACAATTCAATTCAATAAACATTCACAATAAAGATATATTCCCCTTTGGAAACATAATCGAGAGTCAAGAACATTCGCGGGTGCCCGCTCTGTGCCAGGCACCACGCTGGCTGCCAGGGGCCGGGATAAACAAGATGTGGGCTGTTCTCAGCTCACAAATGAGCCGCAGAGAGGAAACAAATGTGGCAATCAGAGACCTGCCCGCCCCCACCACCCCGCACGCATATTTCTGAAGGCCTCCTTGGAAAGAAGCCTCCAATCCAGACCCTTGACTGCAGTCTGAGGTCCGGCCGGGACCCTGCCGTTGAGTCTCCTTCCGGGTTGGGGCAGTAGCCACCGATGTGGTCGCTGGCCCGGGCTCTCCCTATTCCTCTGCTGCAGGGGTCCTTCACTTTTGTACCAGTCTGGTGAATCCAGGGGCACCTCTTCAGGAATAGTGCTTTTAAATGTGGTTCTCAAATTCCCAGCATCATAGCGGAGATCAGTCATGTTAAAACATGGCTACCAAAACATTTTTAAATGTATTACGTAGAAACTTTGTTAATTCACGAAACAGCAAGAAAATACCTGCAGTTTTCTGTTGGTGACGGTCACGGGCACCTGCTAATTCTGTGGATTTTCCCCACGTCCCCGGTGGAAGGAAATAACTGTATTTCATTTCATGGTTGGTGATAATAAACGTGTAATTTTTTTCCCCTCCTTTCGAGTTTATAGACCTCCCCTCAGTTCTGCGCAAGAATGTTTGATTTGACGGACATTTCTGTAGAACATGTCACTTTCGCCTTTTTAAACACCATGAAGTAACTGTCAGTAACGCTTAGACTTTTAGTCGGAGATTCAGGCTATCGAATGTTTGTCCGGGTCCTTCCACTCCAGTTTATTCAACTTGCCATTCAGAAGTTACATGTTCGCTAATTCATTCATGCCCGTAACAGAAATTCATTAAGCATTGAGCCCTCGTGCTACAGACACAGCCATGGGAGAGAGGAAGGGAACTAACAGAGAGACCCTGGTCAGACAGGTGGTCGAGGCAGGGGGGGCGTCAGCAAAGGAGGTGATCCCGGCCAGACCTGCAGGATAAGACAGGGCCAGCCGACTGAGTGGTTGCAGGCAGGCAGGTGGATGGTAGGGATTTCTGGTGTAGAGAGACAGAATATGTAGCAGTAACCAATCCTATTTAAGTGCCTCCTGGGCTCCAGGCAGGCATGGCCCTTGACCTTTGGGCCAGTGCACGGTGTGCGTGTTCACTGGGCTTGGGAGACAATGACCCATGGGCATGTCTGTCTTCTCCCTTGCCCGGCAGACCTCGGGGAGCAGGAGCCGTGGTGCCTCGCCCTTCTGCCCCGCCACCCCTCCCCGCTCGGGGCCTAGGCCCGGAGGGCTGACTCAGTGTCCCCCCCCCCCCCCCCCCCCCCCCATGCAGGCATCACCCAAGAGAAAATCAACGAGATGCGGGCAGCCCCTGAGCAGCAGATGATTGCGGACATCCACTGTATGATCGCAGCGGGCCAGGACCTTGACTGGATAGATGCCCAGGGTGCCACACTGGTGAGCAGATGGGCCAGGCGGGTTTGGGCTGGGGCAGGGGGGCGTCAGCACCGGAACCAAGACCAGCTGTGGCCGAAGTGGGCCAGCACCTGGTGGAGGTTAAGCTTATACAGTTGGGGCCTTGAACCTCCCCCAGACGGCTTTGGGGCCAGAGTTGGCTCTGGAATATGGAGGTCAGCAGAGCGGGGGGCTCACCCCCTTTGAGAATCTGGCCACTTTCAGCTGGGGCTGGGAGTCAGGAGCCCTGCTGTCCGCCCGTTCTGTGTCCAAGTTCCTCCTCTACTTCGAGCTGCAGGTGTCCATCCTGAGCTCATGATTTCCCCCTCCTCCAGGGGTGGCTGGTGCCATCATTCATCCATCCAGTCGACACAGACCTCCGTGCCACATGCTTTACTAGACTTTGGAGAGCTAGAACAGTGAACCTTCTCTCTCAGATCTGCGTGATTGGCTCCATTCATCCTTTTGGCTCGAGTGTCAGCGATTAGAAATCTTGACCTCTCTCCATAGGCTTTCATAGGACGATGCAGCCTAGTACTGGGGAGGGCCTGCTTCTGAGGCTCTAAACTGAAAACAAGAGCAGGGCCTTGAAAGCCCGGATGCCCCCCCCCCCCCGCAACCCCTGCTGATGGCTGGGTCCTGGCCTGGGCTTGGGGTCCGTGCTGGTCGTAAACACTCAGGAGTCTCAGAATCTTGAGCTGACCAGCTGGGGTTCACCAGCAAGACCCCTCAGTGCCCCTCAGGCCTGACCCGGTGGCCCAGGTGTGGTTACTGAGCTTCCCCCACCCGGTTCCTGAGCCCCACCCTCTGCCTTATGCCTTTTCCTGTTCACTGGGTCCCTGCTCAGCCCAGCGCTAAAAGATAAGAGTTAGGTAGTGAGACTGAACACGGCAGTATGAAATCAAAGCTAAGCTGTCCCAGGGCATGGCCCACCCTGGCTGGAGCTCCTTTGGGTGTGTGGCTGGACCCTTTAGACACACGGGTCTTCTCTTGGGCTGAGGGCTGGCCTCAGGGTGGCCCAGACCACATGGGCCAGGCCCCTACTGGGTCTCAGGTCGTCCCAGTAAAGCGGGGATACGAATAGCACCTTCCTCACCAGGTTGTTGGGAGGAATAAGTGAGATTCTGTATGTAGGTGCTTAGCACAGAGTCTATAAACTCTCAGTGGATGTTAGTGATTAACATCTTTTTAAGTTTATTTATGTGTGTGTGTGTGCGCGCGCGCGCGCGTGCATGTGTGTGTCTGTGACAGAGAGAGAGAGAGAGAGTGAGCGAGCTCAGGGGACAGGGGGAGAGAGGGAGAGAGAATCCAAAGCAGGCCCACGCTGTCAGCGTGGAGCCTGATGTGGGGCTCGAACCCACGAACTGTGAGATCATGACCTGAGCTGAGAGCAAGAGTCAGACACCTAACCAACCGAGCCGCCCAGGCGCCCCAGTGTTATGGTTATTCTAGCAATATCACTCTCCCGGTCGTGCCATTTTCTTCCCAGCCAAGTATGAGGCCCCACAGTTTGTAATGTCTGGCTGGCCTGCTCGGTGTCCTTCTCCACAACTGGCAAACCACACGTTTGTAAGTCAGATGATTGTTCTAATTTTCATATATGCCTGTACCAGATCACACCCCGGGTTTATTCTGAAAATTAAAAAAATAAAGGAAGACCTCTATTTGCCAGAACCTCATAGCAACCTTACCCCGGGATGGGGCAGCGTCTGACCATCAGGGCTGTGTTCTGAAGGGCCACTTCCTGGGGTCATGCCTTCTCTGTCCCACTGACCGGAGCTCTGTGGCCGCAGACCTCAGCCCCGCCAGAGCTCTGGCGTCCTTGGGATCTCAGCTCTATCTCCCACCTTGGCTGGGCAGTTGGTTTCTCTTTGCCTCATCTCCTTACTCCTTCCTTTCTTCCCAGGGTGCACCTTACCATCACTCACGGCCCTCCAAGACAATCACTTACTGTTTGTCATGCGCTAAGCACTTTATATATTTTCTGGAGGTCAAGCAGATGGGATATTTGTGGTCTGCAAGGCGGCACCCATCCCCAGAGGCCTTGAATGGTGCTGGGTAGAAGAGTTGTGGCCTCAACATGAAGCTTTCCCTTGTTGGATGTGTTGGTTACCTATCGTTGTGTGACAAGTGACCCCAACACTTAGCATCTTAGAACAACAGTAAATATTTGTTATCTCACATGGTTTCTGTGGGTAGGGAATTGGGAACAGCTTAGCTGGGTAGCTCTGGTGGGGGCCTCTCATGAGGTTGCGGCCATCTGAAGGCTTGACTGGGGCTGGAAGATCCACTTCCAAGATGGCGCACTCACATGGCTAAGAAGTTAGTGCTGGCTGTTGGCCGGAGGCCTCAGTTTTTCACCTCCTTACAACCTCTCCTTGTGGCTGCTTAAGGGTCTGCACTACATGTTGGCTGATTCCTAGAATGATTGATCCAAGAGAGCCTAAGGTAGAGCCAGCAATGCCTCGTATGACCTCACCTCAAATCACACACCACCACCTCACAATGTCTTGTTTGTTAGAAGCGGGTCACTTGTTCTGGCCCGCATTCAAGGGGAGAGGAATGAAACTCCATCTCTTAAGGGAGGTATGTCAAAGAATTTGTAGACATTTTAAAACCACCATGTTGGGCCTCAGAAACCCCTTCCTCAGAGCTCAGCACGTGGTAGGGACTCAGTAAGTGCTGTTGCCTTAACCACAGGGGCTCTCAGACCCACCACAGGATGGAGAGTGGCCTTAAGAATGCTTTGTAATGTGGCTGGATTTCCGACTCATTCTCTTCCATTCACTGCCCCCCGGAATGAGCTGGGATTTGGGGAAGAAGTGGGACTGGTGCCCGTAGGGAATGTTCACTTTCCTTCTCTCCTTCAGCTGCACATAGCTGGAGCCAATGGGTACCTGCGGGCAGCCGAGCTCCTCCTGGACCATGGAGTGCGTGTGGACGTGAAGGACTGGGATGGCTGGGAGCCCCTGCACGCGGCCGCCTTCTGGGGACAGGTAACTCTCCGCCGTCGGGCTGGGAGGGAGGGCACGCAGGACCAGCCCACTGTCCTTTGGGCTGGCAGAGGGTTCACAAGACCCACCGAAGGGGTTGACCACAGCTAGTTTGTGGGATAGGAAAGGACCTTGAGAGTTTGCAAAACCATTCGACAGGTTGTGTCCTAAGAATATGATGATCACATTTGCCACATTAGAAAATTCCTCACATTTTTGATTTGAGGAGTTTCTCCTTTTGTTTCCCAGATACAAAACTCTGATTACAGCTGTTGCCGTCCCTCCTTGGATTCCTGACAGCTCTAGATTTACAGCTGACTCCTTCTTCTTCTGTCCCTTGGCATGGCCCAGGCATGCTGGAGGAGGTGTCACGCCCATTGTGTGGACAGGATTCCTGGCTCCAGGGTGCAGAGCCTTCCCTGGGAACCCGATCTGCCCCATCATTCTTTATGTCATATCCTGAGAAACATTGGGCACTCTTACTACCTCCCAGGCTTTTTGAGCCGAAGGGGAACGTGGGCTTCTTCCTGTTTCAGATGCAGATGGCAGAGCTATTGGTGTCCCATGGGGCCAGTCTCAGTGCTAGGACATCCATGGATGAGATGCCAATAGGTGAGTCCAGCATAAAAACTAATATACACATAGGTACTCATTAATTATTTGATGGATAGTGGAATAATTGGATAAATATATAGTTGGCTAGACGGTGGATTCGTGTGTGGATGGATAGGATGAATGAATAAATTAATGAAGGGTAGTTTAATGTGCAGATGCACAGCTGGATAGGTGGATAGAAACGTGTATGGGTAAGTGGATGAATGTATGGATGGAAGGTTGGATAGATGGATGGGTGGATGGATGGATGGATGTGTGGATGGATGGATGGATGGATGGATGGATGGATGGATGTGAGGATGGGTGGATGGACAGCTGGATGGCTGGCTGGATGAATGGATGGATGGATGGATGGCTGGCTAGATGGCTGGCTGGCTGGCCGGATGGATGGATGGACAGCTGGATGGCTGGATGGTTGGATAGATGGATGAATAAATGGATGGGAGGGTAGGGGATGAATCTGTGGATGGATGGCTGGGTCAGTGAACATCTGTGGATGGATGGCTGGGTCAGATGAATGAAATGATTAGGTGGATTGAATGGGTAGGTATATATGATTTGATATACATGTAATTTGGGGCTTGGACTACATAGAGTACGTGCTTGTTTCTCTTGATGTGTCTTATATCGCTGGAGAGTTGATGACTCCTGTTGGAAACTACCAAAGGGGGATGGCTCTTCCCACAGCTGGGAACCTTAGGAGCTGTGACTGTACAGATCCTGGGGTTCCTGTTCTTATCCTCTAAGGATTGGGGTGTAGCCCAGGAAGTAAGGCTGGCATTGTTTTCTTTCCTCCCTGGATGATGCCCCAAAAGATTCTGGGAGTTCTCAGGGTGTTGGGATGGCAGCTGCCGTGGCCTGGAGGGCCCTCAGGGGCCACTGGCCCCTGCACTGCTCCCCACAACAGTCTCCTTTGCCCCTTCAGACCTGTGTGAGGAGGAGGAGTTCAAAGTCCTGCTGCTGGAGCTAAAACACAAGCATGACGTGATCATGAAGTCACAGCTGAGACACAAATCGTCCTTGAGCCGGAGGACCTCCAGCGCCGGGAGCCGTGGGTGAGCCAGGGCCGGCCAGCCTTGGCCCCTGGGGATGCTCCTGCCTGTGGCACCTGGGCACAGCCCTCTAGCACCTCCTCTCTCCCCTCAGGAAGGTGGTGCGGCGAGCCAGCCTGTCGGACAGGACCAACCTGTACCGGAAGGAGTATGAGGGAGAGGCCATACTGTGGCAGCAGCGGAGTGCGGCCGAGGATCAGCGGACCTCCGCCTACAACGGGGACATCAGGGAGACCAGGACAGACCAAGAGAATAAGGACCCAGTGAGTGGCTTCATGCCCCTGCCGCGGTGTCAGCCCTGACTTGGGAGGTGGCCAGGACCCCAGCCCGGTCTTGCCTCTTCTTCTTGGGGCCTTCCAAGGGAGGGTGGCCGGGCAGTGCCCTTCAACCAGCCGGACCCCATCTGATGCTGGTGGCTCCTGTGGTTAATGAGGCGATCCTGGGGGTTGTGAGAGTCAGAGCCAGGAGCTTCGACACACAGTAGGGTCTCATAACAGACAGGAGGTAACTGCCATGCGCCTGCTCGTGCTCCCGCAAACCTAGTTCTGGGCTTTCCAGAAGGGAGGTTCAGTGCAGCAGCCATCCTGGGAGCTAAAGGCACTAAAACTTTTTGGCCGTGGTGGGGAATAACAAGATGCTGACCATTGTGTTTACAGAACACGTCGGTTGGAAGACATTTTTTGAAAAACTGAGGAGGGTAGTGGGAGGACCTCCAAGAAGCCTGCTCGAGGAGTAGTCAGGGGTCTGGGCATTAAACTTTCTTTCTTTTTTTTAGTATCTATCTATCTATCTATCTATCTATCTATCTATCTATGTATTTATTTAGAGAGTGAGCAGGGGAGGAGCAGAGAGAGAGGGAGACAGAGGATCTGAAGTGGCCTCTATGCTGACAGCAGAGATCCCAATGCGGGGCTCAAACTCACGAACCGTGAGATCGTGACCTAAGCCGAAGCTGGACGCCTAACTGACTGAGCCACCCAGGTGCCCCATGGGCATTCAACTTTCTTAAGGGAATGATGCTGTGTTGGTTTCCTAGGATTGCTGTATGTATCACATTACCATCAACTTGGTGGCTCAGAGCAGCAGAGATTTATTCTCTCGTGGTTCCGGAGGCCAGAAGTCTACTATCAAAGTGTCCACGGGGTTGGTTTCTTCTGGGGGTTCTGAAAGGGTATCTTTCCACGCCTCTCTCCTAGCTTCCGGTGGCTCGGGCATTCCATGACTCCAGTCTCTGCTTCTGTCTTCACACGGCCTTCTTCCTTGTATGTGTCTGTGTTTCTGTTTTCTCTTCGTAGAAAGACGGCAGTTGTTGGATTAGGGCCCAGCCTAACTCAGTGTGACTTCACCTTATTTTAATGTATTACATCTGCAAAGACCCTACCTCCAACTAAGGTCACATTCGGAGGTGTGGGTTGGCCGTGACTTTTGGGAGGACACTACTGGACTCAGGTTCCATGCATGGCTGCTGTCTCGCTTCGTGGGGCCAGCAAGTTTGGGGCCAGCGCAGAATTGCTGGGGACAAAAAAGGGAGGGGCTGACCATCCCAGCAGTGGTCTGCCTTTTTTGGTTCTTCTACCGACCATGAGCAGCTGAACACATCTCTAGAGAGTGCGGCTTTGGTGGGATGCGAAATGATTAGCTGCCCAGAGTGCCCACCTGTCGCAGTGGGACCCTGCTTCCCAGCTGGAGCAGAGAGGTCACGTGCAGCCTTGTCTCACCCGCAGGGGAAGGTGCCCACTGAAGGGAATCCAGTGGAGCCTTGGCTGGGGACAGAGAGGGCACCTCGGAGGCTTTGTTCTGCCTGGTCCCTAAGCTTGGGGGTTGGGGAGAAAACAGCTCTAGACTGAAATCAAATCACATTTCAGATGCCTTCCACTACACATTATTTACTTTTCCTTCGTGAGTTGGATTTACGTACGGTAAAGTACACAAATCTTTTTTTTTTAAATTTTTTTTTAACATTTATTTATTTTTGAGACAGAGAGAGACAGAGCATGAATGGGGGAGGGTCAGAGAGAGAGGGAGACACAGAATCCGAAGCAGGCTCCAGGCTCTGAGCTGTCAGCACAGAGCCCGACGCGGGGCTCGAACTCACGGACCGCGAGATCGTGACCTGAGCCGAAGTCGGACACTCAACCGACTGAGCCACCCAGATGCCCCAGTACACAAATCTTAAATGGATTTTTCAATGGACTTTTATAAATGCGTGCCCTCAGGCGAACGCATAGAACATTTCGATCACTCCCAGGAAGTTCCCATGTTCTCTCTTCCGGTGGTCCTTCCTCCCCACCTCCCCAAAGAGAGACGCTACTTAACTTGGAACGGTAGAGGTTAGTTTTGTGTCCACATCTGCATACGAATGGATCCAGGTAGTAGGTGGTCTTTTGTATCTGACTTCATTCTTGACTGTGAGACTCGTCCATGTACAGGCACGTAGCAGCAGAGTTCGTTCGTTTTCATTGCTCTGGAAAGTTCTGTCGTTTAGCTAGGCTACGACGCACGTGTCCATTCTCCTGCTGGTGGAGGAGCAGGTTGTTCCTGCTTTGGGTTGTTTCAAATTTGGGGCTATTTTGAATAAAGCTGCTCAAAACATTCTCATCCATGTGTTTTGGTGGGCATCAGCACTATTTTCTGTAGGCTCTATACCCAGAAATGCAGGATGAGTCATGGGGAGGCTACGCGAGATACCGCCAAGCACTTTGCCAGAGTGATAATACCCATCTACTCTCCCAACAGTGCTCAAGAAACTTGAGAGCTTCTTGCCAATCCTTGGTGTACTCATTCCTTTCCATCCGAGCCATCCTGGTGGGGTTACTGTGGTAGCTCGCATTTTATTTTATTTTATTTTATTTTATTTTATTTTATTTCATTTCATTTCATTTCATTTCATTTCATTTCATTTTTTTTTATTTTAGTTATTTCATTTCATTTCATTTTTAAATGTTTATTTTGAGAGAGAGAGAGATAGAGTTGGAGAGAGAGAGAGAGAGAGACAGAGAGTGGGGGAGGGACAGAGGGAGACAGAGAGAGAATCCCAAACAGTCTCCACTCTGTCAGTGCAGAGCCTGATGTGGGGCTTGAACTCACGAACCAGGGGATCATGACCTGGGCCGAAACCAAGGGTTGGACGCTTGACCGACTGAGCCACCCAGGCGTCCCTTGCATTTTAAATTGGTATTTGCCTGATGGTGGTTGGTGGTGAACACATTTTCATGTGCTTATTGGCCGTCTGGTTATCTTTTTTTGTGCCACGTCTGTTCTTCTGCCCCTTTTTGTTGGGCTGCTTATCTTTTCCTTATTGATGGGTGGGAGAGAGACCGAGATTCTTAAATCCTCAGGGAAGCAGCTCCTCCTTCACACCTACTGTGTTTGTTCAGATCTCCCAGGCCAGGGACTCTGCCACAAGTGCTCAGTTGGCGTGGAGCCGTGTAAATCATTAGCCCTGCAGGGAATTAGGGTGGGAGGGGGGTGGCCCGAGTCTGTTGATAATTTCTACGGCTTCCTCGTCAGACTGCGGTTTATTTAGGGGTTTGTTGAAGGCAAGAGAATGGGCCATTTTGCCTCTGGGGCTGGGGTTTCAGGCCTGGGGAGAGATAGCAGCTTGAATTTTTGTACTTGTTTTCTTTACTTCCAGAATGGTCCTGGAAAGAGACCATTCAGAAGATGGCTGTCTTCCCACCAGTTGCCCAGCCATCCAGCGTCAAGGACAGCTGTCAGGGTCCAGGGCCCCAGATATCAGTCCCAGCCCCCGGGGTAAACCAAGGAGATCACAGGGCACAGCTACAAAGCCCACAGCTCCTTCCTTTTTCTTACCTCCCCCTTTCAAGGCTGTAGGTACTGACAGGGCTGTGATGGTCTCTAAGACAGACATTCTCCAAGTGTGGTCCCTGGACCAGCAGCAGTGGCATCACCTGGGAACTTGTTGGAAATACAGATTCCCAGGGGCGCCTGGGTGGCTCAGTCAGTTAAGCATCTGACTTCGGCTCAGGTCACCATCTTGCAGTCTGTGAACTCGAGCCCCACGTCGGGCTCTGTGCTGACAGCTCAGAGCCTGGAGCCTGCTGCACATTCTGTGTCTCCCTCCCTCTCTGCACCTCCTCAGCTCGTGTTCTGTTTGTATCTCTCTCAAAAAATAAATAAACATTAAAAAAAAATTTAGAAATGCAAATTCTCTGGCCTCGCCCCAGAGGTACTGAATCATAAACACTGGGCTCTGGGTTTACCTAGCAATCTGTGTTTTCACCAGGCCTCCAGGGGATTCCGGGGCACACAAGAGTTTGAGGACCATGCATCTGGGGGGGAGTATCTGCTCAGCTTGACCCGCAAGTCAGGTTTCTGCCAAGACTCTATCCGGTTAACCCCCAGGGCTGGCTTTGGCACACGCTTTTGGCAGAGCTGAATCCCTGGAACTCAGGAGTGATGGGACAATCCCATCTCTTAACCAGTAGCTCACAAACTTAACTGTACGAGAAAATCACCTGGGGTGGTGTTTTTGGGTTTGTTCTGATGTCTAGGTTGCAACCCAGACAAATGAAATCTGAATCTTTGGGCCTGGTGTCCAGGCATTGTACGGATGTATTTAAATTTTTTTTAATGTTTATTTATTATTGAGAGACCCAGAGAGAGACAGAGCATGAGCATGGGAGGGGCAGAGACAGGAGAAGACACAGAATCTGAAGTAGGCTCCAGGCTCTGAGCTGACAGCACAGAACCCGACGTGGGGCTCGACCTCACAAACTGCGAGATCCTGAACTGAGCTGAAGTCGGACGCTCAACTGACTGAGCCACCCAGGCGCCCCTGTACTGGTGTATTTAAAAAGAAACTCATAGACTTGATTTTTTGGAGCAGTTGTAGTTTACAGGAAACATATGTAGAAAGTACATAAAGTTTCCACACACACCCCTCATCATGTCCCCCGATATCCACTGGTATTAACATCTTATATTAGCGTAGTAGGTACATTATCATTGATGAGCCAATATGGATATATGATGATTAGCTGAAGTCTATTGTTTATGTTAGAGTTTACTCTGGATGTTGTACATTCTGTGGATTTTGACAAATGTGTAATGTCACATATCCATCGTTAAACTTTTATACAGAATACTTTCACTGCCCTAAAAATCCCTGGTGTACCTGTTCATCCCTCCCCAACCCCCTGGCGACCACTGATCTTTTTACCATCTCCGTGGTCTTGCCTTTTCCAGTGTTTTAGATCCCTGCTACTCAAAGCGTCAGTCTGGAATTTTCTTAGAAAAATGCTGAAATTCAAGTCCCAACCCAGATCTGGTGACTCAGCATGTGCATTTTAACAAGAGCCCCAGGTGACTCATATGCACATGAAGTTAGAGAAGCACTTATTTAGACGATGAAGAATGGTCTTTTTCCAGGACCATTCCGGAAGCAAAGAAAATAAAAAAAAAAAATCAAAAAAAAAAAAAAAAAAAAAAAAAAAAGCCTCAAATGTGGCTTCAATCTGCCTGTGTAGCTCGAAAGGAGCCGTTAAAAACAAAAAGAATATGCACACATACATGGAAGCTGACTATAGAAAGGGCCCCTCCCCTTACCATGATTTAGCCCAATTGTATATTTCTTGGAGATCTTTCCAAGAAATGGAAATTCTTGGAATCACAAGTCAGCGCATGAAGATTGCCTTCATTCTTTTTACCAGATGCAGAACGTTCCAGCACAGCTACTTGCCATAATTTCCCCACTGCCTAATGGTGACTTCCAGGCTTTTCTCCCCTAAGGGAGCATACATCTGTGAAATGAAGTCCTAGAAATGGGCTTGCTGGTGTAGAGTATGCATTCTTCCTTAAAAACCAATTTTTTTTGGTGGGGTGCGTGTGTGTGTGTGTGTGGGGGGGGGGGGGGCGTGATGTGATATTATCCCCCAAAGAGGTGTGGTGGCAGTTTATATACCTGCCAGTTTTCCCACACTCTTGCCGACCCTGAGGCATAACAGAGTTTTAAAATATTTGTTGGGGCGCCTGGGTGGTTCAGTCGGTTAAGCATCCGACTTCAGCTCAGGTCACGATCTCGCGGTCTGTGAGTTCGAGACCCGCGTCGGGCTCTGGGTTGATGGCTCAGAGCCTGGAGCCTGCTTCCGATTCTGTGTCTCCCTCTCTCTCTGCCCCTCCCCCATTCATGCTCTGTCTCTCTCTGTCTCAAAAATAAATAAACGTTAAAAAAAATAAAAAAAAATATTTGTTAATGTGATAGGTAAAAATATTCTGTTGCTTTTATTTTTATGTCATTAGTTGTTAGTGAGACTGACTATTGTCTCCTGTGTTTATATGCTATGAATATTATTATTATTGTTGGGAGCTGCACATTAGCGTCCTTTGTTGTTGTTTTTCTGTTGGGTAATTGGCCTTATATATATATATTTTTCAATTTTTAAAGTTTTTAAAAGTTTTTATTTATTTTGAGAGAGAGATAGACAGCAAGTGGGGAGCGTCATTGAGAGAGAGAGAGAGAGAGAGAGAGAGAGAGAGAGAGAGAAGGCAGAATCCCAAGCAGGCTCTGCCCTGACAGCAGATGCAAGGCTTGAACTCACAAACTATGAGATCATGACCTGAGCCGGAATCAAGAGTCGGACGCTTAACCAGCGGAGCCACCCAGGTGCCCCTGGGTAGTTGGGCTTTTTAAAATGGACTTTTGGGGCGCCTGGGTGGCGCAGTCGGTTAAGCGTCCGACTTCAGCCAGGTCACGATCTCGCGGTCCGTGAGTTCGAGCCCCGCGTCAGGCTCTGGGCTGATGGCTCGGAGCCTGGAGCCTGTTTCCGATTCTGTGTCTCCCTCTCTCTCTGCCCCTCCCCCGTTCATGCTCTGTCTCGCTCTGTCCCAAAAATAAATAAAAAACGTTGAAAAAAAAAAATTTAAAATGGACTTTTAAGAGCTCTTATTTATTTGGGAAATTAGTCCCTTTTCTGTCATATGCGTTGCAAATATTTTTATGTGCCTTTTGACTTTATTTCTGGTGAGTTTTGCTCTGCTTTTTTTGTCACCAAATATAGCCACCTTTTAGTTTCTAGTTTATAGGCAGCAGCTTCTTTCAAAGCTCTCGTTATCCAGGGGTTTCTGGGTTAGAATTTCTGCTGTTTGGAGTGGATATTTGCTGGGAGTACAGAAGGAAGATGACAAGTGACCAAAAACTCAGCTAGAAATGGCTTACACAAAACAAGAATTTATCGGCTCATGTCACCACAAAGTCTGGGGCCAACTGGACACTGGGGCTCAAGGTGCACCCCTTCAGTCTCCCTTTATGTCAGCGGCACTGTCGAGTGGACCCTTTGACATGCCGTCTCCCCCAGGCCCCCAGCTTCCATCACTGTGGCCACCCTCGAGTTCTGCATAAACAGTACTTCTGTTTCCCAGTTGTTCTGGCACAGATCCCAGGGATGAGTTTTGTGCAACCAGTTTCAGCCAAGAACCAATTCCTGCAGTGAATCTGCCGACTGGCCATGCCTGGGGTCATGGTCCAGTCCTCAAGGCAAGGATGGGGATTGGCCAGCTCTGTCAAAACGCATAGATCGGCGAGTCCCCTGAAGCAGAACGGAGGTCCTGTGAGCTCGGTTGGGAACATGGAGAGAGGACAGGTCCAGGCAATAAGGCCCTCAGCAGAGGTGCAAGCAGGGAGTGGGTTTGGATCCTCTGCCCGGCTGGTAATGTTGTCCTTCTCCCCCCTCAGAACCCCCGGCTGGAGAAGCCCGTGCTGCTCTCCGAGTTTTCTACCAAGATCCCACGAAGTGAAATGGACGGGCCTGTTGAGAATGGCCTCCGGGCTCCAGTCAGCACCTACCAGTATGCACTGTCCAACGGGGATGTCTGGAAAGTGCACGAGGTGCCTGACTACAACATGGCCTATGGCAGCCCCGGCGTGGCCGATGCCACCTCGCCCTGGAGCGGCTACAAGGAACAGAGTCCCCAGACGCTTCTGGAGCTGAAGCGGCAGCGGGCTGCGGCCAAGCTGCTCAGCCACCCCTTCCTGAGCACTCACCTGGGCAGCAGCATGGGCAGGACGGGCGAGAGCAGCAGCGAAGGCAAGGCCCCCTTGATCGGAGGCAGAACTTCACCCTACAGCAGCAATGGAACCTCGGTATATTACACGGTCACCAGCGGAGATCCCCCGCTCTTGAAGTTCAAGGCCCCCATGGAGGAGATGGAGGAGAAGGTCCATGGCTGCTGCCGCATCTCCTAGTCTCTGTGTGGCGGAGGAGAGAGATGCTTCGGGGAGGGGTCTCTGGAATCCACCCACCCGGCAGCCCTGGCCGGGGAGGCATCAGAGGGCAGCTTGCGGGGAGGTGGGCTTTGCTTTCCAGAGCTGAGCCCACCTCTCACCCAGCGGCCCATAGCATCACCACTTCCCACGGCTCTGCTTCCTGCTGCATCGTGTGCCGTCAGAAACAAGGCCCCATCGTGGCTTCCTGACTCACCCCGCTGTCAGATTTTGGGGGGGGGGGCGCTGGGATTCCATTCCAGTTCTGTTGTCGGTTAAGGCTTCTCTGGACCGGGACTCGCATATCCCATATCGGTGCGCACGTGCACGCACGCGCGCACACACACACACACACACACACACACACACGCTCAACCCTGTGTAGGAATGACACAGCTGGGCTCATGGGAAGCAGGTGGGACTGAGAATTTGCGGGTTCTTCCCAAGAGGATTGAGGCTAAGACTCCGTTTCATCACCACTGCCAACGTGGCTTTAGTAGGGGAGGGGGGCTGCGAAGCTGAGACCCACGGTCCTGCCCAGGGTCACGCGGGGGGGCCTGGGCTACCATCCACATCTAGCAGGAGAGGAGGTCCACTCTTTGTTCAGAGGAAGCTCTGAACCCACGTGGGGTCAATGAGACGGGCAATGGCCTCCTCCCCACAGCCTTGCCCATGCCGGAGGCCAGCTGTGTGACCACCCAGAGGCCGAGGTAGAAAACCAGGCTAATGCCTGGGATATTCCATGCCTGGGATAATCCAAATCCTATTTTACTTTTGGATGGAAGTGTCAAAAATTGGAGGTGAGGGGGAATAAGGTTAGTGTTTCCGAAAGTGCGTTGGTTAAAAGGATTCTTTTAGGCTGTAAAACTACAGGTGGGAGAGAACTGAATTTGCTTTCTTGCTTTCTTTCGTGGATAGCATCATGATCACTGGGTTTTACTGACTGGTGTTGGAAGAATGAAGCTAAGTGAGGAGCTTCGGTTGCAAGGGCTTTCCAGGGCGAGGAGTGAGTCTGTGTTGTTAATTTCTACAACCCTCTCTGGTGACCTGTGCCCAGTGCCCTGGCCAATCTTTGTGAATATCCAGGTGATTTCGGTCCAGCCTCTGTCATCCAGACTCCCTCAGGCTGAGTGAGCCATCGGAGTGAACAGTGAGAAACTGCTGGGAGCCCCCACCCCTCCCGGGGTAAATGCCCAGGACCCCCAGCCCAGATTTGCCTTTTCTGAAATGCTCGTTGAGACAAGTTTTCCAGTTGGCCCTTGTGAGGTCCTGCTTGGCCCAGGGTCTCCCAGCCTGCTCTCGCGGGAGTGGTGACACCCCAGGGCTGCAAATCCAAGGCGCCCATGGCCAACACCCTGCATTGCATTCAGGACAGCGGTGATGGGGCTAGAGAGGGGCCTCACTGCAGCCCAACAGTCTCAAAGCCCTGATCTCCCTGATGCTGGGGAGGGAAAACCAAGCTGCCCACCGTCTCTCGACTGCATTTTCTCAAGAGCCCCTTTGAAATTGCTGCCCACGAGTTGGGTACTGTTCACAGGCTCAGCCAAAACCTACTGGTGTACTTCATAAGCCGCAGGTTTGTTCCCTGCTCTGTGCGCCTTTCATTTATCCTACAACTACCTCCTTAGAGCTCTGAAGGGGCTCCTTAGGTCCAAATTCTGGGATTTGGGGGACAAATCTGGGTTCCCTTTAAACTTCTTTCTGAGCCTGTGAGAAATTCTCCCTGAGGGGCCCCTGGGCCAGGGAGCCGGGGCTGGAGGAGCCCCCTGTGCCACAATTCCAGTAAGGGGGTCTGCTGTTTATCAGCCCCAGTCCCCTCTGTGGCCTCCATGGCCCCACAGCCCAGAGAGGGAGCTGGATCCCAGGGGCCTGGCTGATGCTTTTCCAGGAGCAGGGCAGCTGGACCAGAGAGCAGAGGGCTCAGTGGAGTCACTGTGCACCTGGTGGCTCCTGGGAGCAGGGAGGGTCACAGCAGCAGTCCAGCCCCACCCCAAGTCCAGGACAGATCCAGTGGAGGGTGGAGGGGCAGCTCAGGAGACTGCAGGCAGGGATGTGTGATGCCTCCCGTGCCCCTGGCCTCTGCGGCAGTCTCTCCGTCACGTCAGCCCATGGCTGGAGCGGGGCAAGAATGATCAGAACACACATACCTTTGACTTTAAAGCAGTGTTCAGATTAGACTGACCCTGAACTCCTTTTGAGCCAACTTAAGCTGTAAGCAGAAGGGTGCCAAGGGAAGCCATACCCTCCCAGGAGAGGGCTGTGCAGGTTTTCGGATCTGCTGGCTCAGGGGCCAGAGACTGAAGGCATTCGTTGCCCACTCTGAGCCCTTCTGGCCGCTCCCTCTTTCCACTCACTTCCTGCCTCCTGGGCCACGCATCTCCCAGCTGGAAAGAAGGCCGGGAATCCCAGCGGATTCCCCGACAGCAGCCAAGTGCAGACTCATGGGCATTTTAGCTCTTGTTTTCATTCCGGGTAAGCCGTTCCTTGTTAGGGCTTCGAGTACCTGGGAACTCAACCTACGGGTCTCCGTGGTGTTGAGGGACAAGGCGGGGTCAGGGTCATTCATGTATTCTCTCATGTCGTTTATTGAGTAGCTGAGACATACCAGGCACTAGGTTAGGCTCTGGGGGTAAAGGAGGAGCAAGACAAGGCGAGGAGACTTCGTTTTACAGTTTTTATCCCTTGACGACCAGCATCTGATACCTTGAGGTCTCAGGAGCCCCTCTGAAGTTCACCTGAGACAGAGGGACAGCATCCTGGTGTAGCTTCACCTTGGTTTCTAGCTCTGGAGTCTCTAGAGTGGGAAACCCATCAGCAGCGAAACTGCCGTCCTGGCCATCCCCGGATAACATCTGCCACTAAATGCAGATGCTGGCTCTTGAGTTCCATGGAGACAGCATTCCAAGTCTGTCTGGGACTTTCAGGGAGAGCTGCCTTCAGGCCAGCATCTTTGGGGCATCGTAGACTGGCAGATTTGAGGTCAGTATGTGGAAGGACAAAGAGTCTGGAATTTGCTGCTGCTTGCACCTCGGGTTCTGAAACTCACTGTCTCTTGCTCATTTTTGCTCCTTTGTTATGGAGTCCCCCTGCCCCACCAATGGATAATGGGAGGTGAGGAACTTCTCCTTTAACACTGAAGCCTTTCCTCATGCATCTGCCTCCTCCTGGCAGGTGTGGATCAAGGAGCGGGGAGAACGCTGGCAAGGTATACCAGATGCTCAGCTCACTCCTGAGCCCCAGGTCTGGTGGTAGTTCCTGGCTGATTACGGGAGGCTACTCACAAATCACGTGCCACGTGGCTCACTGTGAGCTCTGGCCTTTGCTCCCACCCTGTGCCCCCGGACCACTGACAACTGTGGCTGTCACCGGATAGTTCCTGGCCAGGAGCTCAGGGAAGTGGAGTAAACCTTAGGCCCAGGTTCAGGATGTAATTCACCAAATATGCAGCTGCGATTGAACTGCTCCAGTGTTGGATCAGGGTCAGTGGGCTTAGGAAAGCAAACAAGGGGGTATCCCTGTTCTACAGCGCCATGGTTTGCTGGCTCTGTAATAACGAGACCGTTTTTGGCAATTGGTACCAGATACCTTTTGGTGTTGAGCTCTCTCTCCCGCTTGCCTTCCCAGAGTAGGTTTTACTGGGGCACTTTCCAGAAGGGCAGTTTTTACAAGATGCTCAGAGGGACTGCATTTAACTCTTGCTATTGTAGCCTGGGGACAGCCTCCGCCATCCCAGTGCATATAAGAGCGAAGGGTCATGCGGTCAGTTGTTGACTCTCCAGAAGTGACCCCCTTTGCCAGAAGCTGTAGACCTCTCCTTGATAGGAGTCTCTTGTTGGCCAGTTGGCCAGAGGGCCTGCTTCCCATGAACATTGCAAGTGCCACAGTGCGGGGCCTGGCTCTGTGCACCGAGGAAAAGTCTGCAGACACCCAGCCCTCCGCAATAATTCACCAGACCAGAAGCCACTGATGTACAGAGAACACTGAAGAAAAATGTATTTTATGTGAAAAAACGTTAAAACTCTGTATACTGTATCAGCAGCTTTGTGTAAAAAAATGGCAATCAAGAGAGTCTAATATATTTAAAACTTTTTTAAAAAAAAATCCTCGCGGATCTTTGATATTGTATTGAAGTAACTTCCAGGTAGCTCCTCGCCACGTGGCAGTGGTGGGCCTCGATCCAAGACCGTGGCTCGACCACACCCCAAAGGGGCGTGACCCTGGGGTTGCTTCCAGCTGCCAAGGCCTGTGACAGAATTCACTGTTGAGAGTTTTTAATTAAGATTATTAAAATTCCTTTTAATAACACCTGCTAGTGTGGCTGTGGTCATTGCGGCGAGCTCACTTGAATTATGCTGAGTTGAATTCACCAAGAGATGATCTCTGGGATGGAGGGCAGGGGAGGGCTCCTGGTCCCCGTCCCCACGACAGAAGGCTCTCCTGGAAGGCCCCTAAAGCAGAGGGAGCTCTGAGGGCTCAGACTCGGAGTAGATGTCTTTCTAGATTGGGGGATGGTGAAATCCAATGCATCGGGGGATGGCGAAACCCAAAGAAGGGTGGTTGGGGATGACCTTTACTTTGTCAAATGTTCCCTTTGGAATAACATGGAACCCTGTAATAACTCATAAGTATATGAGGTTTTTTCCCCCCTACTTTCAAAGGTTTATCTGGTAGCATGTATAAATAACGGGGCTGTCCTTCTAGTTTTGGAGTGCACCGGCCCACCTGCCTTACCGTTTTTCACCCCTCCACCCTGGTCCTCCTACTGGCAAAATACTCTATACTACTTTACATTACTACAACACGACAGCAGGGGAGACCCTGGTTATTCTCACTTTTTATTTCCAGCAATAGGGGCATTGACAAGCTATGTGGCTGCACAGCCCCAGACTGTGGTCCTTGTCTTTGTCATAAGCGGAAGTTTGTTGGTGTCTTGAAAGAGGGTAGAGAACCGTGCTCTCTTGGATCCTCCTGGATCACATTTACGAAGAAGCACTTTACAGTTGTATATTTACTTTCTCATTCACACAAAGAAAACGTGGCCTGAGAGCTGACTATTGGATTTAGTGCTGTGGAGCTCCTCATGACCTTGACAAGAGGTTTTGGTCGCGCAGGGGAGGCACAGCCCCTTCGACTAGTTCAAGAAAGAATGGAGGAAAACTGGAGACAGCAAGTAGAGACAACTGGTTTCAGGTTTTATGCTATAAAAATAAGCAGAGAAATGGAGAGGAAACTCTAGAGGAAGGTCAAGAGAAGGTTGATTTAAGATGAAAAATACTCCTGGGGCGCCTGGGTGGCTCCGTCGGTTAAGCGGCCGACTTCGGCCTTAGGTCATGATCTCGCGGTCCGTGGGTTCGAGCCCCGCGTTGGGCTCTGTGCTGACGGCTCGGAGCCTGGAGCCTGTTTCGGATTCTGTGTCTCCCTCTCTCTGACCCTCCCCCATTCATGCTTTGTCTCTCTCTGTCTCAAAAATAAAATAAAACGTTAAAAAAATTAAAAAAAAAAAAAGATGAAAAATACTCCAATATCAGTATGCTGAGAGGAATGAAGCAGTAAAAGAAGGGAAACTGATGATCCGGGAAAGAGCATTGCTGTAGGGATACAGGTTACTAGCAGAGGGGCTGGTAGCTAATGCCCCAACGGAAGGATTGGTGTTAGGCTCAGGGACAGTTCATTGGTAGTAACAGAAGGCCCAGAAGTGGGCGGAGATGTAGACGGGTAGGTAGATGTGATGGCAGCATGTGGTTCTCTCTGGTTGCTTCTATTTTCTCAGTGAAATACGAAGCAAACGCTAAGAGTAAGAACGAAAGGAAAAGGTAGGGTGACTGAGGGAAATGTAGGCTAGCAGTCAATCTTCAGGATCCACTTGAGACTGTGAATTTAAGGCACCGACAGCTTGGTTGCGTAGTCTTTCCCCCAGGACCGTAGGGCTGCCCAGGTGCGGGGGAAAGTAGGTGAAGAGTGGGGTTTAACCAGGGTTGGGATTTTGCCAGGGCAATAACTTGATGGGCCGAGAAAAGGAAAAGCTACCTGAAGGTGTAATCAAAGCCAGTATTTTTTGAACGGGTTTACGAATGATTTAAATGCAGGGGATTACGGAGACAGGACTGGTCAGTCACGCCCAAGCCCGGAGTGAGAGCCCGGGAGCAGCGCGGCCAGCAGGGGGCGCGCTAGGATGGAGGGGGCCGGACTCTCAGGCTTCAGTTCGGGATCCGCTACCTGCGCCGCGGCCGGGTCACTGGGGCTCGTTACTCCCTCTCTCTAGCTGACCCTTAAGAGCTCGGCTACCCGCAGGCCCGGAGCAGGAGCAACTCATCAGCGCAGCCGTGGAGCCGCCACGTTGAAACCCCACGGAGCGACCCCAGAGTTTGGACTCGGTCGCCGCCGGCAGCCAATGCGGAGGCGCGGGGCGGGGCCGGGCCGCGGAGCAGCCAATAGCACATCAGGGGGAGGGGCCGTGGTGGCGTTCGCAGCGCCTGGATTCCGCCGTTAGAGGTGGCAGCCAATGAGAGGGCCGGGACGCGGGCCGGTTAGATTCAAAGGTGCGTATAAAGCTGCCGGCACGCCCGCGCTCGGCCGACTCTGCAGCGGTCCTGTTCTGTCCGGTCTTCGCAATGGCTCTGCGCCTCGAGGGTCCGGACGAGCTGCCCGCCGCCTGCCTGTCGCCGTGCGGGCCGCCCAACCCGGCCGAGCTGTACAGCGAGGCGCGGCGCCTGGCGCTCGAGGAGCTGGTGGCGGGCGGCCCCTGTGCCTTCGAGGCCTTCCTGCGAAGAGAGCGCCTGGGCCGCTTCCTGAGCCCGGACGAGGTGCGCGCCATCCTGCGGGCGGCCCAGAGGCCCGGTCAGGAGGGCGCGGCGGCGGGGGCCGAGGACTCCTTCGGCTCGTCGCACGACTGCTCGTCCGGCACCTACTTCCCCGAGCAGTCGGACCTGGAGCCGCCGCTGCTGGAGCTCGGCTGGCCGGCCTTCTACCAGGGCGCCTACCGCGGCGCCACGCGCGTCGAGGCGCACTTCCAGCCCCGCGGCGCGGGCGCCGGCGGCCCCTACGGCTGCAAGGACGCGCTGCGCCAGCAGCTCCGCTCCGCGCGGGAGGTGAGCGCCCCGGCTCGGGGCCCGGGGCGGACGGGAGGCCCTCGGAAGAATGGAGCGCGGGGCCGGGTGGTCCTGGGGGCCCCGACTCGCCCCTTCTGCGTGGCTTCGCTCGGATCACTGATCACTCGGCCGCTCGTTGTGTCAGGGACGTGGGGGGAAGCCGCAGTCCTCAAGGAGGAGCATTGTGGCCGAGGTCCAACTCCTGACATTCACATCCCCTGGGGGAGGGGACCAGAAATACTTCTAGTTCCACATTTTAGTTAAAACCAAACGAGAGTGCTAATTTTCCTGGCTGCCAGCCAACACTGGATCCCATCTCCTAAGAAGTAAGTGCGTTACCTAGGGAAAAATTCCAGAAAGATTGTACCCAGAGACAACTTTGGGGCATAGGAGTCTGTTAATTGCTAGTCACCGCCGCGTGTCTTATCTTGTAGAAAGCCAGTACATTCCAGTGGTAAACTGAGAATCCTGCCTCTTTCCGTCCTGCCATTGACCAGAGAAATTGCTCTCTCTCTCTCTTTTTAATGCTTATTTATTTGTGTGTGTGTGTGTGTGTGTGTGTGTGTGTGTGTGTGAGAGAGAGAGAGAGGGGGGGGGAGGGAGACAGCGACAGCGAGTTGGGGGAGAGGCAGAGAGGGAGACAACAGAATCCGAAGCAGGCTGCGCGGGCTCTGAGCTGCCGGCACAGAGCCTGATGGGGCTGGAACCCTCCAACCGGGAGATCATGGACCTGAGTGGAAGTCAGACACCCAACCTCCTGAGCCACCCAGGGCGCCCCAGGAAATTGCTCTTTCCGTGAATGAGACGGGCAGATCCCCTGCTTTGGGTCATCTCTCTTCCCAGTGGGTTTTGGTGCTGTTGTCTTGACTCTTAGAATGGGTGGGGTGGGAAATCTCGACTGCAGCAGGGTGCTGGGTACCTAGGGGTCTGCGAGAACGTAGCATCAGGTGAGTGGGGTCGGACACCCTAGTCTAGAGCCGTAGTTAGCTGCCACCTTGCTTGCTGACTGGCATAGTGCCCATCTTCCTAGCGGCCACCTGTGCCAGGAACATGACAGGTGAAGCCCCAGGCCATGGTTAGACTCAGGAGGGCTGGTACCTGAGTGTATCTGTGGCTTATGATATCTGCATCATTCTGGCGGAAACAGTCAAGCCCAGGAACAAGCCCAGATTCTCACCAGTGTTCTTGACGCTGCCTGTTCCTTTCCTGCTGGTGGGGTTGCAGTGGGTAGAGGGTAGTGTGGGCTAGGGCTTTGCTTTTGGGGGGGTAGGTGCAGGCTCCAGCTACGCTGGTATCAGCCGTGCAGTGCTTTGGGTGTGCTGACGGTCCTTTTGATGGAGCAGACACTCGAGAAGAGTAAGAGGATGGAAAAAGGCCTGATGGTGGGGTGCATTTCCAGGCTTGCCTCCAGGAGGGAATTTGGGCACTTGCAACTTGAGAAAAGCAATGAATAGGTCTCCATGAAAGAGAGGAGAATTGCCCTAACCTCTTGCCCAGCTCCATTTCTTAGTGGTAGTGAAGGGATTCTGGAGCTAAGGCCAGAGGGAAAGCTGCCTGTCGACTCATGTGCTGGCCTTAGAAGGGGCTCGAGGCTGGCCCTCAGCCACCCTTTTGTCCTGGGGGCATTCTGTAATACTGGCATTCCAGGGTAGAATGTCCTGCCCTGTTCTGTGCCCCGGTCCAGCCACACACTCACATCTTTGAGATGCTGTATTTGGAACCTGGGCGATTTTAATGGTGAAAGGTGGTACATTACCTTTAGATCTGATTAATATTTTCAGTGTCTCTGCCGGATGCCAAATTGCTTGCTCATTTGGCACCTACCACGTATTGGATGCTGTGCCAGGGGCTAGGGGCCGCAGGTGAAGGGCATGATGCTTGCCGGACACTTGAGAGTTGACAGTCTGCTGGTGGAATGGGTGGGGAGGTGGCTACAGATAGAGACGTTGGAGGAAGAAAGAAAGCAAGCCTCAGGAGAGGTGGTGACCTTGGATCTGGGTCCAGGAGGATGCGTGGGACTTGCCAGGCCAGAGGGTAGAGACTGGCCCAGAAGTGTGAAAGGACCTGGCATGTTTGGAGGCAGCCAAGTTCCTCACAGCTTGAACAACGAGTAGGCAGGGTTAGTGGTAGAAGAGGAGGCTGAAGGGGAGGCTGGAGCCGTGCTTTGCCCGCTAAAGAGCACTGGGGAGCCATTGAAGGTTTTGAAGGAGGAGCATGATCAAATTGGCGTTCCTGAGCAGTCATTCTGGTGGGAGCACAAGGGAGCCCGGGTTAGAGAGGGCCGAGGCTGGTGTGTGGGGTGCCTGTAAGGAGGATGCCATAGGGATATAGCGACCAGAAGAGGGTGTGTGCTAAGGCAGTGCTGGGGAGTTGGGCAGGGGAAGTTTTAATGGCAGGACTCGGTCATTCGTTGGCCTGGGAGGGAACAGGAGAATGAGCAAGGCCAAGGAGAACACGGGAGAGGCAGGGTTGGGGAGGACAGAGGTTTTTTTTTTTTAGCTTGGTGGGCAGTGAAGCTACCAAATTAGGAGGAAGAACAAGGCCGAGAGTGGGGACCCGGAGACGGGTTGGATTTGAGACATGCTAACCTTGAGGCCTCATCCCCTTTACTTTAAAGAATACGATAATGCTCTGCGAAGCAGGTAGTCCCGAGGTAGGTGCAGTTATCCCCACTCCGCAGGTGATGGAGCTGAGGCACGGAGAAGTTAAGTTGCCCCGAGGTCACATAGCTGGGGAAAGACAGAGCCAGGACTCCCAACTGAAGTACGGCGGCCCTCAGCCCCCGACAGTCCCAGCGCTCGGCCTGGTGCCGTGCAAGGATTAGGCGCTGTCTCCGTCCTCAGGTGGACAGGGCCTTATGGGGGTGATATCATAGCGAGCTCACCGGGTGGCCCCACCAGAGCTGCGGCTCGGGGTAGAGTTGCGCCTTGTGTGCACAGGAGTGGCTGCGTCACTCCGGCTGCGTCCTTTGAAGTTCAGTCCCTGTGACAGCAAGGACGCTGACGATGCCGGTCCCGGGCTGTCTCAGGATGAGATGAAAAGCTGTTACGCATCTGTATCCTGATGGTATGCTTGAGCCCTTGCAGTGGGTCAATTTCTGTGCTGCACCCTTTACCTGGATTCTCCCATTGAACCCTCCCACTGTTAGGAGGAGGCCACAGGTAAGAAGAGACCAGGCCCAGAGAGGTTAAGTAACTTGCCCAAGATCACAGAGGTAGCCCGTCTGCCTAGCTCCCAAGCCCATGCTCGCAATCTCTGCTCCCCGAGGATTCCCTGGCATGAGAGAGGATTGGCACCTTGGCAGTTTTCAGCGACAGGCTGAAGGTTTTTAACAGTTTCTGAAGATTGGGACTTTTTATTTCCTCCTTGCATATCCTATAAACAGGAAAACGACTAGGACAGGATGAATACTTCCTGTCCGTTTCGGGAAGAAGACTGGAGTGGTCAGGATACAGGCCCAAGAAACCGGGGTCACCTGGGAAACGGAGGTGTCTAATCCTAGCTTTGCAGCCTGGACGGAGGGTTTTTGGACAGGTTTCATCCTCACCTGGGACCTGGGCCGCATGCAGGGTGTCTGGCAGGGAGAGGAGAGGCAGGGCAGAAGTGACAAAATGGTCTGAGCGATTCCGCCTGCCTTTCCAGCGAGTTCTTGTCCCAGAGTAGGTGTGACCGGGGCTGGGAGTCTGCCAGGCCCTCCACTGGCTCAGTTTCCGAGCGCCTTTCAAAGCGTGGGCATCCTGCCACGTGAGTGAGGGACGGCGTTGAAAAGACACATGATGTATGTGCAGCCTGGATTCTGAATGCAGGCTGACTGCTGACCTGGTCGAGCTCCACCAAAGCTGGAGGAAATACTGACTGCTTTGGACCCGAGAGCCAAGATGTTGGCTTCCCGAGGGAATTCTAGAATAATTTTGAACCGAACAGGATTTTTCCCTGACACACCTACTCTGGAGCCTTTCCCTACATTACTGAATTTGTCGAGGAGACATTTTTTTCTTTGCCTCTGCTGCCCTGTGAATCAGCGTGTGGCTGGGCCCCACCTCCCCAGGGGTCAGGTGGGAGTGGAGACCTTCCCTGGACGTGCTGCGTGCCCCCACTGGTGATGGGTTTCTGTGCTGGCCCTTGGGGTATCTCTGGGTTTTGAATGGGAGTTCATGGGCAGAGCCCATTCTGGAGGTTCCACACTCCTCAGGCATCCTTCTTACCAGCTGCCCGTGTTCCAGAGAGACACCTGCGCTGTGACGCGCCCTGGGGCATCCATTTGATAACCTGAGCATTGGGAGAAGCGTCACTGTGTTGACGAAGAGTCCTGCCAGGAGTGGCTGCTGAGAAATCTGGCCGAGGCCCTTGATGTGCGTGTGGATGTATCAGAACTAAGGTGCTCCTGGTCTTGTTTAACGCTCCTCTGAGTTTCAGTAGAATCTGTGCAGTGTGATCAGTTCCTGCTCCGGATGCCCCAGTCAGCCCGGGGCGGGCTTTCTCAGCATCACTCTGCCGTGGATGTTTTGGACCAGATCACGCTCTGTCTTGGAGGGCTGTCCTGTGCCTGGGGTGCCCAGCAGCCTCCCCGGGCCCCGCCCACAAGATGCCAGAAGCACCATCCCCGGCCAAGAGTCGTGATGTTCAAAAAAGTCTCCCAAGGGGGGTTGGGGAGGATAGGGAGCTATTGCTTAAAGGTTATAGAGTTTCTGTTTGGGGTGATGAAAACCTCTTGGAAACAGATAGTGGTGATGATCGCACAATGCGGTGAACGTAATTCATGCCCCTGAAAATACACTTGAAAATGATGAAGGTGGCAGATTTATTATCTATTTTACCACAATTCAAAGAAATTGCCAGATGTCCCCTGGGGAAGAAAATTGTCCCTGGTTGAGAAGCACTGGCCTAGAAAGCCTGTCTGATGCACAACTTTAGGCTGTGCCTCACCAGACAGGGTGGCTGCTTTTTATCTCTTCCTTTTGGTTTTATGAGTCAGGTGAAGGATTTTGGAATTGTTAGCCACTTCATTTCTTTCTTTTTATTTATTTTTTATTTTTTTTAAGTTTACTTATTTTGAGAGAGAGAGAGAGAGCATGAGCAGGGGGGGAGGAGGAGGAGGAGGAGAAAGAGAGAGAGAGGGAGAGAGAGATTCCCAAGCAGGCTCTGCACTGTCAGTGCACAGCCCAATGTGGGGCTCAAACTCACGAACCGTGAGATCACGACCTGAGTGGAAACCAAAAGTCAGCTTAACCCATTAGGCCGCCCAGGTGCCCCTATTTTTTATTTTATATTTTTTCAAGTAGGCTCCACGCCCAGTGTGGAGCCCAGTGTGGGGCTTGAACTCGTGACCCTGAGATCAAGACCTGAGTTGAGATCAAGAGTCAGACACTTAACTGACTGAGTCACCCAGGTGCCCCTCTTTTTTTTTTTTTTTTTTAAATTACGGTAAAATACACGCAAGTCGATTTGCCATTTTAACCATTAACTGGGCTTGAGCACATTCACATCGTGTATCTGTCTGTACCATCTGTCTGCAGAATGGTTTCGTGTTCCCTGACTGAAGCTCTGCCCCCGTGGAACAGCCACTCCCACTCCCTCCTGCTCTCGGTCCCGTAGCCACCTTCTCTGTCGGCCGGTTCCTTCCTTCACTGTTGCCAGCTGGCGTCCATCAGGCAGCAGGGAAGCCCCAGGATCATCCGGATTCCTTTACAGATACAGGATCATCCGGATTCCTTTACAGATACAGGATTATCCGGATTCCTTTACAGATACAGGATCCGTTCGCTTGCCAAAAAAGTACTGGGTATGCGGGCTTTCTAAAGACACTGATGCAAACGATATAGCCTCTGGAGGGGAATTTGACCATATGCAGCGACACTTCAGTTGTATTTACGCATCAGCCTAGCAACTCCGCGTGTGTGTGTCTGTCCCAAAGAGAACACTGGCAAAAACACGCATAGACGCGTGTAGCAGGCTGTTTGTAGCACTACTTAACCATAGCAAGAGGCTGGGGGAGCTGAGATGTCCTTCAGTAGAACGGCTGCGTCCCCAGAGTGGAGTCCCCTGCGGCTCTGAGAAAGCAGTGACTAAGTGTCTAGGGCCGCACCGACCAGTGAAGTCACCGTTAGCCACCAGTGGCAATTTCAATTTATGTGCATTCAAATGAAATATGAAAAACTCAGTTCCTCTGCCTCACTAGCTATATTTCAGGTGTTCAGTCTCCGCCGGTGGCTAGCGGCTGCTGTGTGGATGGCACGGACCTAGCACGTTTCCTTCCTCTCAGAAGCTTGCATTGATGAGCACTGCTCTAGAACAGCGTGCATCACATTCTGCCTTGTAATCTACAGGGGGATGTGAACACACACACACACACACACACACACACGTACATAATACACATTCTTGTTTATAGCAAACAAGTATGTACATACATGGGCCTAAGGCAGCCTTCTTTATATTCAAGAAAATGGAAGATGAACCAAAAATGGATTGAAGTGATTGTAATGCAGAAGGAGGAAGGGAAAGGAGAAAAAGGGAAGGGACAAGGACGGAAGCTAGGTGTCTCTGAAAGCATCCTGTTTTGTAAATCGGACGTCGGAGCCAGGTAAATGTTTTACGTAATTATCAATAACTCAGAATGATAGCCCCCTAAGTCCCCCAAGCCCCTCTGGATGCTTTTTCTTTCTGAAAGCCCAGCGGGCATGCGTACTTCACGCTGGGACACAACGGCAGCCACGTGGCTGCCACCGTGGCCCGCGAGCAGTTGGCGCGCCTTCCTGCCTCCCGGGAGAGCCGCTGTGCCAGGCTGCAGACGGAGGCCACGCCAGCACCTTAGTCCGGCACTTGAATGGTTAATCGTACACTGACAGCCCATGAAACCGAGAGAGACCAACTCGCACAGGCAAGGTTAGGGTCGACCGTGGACATTTGCTTTGTTTCTAACTCCGGAAGATAATGCCAAGTTAACTTAAAAATTTTTTAAGACATTTCAAGGAGATCGTTTCTGTTCTATTTAAAACCTGTAATGAATGGGGAGAAAAGAGGTCTCTTGTTTTTGAGCGAGACCATCTCCAGAAGAGTAGGTGGGAGAGCACGGGGGACCTGGAGGAAATGGGTTTGAGAGTCATGTGGTCCGCGCGAAGAATCCAGTTGCCGGGCTGGCATTGGCCACCCCCCCCCCCCCCCCCCCCCCCCCCCGGGCAGGTTGACGCGTCATTGAATGTGCGCAGACCTCTGGCAGAATTCCAAGCGTGTTGCACACGTGTCCTTGCTTTGTGGCCGTGGGCGGGAAGGGAGGGAGACTGTGGCGGACTTGGGGCTAAGACACACAGGCTGCCGTGTGAGGGCTTCCTGTGTGCCAGGAGCCATCAGGTGCCCTCTCTGGACTGAACCCACTGCAGCCGCTACCGGATCGGCAGTAGTATTTGCAGGCGACAGGAGGCAGCGACACTTAGGTACCGCGCCAGCGGGCACGGGGTGCTCGAAAGCGGAGGAGCTGGCCTCCGCGTCAGGTCCGCCTCTACAGCCTGTGCTCCCAAGGTTTCCTGATTTAGTCCGTTCTGGGTTATTCGGCGGGACCGCCTGCAGAGGGAAGGTGCCCATGTGCTACGGCACTCCACACTTCCTGAACGTTCGTCCTGTGAGCTGTTTCGTGTTATTAGTAATCCTCCTCCGACGGGCTCCATCCCATGTCCTTTGCGAAATATTCCACTGGTCCCTTCAGGATGTATTCCAAGCTCTGTCCCTTGAACACTGAACCTCAGGCTTGTTTGGAATAATATTTAACCCTCTTCTAATAGGTGGCTCTAGAGTCGCTCAGGCCGGGGTTGAGACTCCAGCTCCTGCATTTGTTTAAGAATATCCCTACGAACGAGTAACCTAGCCCCTCCAAGCTTTATTTTCCTCATCCGTAAATCGGAGATAACAATTACTGGTGTTTTGAAATCTCTAGATCTCTCTTTAGAGCTTTTGTGCAAGAAAGCAAATGGAAAAGCTCCCAGGTCACGTGAAAAATGAACGTGAATAGAGTGTCTGCTTGTCCCCAATACACAATAGCGCAGTGGTTGCTACTGTGTAACTGTGTGTGTCACTCGATCCCTTGGTTTAAATCATCAAGGAGTAGTTGCAGTGACTGTGGCGGTGGTGGGGGGCACCTTTGAGGATGGTGTGGGGCTTGACACAGTCACGGCTGCTCTAGATGTGGCTGGAGATGTGCAGGAACTATGGGGTACTGGGCGGCAGACCAGCCAGCCGGGCTTCTGGCGGCTAGATGTTTCCTCCTGTAATGACTGATTTGCACAGAGTTGCAGATGGGGGTCGACCTGGAACAGACTCTCAAAAGTCACCTCTTGCAGAGCTTTCTAGCCCTAAGAGATCGGGCAGGCTCTTGGCGGCCCAGGCTGGGGTAGGCAGTGCCCACAGTGGCCGTGTGGGGGCTTGATGGGCACAGGATGACCCCTTTCCAGATGCGTCTCTCCTTTGTCCATCCCGCATGATATCTCAGGGAGTGACAGCAGGGACCGGTTCCAAGTCTGGGCATCCTTGCAGGGCCCAGAGACCTGTAGCAGGAGCCCCAGCACCTGGGAGACAGGTCCGGCCTTGGAAAGCAGACACTTGGCTGGCCAGCGAATGAGTCCAGGCCATTGCTGAGCTCAGTGAGGAGACTGTCCCTTGAGAGATTGGAGAAGCCCCAGGTCTCGTTGAGTCTGCAGGACTTGGTTGCACGGGGCTGGAGTGGGGAGAGTACAGGAAAGCAGGGGTGGGGTCTTGAAGGAGGGAAGGTCTTCGTGCTCATTGCTTTCCTGCGCAGGGCTGTGCCTCCGTCGCAAACCTTTCAAGAGTCCCGCTCTAGTAAGAGAGGGAGGGGATGTTGGGTCCAGGGGGAAGTTAGGGAGGGAAGCACTTGCACCCACCTTCTTAACACCTCGCGTCCCGATCCAGTTATTTTCAACACCCACAGGAAAGGCTGGGGCTTTAACACCAAATAATGAAACCAATGACAAATTAGAGACTTACTCACCACCTAACAAAGGTGGCGTTTGTATTGTTTGGTTCAGTGGTGAATCAAAGCCCAGTTTGGCAGGCCCTGCTCCTGGGTCCCTGCCTCCAGCAACCCTCCAGCCCTCTCTAAGCCAGCCAGCTGGGCGGGGTTTTCTGTCCCTCCCACGGGGAGTCTGGGTGCACGTCCATGCGCTGCCTCTGTCCCCCATTGGCCTGGGTTTCTTGAGGACAGGGACGGACCCTGGATGTGTCTTCCTCCAGCTTTCTCTCGTGAGCTCTGCGCTCATTCCTACACGAGTGTGTTCAAAACCTCTGTGGAGGTGTCACCGCCTGGTTTTACCGCCTGGCTCACCCGTCTGTCTCTCAGTCCTGTCCCGCTGCTCCCCATCACGCACACTCTCCGTTCCGGCCACGCTGGCCCCTGCCCCATCATTCCCTGCCTCTTCTGCCGCCACGTGGCTTCAAGACCCTCCCCTTCACTTCTCCCCTGTCAAGACTGCGCCCTTCTTCGTGACTCAGCTCAAAGGCCCTCCCCGCCAGGAATCCTTCTCTGCTCTTGTAAACATTTGAGGGCCTGGAGCGGGTCTACCGCAGCTTGACCATCTCCTTCCCACCTCCAAGTTCCCGTGATGTGATCGCCTCGTCCAGTGTGTATCATTCGGCCCCCCTGCGTGCGTGTCTTCCTTTTGCGGACAAGTCCGGTGTCTGTCACATTCTGTACAGCCGTCTTTTCTGCCTGGCCCAGGCTTCGGCCTGCCATAGACTCTGAAGAGGCGCCGGCCACAAAATGGAACGCCTGTTCGTTTCATGCCCGAGCTAAGCCCTTTCTGTCTTTGTCCCCTGCGATCCCGACAGCAGCCCCTTACATAGATGCTGTTACTGTCCATCTCTTCCAGAGAAGGAAACTGAGGCTCCGCAGCATGCCTCGGGTCACATGGTGGTGAGCTGCAGAGCTGACATCTGTGACCAGGCCTCTCTGCCTTTTGCCCACGATGCTGTGTGACCTGGGGGTGGATACAACTCCAAATAAGATGCATAAAAGCACATGGGAGCCCGTGAACTTCTTGAGATGCCACCAGTTCAGAAAAATCACGTGTCTGGGGGGTTGAGGCAAACCCTTCCCCGGGGAATAGCTCGACAGCTGGGGCTTCATCAACACTGGGGAGGGGCAGGGATAAGTAGCCAGAGAGAAATGGATCTTCCCAGACTCCTCATAGCAGTGACTTCCCGGGAGCTGGCCTTTCAAGGTCTCTCCAAGGTGGCCTCCTGGTAGGCGAGACTTGGGGTGTTGGAGACAGACCACGGGATCTCCTGTTTGTCTCCGTTTGCTTCTTGAACACCCACGTCCTTGAGGGGTCATGACTGTCGGGTACTGTCTTGAGTCCTCTAGGGTCACAGAGATGAGTCTATCCCATTCCAGGGCCTCCGTCCCCATAGAGGAAGTGAGGCCCATAAATAAATTACCTTAATGTTCGAAAAGGAGTTAATGTGGTCCTAAGAGACACTAGTTTTCACTGTTGAAGTGAGGAGGAGGGAGACCCCCTTCCGGCCCAGGCTGCTGCAAACCGTGGCCCAGGGAGCCGTGGCCTTAGCTCGGGGCCCCAGCTCTGGCTTGGTGTGCAGAGACTTGTACTGAGTCTGCACATTCTGACACCCCACAGCCTTGGAGGGATTTCGCTGAGGGCCCCACTCTTAAACTTGCAAAGGGTGTAATGAGAGGCTTGGCGGCTGGAGCGATGCCTTCCTGTGGTGAGCTGTCTGGACTGGCGAAGGGAACCCGCGAACAGATACTTGAGGGGATTTTGTACCTTGTGCTTCCTGTAACGTAGTCATTCAGTTCTGACCACATGCCTATTTTGCAGACGCAGGACCAGACCTTGGGAACGACTGTAATTTGCTTAGGGCCGCATGGCTGAGGCATCTCGGAACTGTAGTCTGATGCCGAGTGTGGAAGATTGAGCAGCAGGCATGAATGGAGTGCTGCCGGGGAGAAAAAAGGACTGGTCCGAGGAAGCGTGGAGGACAGTGGCTAGGAGGCGATCGGGAGGGTCAGCTGGGCCAAATCCAGATGTGGCCTGAGTGTCTTTGGAGAAGGAGGTGTCTGCGGTTGGGGGCAAACCGATAGTGCAGAAGGAGAAGGGAGGAAGGATCCCGTAGGGTGGGGATCCTTTCCCGGCTCGGAGAGGGGCTCCAGAGTCTGGACGGTGCACCGTAAGCTGGTGTTCCCGTGAGCCGACAGCTTGCTCTTCCCTCTGCCTCACGCCATAGGTGATTGCGGTGGTGATGGATGTTTTCACGGACATCGACATCTTCAGGGACCTACAGGAAATATGTCGGAAACAGGGAGTCGCTGTCTACATCCTCCTGGACCAGGCTCTGCTCTCGCAGTTTTTGGATATGTGCATGGACCTGAAAGTGCATCCTGAAAAGGAGAAGGTTTGTGTTCCATGTTTCCAGTTTCTCCTTAATCAGCAGTAAGACTGAGCCTCTGTAACCTACATGATCTACGTGATGGTGCAGGGTGGGGCAGGGGTTGGATCCCCATGACACGAGAGGCAGCGGAGGCTGTGGCCAAAGCCATTTGTCTGCAGTCTCGCAGAAAAGAAACCACAGAGCCAGGTTTCAAACCTTGGCCTCCCCTGAACAGCCGGGAGCTCGGCTGTTGGCCGCATGGGGCTGCCTTGGAGGCGCTGCTTTTGACAGTAGCGCCGGCCCGGCCACCGCTGACGGAGCCCCTGCTCCGTCCTTGGCACTGTCCTGGGCTCCTGACAAGTGTTAGGCAACTCCGTCGTCACCGCAGCCCTGCCGGGTAAGTACCTGTTTCAGCGCAGACGTGGTGGCACAGAGAGCCCGGGGTCTGCCGCTGGAAAGGAGCGGGGGTGTGCCTCCCTCGCAGTGGGCCTGCCTCCAGCCCCGTGTTCCTGATCACCGTCACATGCTGCCTCTCCGTTCTCGCTGCTGTAAAATTAGGCTTTTCACGTCCTTTGCTCTGAGCATGACAGTAATTCAAACTGAAGTCTTTAAATGTACGGTTACATAACTCAGCCAGCTTGTTCTCTGTAGCAGAAAGAGGCAAGCGGCATCGTCGTATTTGTTATTCATCTTTTTCAATTAAGCAGCTTAATGTGAGCTGTGAGCTTTGGAACTTAATTCATCCACTTGGCTCATCACCTATGTGAGCACCTTCTCTGAGCCACTTAACTGTTCCAGGCGCTGGAAATAAAGCAGTCAGCAAACCGAACAACGCATTTGGGCTTCGGTGCTATAGGCTGCTTGCAGAGTGGACATCAGCGCACGCCCCCCCCCGCCCCGACCCTGTTGTCAAGTAATCTGGTTTACAAAATTTGGCTATTAAACTTCGAGTTCTTGGTGGTCGTTTTCCCAAATGGGGAAACCGAGGATCAGGTTGTTGCTAACTTATCACGGCCGCTACAAAGCCAATTCCTGGCGGAGGTAGAATCGGAGCTTGGAGCCAGGATGAAATGAGCCAGCCGTGCGACCCGCACTCGGTTAAAGTATGAGGTCAGGGGGACCCAAGGCAAATGCATGTCAGGCGTGGAAAAGCACGCAGACATTCAGCCTGTGACTGCTTTTACACAGAGCCAGGGGAAGCGATGGAAGATGTGCTGTTTGACTCTGAGGCTCTCCCTGCAACGAGGGCTGTGTGCCAGCAGCAGGAGAATCAGAGTGGCTCTGGCCACAGCTCTGATCGTGAGATTGGCTTAGAGACGATCCAGTTATCCAATCCAGCATTATTTGCCGACTCACTTGCACAGTGTTGACTGTTGCCTTGAGGAGGAGTCAAAAGGAAGTCTGTACCTTTGGCCTCAGCATTTCTTGTAGTGTCTTTTTTTTTTTAAAGATTTTAGTTTTTTTAAGTAATCTCTGCACCCAACACGGGGCTCGAACTCATAACCCTGAGACGAAGAGTCGCATGCTCTACTGATGGAGCCAGCCAGACGCCCCAATTTTTGTAGTGCCTTGACTTCTTCCTAGAGCAGCACCGTCTTCCCTGGTGGCTTCTCTCACCAGGACGTGTCTGTTGGTGAGTCTGTACCCTCCCCCAGTGGGGGCTGACATCTGCCACACCCTCGCTCTGTGGCTGGTTCTGGACGCTGGGTGTCCTGTCTGTAGGCACTTGGTCACGTGTTTGTGCGTAGGCCCTCAAAAGCGCTTTGACTGCAGTCACAGAGGCCTGTACGACATTTGGGTAAGCACCGACGGAAAAGATGCAGAAAACTACACCTAAATGTGCCCACAGTGACATTTTTGAATGCCTGCTATTATATGTGGATCCTTTGAAACCTGGGTCAGGAATCGGTATCTCCTCCAGGAACCCCCTGCCCCACCTGCTCTGGGGGCACCTCTATGGAAGGTCCTAGTTTCTTTGTTTGTTTGTTTAATTTTATTTTGAAATAATGGGATTTTCAAAGGAATTAGCGATAAGGAGTTCCTGAATACTCTTTGCCCAAATTATCTAAATGTTAACGTCTTATAAACCTCTGTGTAAATTTCAAAATTGAGAAATCCATTTGATATAATACCATAATCTACAGACCTTCTAAGTTTCACTGATCATTCCATGAATGCCCTTTTTCTTATTCAGGATCCAACCCAGGACCGAATCTTGCATTGAGTTGTCCTATCTCCTTAGCGTCTTCTCATTTGGAGCTGCTCCTCTGTCTTTGTCTTTTAGGGTGTTGGTGCTTTGGAAGAACATTAGCCAGTTTTCTGTAGGATTTGGGTTTGTCTGATGCTTCCTCATGGCTAAATTCAGATCATGTTTTTGGTAAGACCACGGAAGTGATGTTATGTCATGCCATGGTGTTTTTGTTTTGTCTTATGTTTTTATTTTAAAGGAACAGTAGGTTCAGGGCGCCTGGGTGGCTCAGTCGGTTGAGTGTCCGACTTCGGCTCAGGTCATGATCTCGCGGTTTGTGAGTTCGAGCCCTGTGTCGGGCTCTGTGCTGACAGCTCAGAGCCTGGAGCCTGCTTCAGATTCTATGTCTCCCTCTCTCTCTACCCTCCCCGCTCATGCTCCGTCTCTCTCTCAATTCTTTTTTTTTTTTTTTTTTTTTTTTTTTTTTTAAATAAAAAGGGAACAATAGATTCACAGAAGTTGCAAAGGTCATACATAGAGGTTTCCATGTGTCCCTCACCCGGTTTCCCCAATGGTTACATCCTATGTGACTTCTAGTACAAAATCACAGCCTGGAATCTGGGGTTGGCACAACATGTGTTGACAGTTCTATGCCATTTTATCACATGTGTGCCCCCCTGAGGCCCCCCCCCCCCCCCGCCATCAAGATCCAGAACTGTCCCACCACTGTCGGGATACAGGACTATTCTATCACCACAACCATCTCCTTGCTCCCATTATGGTCCCATCTGCTCTCCTCTCTGTGCCCTCCTCCTCGTTTCTAACCCCTGGAAACCAGTAAATTTATTCCCCATCTCTATAATTTTGTCATCTAGAGAATGTTCTATAAATGGAATCATATAGTATATGACCTATTGAGATTGGCTTTTTTCATTCTGCATAAGGCGCTTGAGATCCATCCAAATTATTGTATCAATTGTTAGTTCTTTTCTGCTGCTAAGGAGTGTCCTGTGGTGTGGTTGTGCCACAGTTTAACTGTTCACCCGCTGAAGGACTTTAGGATAGTTTCCAGTTTCTTACTATGATGAATAAAGTTGCTGTGAGTGTTTGTGCACAGGTTTTTGTGTGGATGTAGGTTTTCACTTCTCTGGATGATGTCATACCTTGTTTTTTGAATCACGCATTACTTTTCTCTCCCTTAGTCCCTAAAGGTAAGGAACATGCCTGATACCTCTATTGTCTCAAGGCTCAGCACACGGTAGGGACTTTCTTTGCTTATGGAATGAATGAGAGAATCAAACAAAAATCTTAAGCATTTAATTTGAATTGTGTCAGGTTTCTAAAGGCATAAAGCTGACGCTGTACTGATTTGTTCCAAATAACGCAGATCGTCTTAGTGTTTTACATACCATCGGATATACATTTATGCGGGTCATTTTCCAAGGATGATTACGCACTGTGGGGCCCCAGCGTATTACCGGAGTACCTTTTTGATAAATTCGTAGGAGATGTGACATTGTTGGTGAAGCCACATGTGATGTGAGTGTGTCCGCCTCAGAAGTCCCGTGTTAGAGAAGGCTCGTCCTGTTCCCCATACTGAGGATGGCATGGGGGTAAGTGAGGGTGGGCTGTTAGTCATTACTGATGCAGTCAAATAAGAGAGTAGGAGAAATATCAGCTTAGCTCCCTTAAGCCTTCGTTAAAATGACATTTATTATTAGGGTGTTTTCTTTGCTGATTTTATCCCCCACATTCTGTTTCAATGTCATTTCTTGGATTCTGGCGTGTCAAAGAACGAGTGGCTCTTCTTTGAGAGCGCATGTACCCGTGAACCAAGAGTCTCACAAGTCCGTGTGAGAACAGGGCACACGAGAAGACGGACCAAGTGAAGTGACATTCGTCGAGTCCCGAGAACCGCTGGCTAGTGTGCGTGTGTGCCATTACCGAAGGGGACGGGGGACCGCTCCTTTGCCACCTAGTGCGTCTTTTCGGGAACTGTAGCCCAAGCCCTCTGTCGTTTGCTCACTGGCCTGTGTGTTTCTTTTTCCCCTGTTCCCCGCCGACAGCTGATGACCGTCCGGACTATTACCGGAAACACTTACTATGCGAGGTCGGGGACTAAGATAGTTGGGCAGGTGCACGAGAAGTTCACACTGATTGATGGCATTCGCGTGGCTACGGGCTCCTATAGGTAAGTCTCTAGCCTGCCCGTGCTTGTGACTCTGAACTTCGCAGTGGGTGCATGCTAGATAAAGGAAAAGCTGCTTTTCCTCTCAACGTGAGCCTCCATGGCTGGGTGTTCTGGTAGGTGTGCATCTGTGCGCGTGAGGACGTCAGTCCGAGCGGCCTTTTGCAGGAGGTGGTTGGGGTGCGGGTCGCCTCCCCTGCCCTGGGGGGCCACGAAACTAAGGCGTGGATGTTGAACCTTGCCTGGAGCCTCTGCCAAGGCCTGCGGTGGCCAAACTGGGGTTACCGGTGACAGGAGCAGTCTCAATTCCTGTTCCTTGGTCCCCCCCGCCCCTTGTCCCTGTTCACTTGCAGGTAAGGGTCATCACAGGTCTCAGCGTCAGTGTGGAGGGCAGAGCCGAAGCTGTTACCTTATGCTTAAATCCTTCACCTTCCTTCAAGCCTTATAACTTAGTGCTTTAGTCTAGAAAGTACTGATCCAGGTTTCTAGCCCCAATTTTGAAGTCTTAACTTGGCAGTGGTATCTTACGGTAGAGTGTCGTCGAATAGAGGGTGCAGATGATTGGATCATTGATTTTCACGAATCTCCAGAAGTTAAGATGCAGCGTGTTTACTTACGTGGCTCCAATGGCAGTGTGTCTGTGCATTCGATCGTCTGACGGTGTGCGTGAGGCATGTCTTGAGTTTAAAAAAGAAAAACTTATTTTTGGAGAAACGCCCATTCCCGAGTGATGATTGTGTCAGCCCTGGCAGATGTGCAAAAGGTTGTGGAAGCTGAGGGGGTCAGATCAAGAAACTCTTGGTGCCTTTCTTTTCAGACAGTACCATCATTGCTCAGAACAAAATTCACACTTCCTTGAGACTTCCTTTCATAAGACGTTTATAAATAACAGGAGGAGACTAGATTTTCACCCGAAGCAAGCTTTATCTGCGTATACAAACTTAGTCCCAAATGGTTTTTGGCCATCCTGAAATATCAAATATAAAAATTACCCTCTGCAAATGAGATATGCTACCATTGAGGATGATGATGATGATAGGTTTTTTTTTTTTTTAAGTCTATTTATTTATGTTGAGTGAGTGAGAGAGAGACAGAGAGACAGAGAGAGAGATTGAGTGGGGTGAGGGGCAGAGAAAGAGGGAGACAGAATCCCAAGCAGGCTCCGCATTGTCCGCATGGAGCTTGATGCAGGGCTCGAACTCACAAACCATGAGATCGTGACTTGAGATGAACCCAAGAGCTGGTTAACCAACTGAGTCACCCAGATGCCCCGAGAATTATAGCTTCTATTTGTTGACGGTATTTTATACTCCTGGTGTTGGATAGGTGTCTTGTTTGCATGATCTCATTAAAGGTTTTCAGAATCTTTCTTCTGGGGCTTTGAAGGCAGCTCTCAAGGTAGAGACAGGGCTGACACTATGTTTCATGATCTCTCATTTAAAACATCCTATTCCTTTTTAAAAAAATTTTTAATGCTTATTATTTATTTTTGAGAGAGAGGGAGACGGAGTGCAAGCGGGGGAGGGGTAGAGAGAGGGAGTTACAGAATGCGAAGCAGGCTCCAGGCTCTGAGCTGTCAGCACAGAGCCTGACACGGGGCTCGAACCCATAGACAGCGAGATCACGACCTGAGCTGAAGTCAGGCTAAAGTCGGATGCTTAACCGACTGAGCCACCCAGGCGCCCATAAAGCATCCTATTCCTGATACAAACTTCTTTATCAGTGGGGTGATCGGGAGTGTAGAAAGCTAGCTCAAACTACTTTATGCAAAATAGAATTTATTGAGTTCCATAACTTGGGAGTGTAGAAAGGTGCAGTTGGTTTTCAGTTCATCTTGACCTGGAGGGCACACATTGATCAGAATATTGTCTCCTGGTCCTGCTTTTTTTCTAGTTGATCTTTATTCTCAGTCACGCTCTCCCTTTGAAGGCAAGGTCCAGGTTTACTTACATAGCCTTTAGTATCTCTCCCAAAGAGAGAGACTTTCTTTCTGCCTGCACTGGCATCAGTCCTTGAAGAATTACTTGGTCCTAGCTAGGTCACGTGCCCATCCTGGGTAGGTCCCTGACCCAAGTGGGTGGCATACTCTGGTCAGCCTGGGTCATATGTCCACCCATTGTGATTGCAGGAAGTGCCTAAGAAGAAGGCTGGGGTGGATGGGGTTCTATTACTAGAGGAAGAAGGATGCCTGACAGGCAGGGCACATGGCCACTAATCAGCTGGGGGAATGTGGGGAATGGGGGAATGTGCTACTGTCCCCCATTGAAAATGGCAGCACTGGCAGCACCTGGGTGGCTCGGTTAAGTGTCTGACTTTGGCTCAGGTCGTGATCTCACTGTTTGTGAGTCTGAGCCTCGCGTCAGGCTCGCTGCTGTCAGCACAGAACCCACTTCGAATCCTCTGCCTCCCTCTCTCTCTGCCCCTCCCCCGTTTGCTCTTTCTCTCTCAAAAATAAATAAATAAACATTAAAAAAAAAGAAAAAGAAAAAGAAGGGGCACCTGGGTGGCTCATTTGGTTGAGCTTTCAACTTCAGCTCAGGTCACGATCTCATGGTTCATGAGTTCAAGCCCCACATTGGGCTCCGTGCTGGCAGTGCAGACCCTGCTTTGCATTCTGTCTCTGCCCTTCCCCTGCTTGCACTTTCTCTCTCAAAATAAATAAAAATCTTAAAAAAGAAAGGAAGAAAATGGCAGCATGGGATCAGGTAGTAAGGAGCACTGCACTAACAGTCCTTACGTCCTGGGGTCTAGTCTGCAGTCTAGACCAGCTTCCCGCTGGGACATCACTAGCTAGTTTCATCACTTCTAAAATCAGGGTGCTTGCCTAAATCTTTTTGAAGCCCCTTCTAGTTTGTAGAAATGCTGAGGCTGTGGATGTCTAAGTCTCAGTGTGTTGGTTAAACAGTTGGCCTTTTTCTTTCTGTTACCGCATACATACGTTATGTATGGGGTTGGGGTGTTGAATTTACACCGAATGGTGGGTATGCTGTCACCAGAGTTGTGACTCCTGGAGCAGGATATCTAGGCTTTATTGTTCATTTTGACAGTGAGTAAACTAAGAGTGCTCATGCTTACCAGCTTCTGTTTGTTTGTTTGTTTGTTTGTTTTTAATCCTTAAGTTTTACGTGGACAGATGGCAAATTAAATAGCAGTAACTTGGTCATTCTGTCTGGCCAAGTGGTTGAACACTTTGATCTGGAGTTCCGAATCCTGTACGCACAGTCGAAGCCCATCAGCTCCAAGCTGCTGTCTGACTTCCAGATCAGCGGCAAGTTTGACCATCTAGTCGACAGTAAACCCCTGTCTAAGGAGCTCACGTTGGGCGGCCTGCTGCGCCTGCGGCTGTCTCGGCTCTCGAGCACCCCCAAGAAGGCTGAGCTGGGGTGTGAGGCCCCCGCTGAGGGCAGGGCAGAGGCCAGGCACCAGAACTGCGAGTCCTCCACCGTCGGCGATGAGGACGATGTCATCAGCTGCCAGGACAGACCACAGGGCGGGAGGAGGACGACCGATGCGGCCACCCAGACGGAGCCAGGAGAGGAGGTTCCAGCAGTGAGCACGAGCGACGCGGGGACACAAGCCAGCGTCACCACGGCATGTGCCGGGACCCAGACCGCGGTCACCACCAGGGTCGCGAGCTCCCAAGCTGTGGTTCGGTCCACGTCGGCCACCACCCAGACTGACGTGGACGAGAACGTTCTCTTTTCTCAGGGCACCCAGTCTAAAGAAGGGTCACCAGTGTCCAGGATGTCTGTGTCCAGATCTCCCAGTTTGAGGTCCTCCTCCTCTCTGTCTTCCCAGGGCTCTGTGGCAAGCTCCCTGGGCTCCCAGACGTCCAGCAGAGCCCCTGACTTTGTCCCCGCTGGACACGCCAAGTACTGGGGCGCCCCCCACTTGGATCTGTGCTTGCGAGACTCCTTTAGGAACTTGAATCAAGAGCGCCAGTTTCACTTTGCTGGTATCCGGTCCCGGCTCAACCACATGCTGGCCATGCTCTCCAGGAGAACATTCCTTGCTGAGAACTACCTCGGTTTTCACTCCGGAAACGTTACCAGAGCATCAGTGAATCTCCTGGCTGTGAGAGACACCGCGCTGTATCCCTCCTACCAGTGACCGCTCGGCGTTCGGCGCCTCCTGGTTCCATCAGGCGCGCGGTGCTGGTCCACCGAGCACCCTGCTTTACAGTTTGTTCACCTGACCTTTGGTCCCCCCGTTCTTCCCTGAATTCTATAAACTGCACATTATTTTATGTGCTTTTATCCTGTTCTTGTCATGTATAAACCAGGTGTTGGTTTTATGGTCGAAACACTATGGGTACAATTTCTTTGCACGACTTTAACTGATATCTCTTAAAGAGAGTGTTTGGGGTTCTCAGGTTCATTCAGGTAAGAGATAAAATGTGTGCTGTGTTTTTTTAGATTTGTGTGCTCTTCTGTTTTAGAGATTTGAACACTAGGTCTTATCAAAATCCTGTTTAGAAAAAACTTTCTTATTGTCTGTCTCTTCTTCAGGTATCTGTGTTCTTAGGATTAAATAAATACAACCAACTTTTGTTTGGTGATGGCTTGAGTGTTATTTTTCCCCGCTCTTTTCTTTTTAACCCTAGGTGTGTGTCACAAGTAAACGCACATAACAGCTATTTCTGCAGAATTTTTTAATAGAGTTGGGGAGGGGAAAAAGTAGATGACCCAGATTGTTAAGAGAAAATAGCCACTTAAAAGTTAGAAGACCTAAAGTAAGTTTCAGGGTCATGCCTTCCTCAGGGATAGGAATGTTGGCGTTACTATCCGTATAGTTTGAATGAGGGAACTTGCCAGGACCTGCAGGTCTTTTCATGTGCTCTGCTTGTCTTTTCTTGAAAGAAAAAGCTTGAGCCCTTTAGACAAGGACCTTGGTTCTTTGCTTCTCTGCCAAAGGCGGCCTTAGTGTGCATTCCCGGATTCATCCCTGATATTAACTCTAGTGGCCCCATGGGCCCAATTTCATCAGATGGGTGTACTGACATTGATTTAGCAATCTAATATCCTGGAGTAGGGGCAGAAGAGGACACTGACAATTATCCCAGATTGCTAGTTCGGTGGCAGGCGATGCAACTGGTTTCTACACCCTGCTAATCAGGATTGGTATGGCTGTGGAATCCTGTTTTTGTCCAGTCTCATTCGTGTGGCCAGACCAGAGGAAGAGAATTCAGAGGTGGCTTCCTCCTTCTGATTCGGTCAAAGCAGCAGAGATCTGTAATAAGGGAGGGCGTTGTCTGCCACGTCGGCACGTTGCCGATGCAGCCGGTCATGAGCGCGCCTGCAGGTTTTCATGCGTGCACCAGGCCTCCCTTACGGTCACCAGGTTATTTGCTGGATTCGTGCCTTAATCTGGGCCGTGAAGCCAGCCAGACAACCGGTTCCCATCTGACTGTAAACAACTCAGGCCCAAGCCTCACACAGACATAGTGCTGGTTGAAACCATTTGCAGATGGAGAGAATTTCCTATATGCTGTCTCTGACCCTCGCAACCAAGTCGTGGCTGGACAGCTTGTTATTCCCAATAAACAGGCAAAGGAACTGAAGCTCAGGTAAAGTGGCGTATTCTAGGTCACAAGGCTGATAAAGGCAACGAACACAGGTTTTTCAGATTCTGAGTCTGGTACTTTGTTGTACGATTGTCTGTCTGCAGGGAGCGTAGAGGCATTACAGGGTGTACCTTGGGAAATGCAGTTAATACCCTGATGAGTTCAGAGTTAAAATTTAACCTGAGTAACAAATGTAGGCACATTTGAAATTTCAACTCCGTGTATTCTAAGGAACTGCTGATAGGCGTTCGTAAAAAAGGCTGTGCATTGGGATATTTGATGATAACTGAGTTTGGGAATTGATGGATCAAATAAATTTAAATGGGATGACTCGAGAGTTTTGAGAGAGGTGATGATCCCAGTGATTTTCTCAGAGGAGGGCAGGTATGTGGCCCATGACAAACTCATCTGCCCACAGAGTCCTCTTTCTGTGGAGTCGGACCCCAAACCATTATTCTCTGAAGGTGTTGCCAGTGATTAGAAATTAGAACAAGAGAAATATGGGATCCCAAGAAAATGGCCAGGTCTCTTGGAGCAAAGCTTTTCTGGCACTTGAGCGTGGAAAGATCATTCCGGGGCAGAGTGTGTCAGGGTGAGGTCTGAGGACCACCTGCCTCAGAGTGAGCTGGGTCCTTGTTTCCAATGTCCATTATTGGCCCTGCTCCCAGGGGAGGGGAGGGTGACTAGGGCAGACTTTTGGTACAAAATATTTGTTGCCCCTTCTGCGAGAGAATTATTTCCTCATCTAATGGCAGGCTTAGCCATTGCAAATTTGGCTGTAAATATTTCAGAATATATGTCTAAAAGATCAAAACAAAAAACAGCTCCCTTTTAAAAACCACGATACCAAGATCGTACCTGAACAACTTTAAAAATTTCCCGGTATCATCAAACGGTGTTGAAATTCAGTTGTCTTATTTTCTCCTTGCTGATTTGTTTGAAATTAGAGATCCATACAATTTTAAGGTCAACCCAATTGGATTGCAGGGTCGACATTCTTTTGAAAAACTTAAGCAGTCAACTGGAGAGCTGGCCACCCCACCCCTGTAGGCAGTTGGGTTGGGGAGTATTTATCTTTTACTAAGGGAACTTGAGGTTACTCAGAAGAAAACCTAGGGTACAGATCGTGTAAAGGAAAAGTTACATGAAGAAGCCCAAGGGGGGATTGGAATGAGGTTACATGTGCGTGCCATAACGACCAGCACACTCCCTTTGGCAGGCCACATGTTTACCTTTAAGCTTCTCGATAGCTGAGGCAGAGAGAGAAACCTGGTCAGACCCACCATTCACAGCATCCGTAAGATTAAATTCGGGTTCAGGAAGAATTCTTGTGACTAAGACCAGGTAAGAATTTTTCACAAGGACCCTCCTATAAAGATGATACTGGGGGAGGCACCTGGCTGGTCCCGTCAGAAGAATGTGTGGCTCATGATCTTGGGGTCGTGAGTGCAAGCCCCATGTTGGATATAGAGATTACTTAAATAAATTAGTAAACTTAAGAAAAATGATACTGTGGGGGCACCTGGATGGCTCAGTTAAGCGTCTGACTTCAGCTCGGGTCAAGATCTCACGGTCCGTGAGTTCGAGCCCCGCGTCGGGCTCTGTGCTGACTGCTCAGAGCCTGGAGCCTGTTCCGGATTCTGTGTCTCCCTCTCTCTCTGCCCCTCCCCCACTCACACTGTCTCTTTCTCAAAAATAAAATAAAAACATTAAAAAAAATTTTTCTAAATGATACTGTGAAGAATTTGGATAATAATGCCCTGATGATAAACCCCACGACAGATACTTTGAGGTGTGCCCAGACACTGAACGCACCAGGGCAGTTGTCAAAAGCTTTAGTGAATTGAATGTATTCAGACACTCTATGAGAATACGCCCCAGTTTGCTTGGCAGAGTTCCAGTTTATGTCTGTAGATCCCCACCCCCTTTCAGTCCCAGAAGTGTCCCAGCTTGTACAATAAAGCATACGGTCTTCCTATCTTGAAAGCACCTGGTAGGTCTAAGGAGGCCTTCCCCAGCGCATCCAACTGCATAGATGTGCATCGTCCCTCAGGCCAATGTGACAGTCACTCCCCTGATAGCTGAATCTCTTTCCTAGTGGATCTCCACACCTCTGCACCCAAATCCTCGGAGCTAAGTAACACTTTTGCTTATGCTAATATATATGTGTGTGAACTCATTCATTTGTGTGCAAGCCAACAAACCAGACAGATTTACATAAGTTACAAATTGCAGAGGGCTGCACTGAGACCCAGGGGGAAATCCCAGTATCATGCAATTCTGCAAAGAACGACCTCTTTTTGGGCTGGAGCAAAGCTCTTTCTGATCTGGCTTTGGGGAGGAGACCCAGGGCAGTTAGGACTTTTTCTCAGAAGCCAAGAGTTCTAACACACGAATGCATGGATGGTGTAACGGACATCTGTTATTTTTGCTTCCTTCAATCCACCTCTGATAATTTCATCCTGAGATTTCCCTCTGAGGAACCATTCTGCTTCCAACTCTCAGTCCATGTGGTTCTGGTGAAGCTGACCACAGCCACAGCTGACTCGGGGTGGAGCTAATGACTGAGGTTCAAGCCACTCAGAACATCATATTCCGTGGTCCTGGTGATTGGTTCAGGGATGGAAACACAGTCAGATACTATTTTTTTATTTGAGAGAGCGGGGGAGAGAGAGACAGCGCAAGCAGGAAGGGGGAAAGGGGACAGAGGAAGGGAGGAACAGAATCGTCAGCTGGCTCTATGCTAAGCATGGAGCCCAACTGGGGGATTGATTCTAGGACTTGGAATCATGACCTGAGCCAAAATCAACAGTCGGATACTTAACGGGTTGAGCCATCCAGGCGCCCTAGCACAGAGAAACTTCTTAACATATCCATGACACGTGGTTTTGAAGAATATTATCTTTCTGGAAAAGCAATTATTCACAAGTTACAAAATATACTATGTAACAAAATGATCAACTTTCATGGAATTGTTGGCAATGAACTAAATTCTGGATGCCATCTCAAGAAGCAAGTTTTAATTTTAGAGTAGTTATTTTAAGGCCAATCTTTCTGAAAATAGTTAAGAAGAATAAGATAGTCTATTAAAACACTCCTAGTTTGTGACAATAAAACCACACCATCGGCATCTAGGTTATTACTTAGGTGTTTCCTCTAAAAGAAGTTTGTGAAAGCAAAACAACCCACTAGGGACCGTCGGGCTTTGAGAACTTTCTGAGGCCGATGAACTAATTCTCATCTAGGAGAGCTAAGCTCTAATGGTTTTAAATGGCCCATGTGGGTGAAAAACCACTGGCTTGGGAATTAGAAAGCCTGAATTCTAGTTTCAGTTCTGATGCTAAAATTAGCTCATTGGGTCTGACCAAGTCCTTTTAATCTCCAAGAGCCAAGGTTTTTTTTTTTCTTCAATAAAACAAAGAATTTAGGCTAGATGTCTCCTCTAGCTTTAAGATTATGATCCAGTAATTTGGGAATGGCCAATCTACTGCCTCTTTCTAAATAGGAAGACTTCTTCATGTAAGTCAGAGTGATTTCTAAAATATAGAAATAGGGGCGCCTGGGTGGCTTGGTCGGTTAAGCGTCCGACTTCGGCTCAGGTCATGATCTCACAGTCCGTGAGTTCGAGCCCCGCGTCGGGCTCTGTGCTGACAGCTCAGAGCCTGGAGCCTGTTTCAGATTCTGTGTCTCCCTCTCTCTCTGCCCCTCCCCTGTTCATGCTCTGTCTCTCTCTGTCTCAAAAATAAATAAACGTTAAAAAAAAAAATTAAAAAAAAATAAATAAAATATAGAAATAATAAAAAGTGGCTTTTATTTCATTTTCCCTTGTATTCATGTATAAACCCCTCCTTCTATACTTTGGCCCTGAGTGAAAATAAAAGAAGGATCAATGACATGAAGAATTAAAACTAAGCATAAAGCACGGCGTTCACCTGTATATGATTCAACAGGTGCTTTGTTACTGGGCTATGAGTATGAATGTGACAGGATCTTTATGAAGCTCTCCATGTTAATAGTGGAGGCAAATTATAGTTCAACTAAATAAGTGGTAACACAATAGTGAACACACTGGTTCTGAGTCCAGAGGAGGAAGGCTTAAGCCAGTGAATTTATTCTTAGAGCTGGCCTGTATATTTTTATTTTATTTTTTAAAAGTTTGTTTATTGAGAGAGAGAGAGAGAGAGAGACGGAAGGGGCAGGGAGAGAGAGAGAACCCCAGGTGGGCTCTGCACTGTCAGCACAGAGCCTGATGCAGGGCTCAAACTTGGAAACAATGAGATCCAAACCAAGAGGCTGATGCTCAAACTCAGAAACCAAGAGACTGATGCTCAATCGACTGAACCACCCAGGTGCCCGTATATTTTAAAGATGAATAAAGAGTTCTTGGCAGAGAGATTATCATGTATTGAACCCTATTTTTATTACTGTGGAAATAAATCAAAGGGGATATTTGGAAAATGAATATAGGTATGTAAATTCTGATGTATTTTTTCCCCCTGGTGGATTTGCTCTATTTGAGTTAATGAGAACAAACATTGAATGCTTATGTCTTACACTGTTAGGTATTTTACATGTTATGTCATTTAGCAGAACCTTTGAATAACTCATTTTACATGATTATATTATATTATAGCTAGGCTGGAGCAAATGGCAAAATTAGGATTCCAAATCATAGCTACTTATCTCCAAAGCTCTTGGTCTTTCCATGACTATGCCATTTCTCATAAATGCAGAATTTTCTTCACAGCTCTAAAAATGCATAAATTCTGAGGCCTATCCCTTCCTATTAGTTGCCAACCCATAAAATATTTCTTCTCTTCTTTGGGCTAGCGGAATCCTTTTCAAGCTTGTTGACTGAAAGAATCATCTGTGGGGCTTCCTAAAATGCAGGTTCCCAGGGCATACCCCTGAGATTCTGACTCAGGATTGGATCAGGGCCTACAATCTGTATTTTTATTTAAAAAAAATTTTTTTTAATGTTTTATTTATTTTTGAGATAGAGAGAGGCAGTGTGAGCAGGGGAGGGGCAGAGAGAGAGAGAGAGAGGGAGCCACAGAATCCAAAGCAGGCTCCAGGCTCCGAGCTGTCAGCACAGAGCCCGACGCGGGGGCTTGAACTCACACACCGCGAGATCATGACCTGAGCCGAAGTCGGAGGCTCAACTGACTGAGCCACCCAGGCGCCCCTACAATCTGTATTTTTAACCAGCACTGGAATCCTATGAGCAGTCAAATTGGAGGAAGTACTGGGTTAGTACCCTAGCCTAACTTACCTGCCCATTTCTAAGGCTCTTATTTCAACCCATTTCCCCCCCCACTGTTTTTCGAGCATTACTTAAGAGCATTACTCTTAAGGCTCCGGGAAATTTCCATACCATTTCCGATGGCTTTATTCACTGATAATAAGTACTACTGTTTATCAAGCATTTATTTCATTCACTATTCACCCTCCCCACCGCCTTGGACAGAAACTGCAATTAAGGGGCGGAAACCGCAGTACCTGGGCGTACAGTGGGCTCCCAAGAATTATTTACTAGACCGGCAAACTCACGAGGTAGTTACTATGAACCTTCATTTGAAAATACGGAGGAAACTTAAAAAAACCCAGTAGGTCTGGGACGGCTTGTAACATAATCAGCACGTAACAGCTAATTCGGGATGGATTATCTCCGTGCCCACCGCGTGCCGCCGGTAGCCGCAAGACTCTGGTGCCGGCGGCTTTCTCCCAAAGCTCGTCCTTCCGGAGGTGTACGGCGGCCACGCAGTCCACGCCAAGCTCCTGGGCAGGGCATCCAGAATCTTCACACATCACACTGAAGAGCACGGAGAACGGCGTCCTTTCCCTCAATATGGCGGGCCCGGTCACGTGGGCCAGGGGGCGGGCCGGGGCGGTCTTGGAGAACCGCTGTAGGTCACGTGGCTCGGGGGTGGTGGTGACTACGGGGGCGTGGCCGTAACTCCGCCGGCGCCTCCTGGGCCGAGGCTTCTCGCGGGCCACGCCCCCCGGCCCCTCCGGGGGCTCACACGCAACGGAGGGGTGGAGTCTCCCTCGTGACCTTTCACCCCAGCATGGCTGCGCCCGTGGGACCGGTGAAGTTCTGGCGACCCGGTAAGGCCCTTGGAGGAACGCTGGGCAGATGCGGCGGCCTGACTTTGGTCTTGGCCCCGCAGCCGGCGTCCTGGGGCCTGCGGACCTGCTCGCGGGCCTGACCTCGGTGGGCTGGCCACCGCCGCCGCGGAGCGGATGGGTTCTGTGGCTCTGGTGCTCACCGTGGTCCGGACGGATTCGGGGGGTCCGCCCCCAGGCTGGGCAGAAAGTCTCTGTGTCACCTTGTTCGAGTCTCAGCTTCCCCGGGCCTCGTTTTCCTCGCTCCTGATGCGTGTCTTGCCCAACGCTGGAAAAGCGCTGAAGCGCCCACGCGTGTCCTGTTACCGTCCTGGGGCTACGCTGGGGCGGGACGGGCGGTGCTGCTCAGGGCTTAGGAGCTCAAGCTTTGGAGTCGCGCTGCCGGGGTCAGACTTCTCGGCTCTGCCCTGTGGTAGCAGAGTTCCTTGGGGCAAGTCACTTAATTTTTTGAGTCGCCTTGACCTCTTCACCTGTAAAATGGGTAGAATAATAACTATCCTGTGGGATTGAATAATGAGCACAGCGCCTTGCCCGACGTAGAGTAAGTCCTCATAAAAAGGGAAAGAAGCCTTGTTTTGTTTTAGGGTAATTCTTGCCCATCCCGAGTGGCTGCCAGAAAGTGACCATCCTCCTTCGTATTGGCTACCACCGCTTTCTCTCTTGCAGGCAAACACGAATCTTAGTCGCAAAATGCTTGGCCTGATTTGCTTTAATTTCTTCATTAATCAGGATTTTATAGAATGTGTACTTGCCAGATCCTGCTAGATACATTAGTTCCTCCCCTTCCATCAATTTCTTGTAAAAAGCAAAAGTTTCTTAACAATTACCAGTTTGTTTTTTTCCACCACTTGCACCTCTGCATGTCCGGATGTGCAAAGTAGATTGCAGCAAAAAATGAAATGAGAACAGAGTTAGATGGAATTCTAACCTTGCATATAAGTGATGTAGGAGAGAAGCCCAAGCAAGGGATGTGTTAATTCTTTTTTAAAAAATATGTAGTTTGTCACTTAACGACAGTTTTATTCAGTATTTAAAATCGTCAGCCAGTTATCCATCATGAATTTTATTTGTAGCCAGAAATTAGATCTCATTAGGTAATGTGATAGCCTGCATTTTATGTATTCAAGCCTTTATTAACAGGTCAAAGTGTTAAGTATGATAAAGGCCTGAATGAAATGTTGAAAATCAGAACAGGATACTATTTTGGCTAAAGAACATGTGGTTATTCTAAGCATTCTATTCTGTTATTTAGCTCATTTGTTGAGAGTATACTTATTGAACACCTAACCTTGTGGTCAGGAGACAGGTGACCAGGCTGCTGCTCTGCTCTCAAGATTTATTCTTTTTCTCTCAGTTAGAATATGAAGTTGGGTATCCTTTAATTTTTTTATTAGTTTATTTTTTGAGAGAGAGAGAGCGGGGTGGAGGGGGGAGCAGAGAGAGAGGGAGAGAGAGAATCCCAAGTAGGCTCCACGCTGTCAGCGCAGAGCCCGATGCAGGGCTTGAACTCACTAACTGTGAGATTATGAGCTGAGCTGAAATCCAGAGTCAGATGCTCATTCGGCTGAGCCACCCAGGCGCCTCTAGGAGAGATATTAAAATGAGGCAGAAAAAGGTGATGGTAAGAAAGATAGTCTCCACAAGTCAGTCTGTAGAGCTATCCTTGACTGCCATATACTAAACCGGTGATTTGGCAAAGTCACTTAAGTGCTCTGAGTCTCAGTGATCCTCATCTGTAAATTGGGCATAACACCTACCAAAGGATTCTTTTGAGGATTAAATGAGAATGCATGTAAAGCTTTTAGCACTAGATACACATTAAGTATTATCATTACATAAAAGTATAGGAGAGGGAAAGATTGTGTGGATAGGAAGTACTTCATAAAGATAGTGACATTTTTGAGGTGAACATTGAAGCACGAATAAGGTTTACTTCATGGAGAGGTAGGAGTACAGAGCTGGGCAAAGGGCGCAGCATGAACAAGGCAAAATGGGATGTGTGCCTCAAGCATGTCCTAAAAACCAAGATAATTGAGTAGCAAGATGATGTTGTGATAGGATAGGTTATATTTTGGGTCGAGGCAGGAGATGATGGTATTCTATTTATAGTTCGTTATTGGGAAAAAAATGCTGGGACGCCTGGGTGGCTCGGTCGGTTGAGTGACTGACTTCGGCTCAGGTCATGATCTCACAGCTCTTGAGTTCGAGCCCCGTGTCGGGCTCTGTGCTGACAGCTCGGAGCCTGGAACCTGCTTTGGATTCTGTGTCTCCCTCCCTCTCTGCCCCTAACCCACGCGCCTTCTGTCTCTGTCTCTCTCAAAAATAAATAAACATTAAAAAAAAAAAAATTAAGAAAAAAAATGCTGGTCATGACCCACTACATGCTTTCCATAATCCACTAATTGGGCACCACTCAAATTAAAAAACTGGTTTAGAGGGAATGCCAGATGGGAGGGTGTGGGTGCTGCTGTCATCCTTGTTTTGTAGATGGAGAAATGAAGGCATTTGTGGTTTGCAGGATTACAGACGTGTACTCTTGTAAGGAAAGAGAATGCTCCCAAGGGAAAGGCAGCCATAGGCGGTCAGAATGGGAGGTGGAATATACATAGAAGGAAGCAGTTCTGATTTGGTCAACTGAAGTCTTTCTTTCTTTCTTCTTCTTTTTTTTTTAATTTATTTATTTTGAGAGAGACAGAACTCCAGCCAGGGAGGGGCAGAGAGAGAGGGAGAATCCCAGGCAGCCTCCACGAGGTCAGTGTGCAGAGCCCAATGCAGAGCTCAGGCTCCCGAAACTCTGAGATCATGACCTGAGCCAAAAATCAAGAGCCAGGTGTTTAACCAGCTGAGCCACCCAGACTCCCCTGAATGAAGTCTTTTGTCAGGAGGAGACATGTTCCTTATTGATTGGCAGTAGCTCTTGTAAAACATCTCATAACAATATACTTGGATGTAGGTTAGAGACAGGGAGGGGTGGGGTAGTGAAGATACCTGGGTGGATTGAACTGTGGTGGGGGGGAGGAAGAGACCTTGCGGGAGCAATGCTAGCATGTTCTAGACATGCTGTAAAAGTTTTAATTGTGTTCTGAAAAGGAGGGAATTTGCGACAAAAACAGAGCTGGTGAGGTTAAGGTATTCTTTGCAGATTTTTCGTGGGTAAAGTCTACAAGAAGTTATTAAGATGTAGCGGTCATAAGAGACAAAAGGAAAGGAAACCTGCTTCTTTGAGCCCAGGCTTTGTTCCAGGTCCTTTTCTATCTTTTATCTTGTTGAAAGGAAGGTCAGCGTTTTGGCAAAAAACAATACAGCAGTGCCCCACTTACCCGATTTTTGGCAATCTTGGACCTCTGGAACACAACTGTGTTCCTCAAAATAAATGGAAAAGGGATTAAAGATCTGTGGCAATGATTCTAAACTTAGCTCTAGGGGGTTTATGGACCACGAGCATTTTGTCTCCTGACCAATTACATTCTGGTGTATTTTTCAGGAGAGAGAGTCCATAGCCTTTACTAGATTGTCGAAGGGATATGGGACCTCCAAAAAATGTAAAAATAAATCGGTGGCTAAATGTGCTTGTCACAAAGCCCCTGTGTTTCCACATAGCATTATCATCTCCATGAGTTCAGAAGGCCTGGGGGATGATAGTTTTGGATAAGCATCTCTGTAGCGCCCCCCAACAGAAGGCGGTGGGGCACGTCGTTGAACTTCCAGGGAGGGTTTTTATGACTCCCAAAGACATTGCGCGCCAGTGCTGACCAGCTCTAGCTTTTGAAAATTGCTTCCTTATGTCGCGTTATGTGTCACTTACCACTTCCAGTTTCTGTTCGAGGGCTACACAAATGAATCCCCGTGAAAAGTTACGGAAGCTGATCATAAAAATTGGACCCATGTTCCTTGTAAGGCATTTTCCTTCTCAGGCTAAAATCTTGAACAGTGTACCTTGAACAGTGTTTCATGGTGGGATATGGCTTCCCTACTCTTCACCCTCCTGAGCATCAGTTTGTCATTGTTCTTACCAAGCAGCTGTCGTGGGAAGCTGTTGTTTAATCTGCTGAGCACAGTGGTTTCTTGGAACAGCGCTTTGCACCCAGCCACCCCGGTTCTGTGATTCACAATGGGGGCTGCCGCCTAGCGCATCCCGCTCCACTGGCCATGGTTGATCGGATCAGGCTGGGCCTTGGACCTGACCTGGGAGGAGAGGCTCCCCACCCTCCAGACCACACACACCTGGGACTCCTGATCCCCCTTACCTAGTCTTTTATTTTCTCCTTAGCACTTAGAACCACTTCGTGCACTAAGTTACATTCTCTTGGGAGGCAGAATAAAAGAAGCAAGCAAGCTGCAGAGAGGAGGGCCTGCCTCTGTAGTGTTCGCTGCGGTATCTCTTGCCCTCCTGTCCTTGTCGGGTGAGCGAACGGGTGATCGGTGAGGGAGGGTGAGCCTGAGCTCGCCCTGTCAGCAGCCTTGATTCCAGCTGCTACAAGAAGCCAAACTTAGCGACAGAAAGGAGCTGATTGAGAGGCTCTGAGATGAGAGAAAGAAAGCCAGCGCAGCTTTGGAGTACCCGGTCCCTGGCGTCCCCAGGCCTTGCCGCTGGAGTCCTGCGGCAGTGCCGCCCCTCCTTCGCCTCTGCCAATTCCCATTGGGTTTCTGTCACTTTCAGTAATTAGTAGTAATATGTGGAGGCCGGGCCTGAAAGCGTTGTCCTCTGTGACATACAGTTACGTGTGGCCAGTTTGGAGCCCGGTGGGACTCTCATCTCTGTTCTTGACGCTTTTAGGGAAGATTTTTGTATTTTCCTAGGTCCTTTCCTAGATGCTTTCCTCAAGTTAAAGTTGATTCTCTTTTAGTAGTTTGAGATAAAGCGCATTGCTGGTGTTGTTTACCTTCGTCTTTGAATTTGCAACGTCTGCACATTTTTCTGTTCGTTGGTTACATCAGAGCATCTGAAAAAAGCATTTCTGTTGCAGGTACAGAGGGACCCGGCGTCAGCATCTCTGAAGAGAGACAGAGTCTAGCCGAAAATTCTGCAACAACCGTTGTTTACAATCCTTACGCTGCCCTTTCCATAGAGCAGCAGAGGCAGAAGCTGCCGGTGTTCAAGGTACACTGAATAAGAATGCGCAGTCTGTTGGTCCAAAGCAGCGTGCAGTGGCTCCGTACTTGGTACTGAAGTGGATGATGTCCTCCAACTCTTAATGATTCTTTAGAGGGGGCGCCTGGGTGGCTCAGTCGGTTGAGCGTCCGACTTCGGCTCAGGTCATGATCTCACGGTTCGTGAGTTCGAGCCCCGCGTCGGGCTCTGTGCTGACAGCTCGGAGCCTGGAGTCTGCCTCGGATTCTGTGTCTCCTTCTCCCTCTGCCCCTTCCCCACTCATGCGCTCTGTCTCTCAAAAATGAGTAAACATTAAAAAAAAAATTAAAAAAAAAAGGATTCTTCAGAACACAGTGAGCTCAGAGCTACCCTTATGTAAGGGGATTAGCTTTTCAAAATATGTGTGTGTTAGTTAACCATATCAATCTTGAAAGTCCTTAAGGTTTTTTTTAGTTGAATCTTATGTATTGAAAAACTTTGCTTTCAGTTGTGGACAAATTAAAATATAAAGAAGAGTAGAGAAAATAGCACAACGAACTTCTATGCCTCCAGCTTCAACAAATTAACCAACGTATGGCCAGTTTTAGCTTTATTAAAACATTTTTTTTAATGTTTATTTATTGTTGAGAGAGACATAGACAGAATGCAAGTGGGTTAGGGGTAGAGAGGGAGGGAGACACGGAATCCGAAGGAGACTCCAGGCTCCGAGCTGTCAGCACGACGCGGGGCTCAAAGTCACGAACCGCGAGATCATAACCTCAGCCAGCCGGATGCTCAACCAACTGAGCCACCCGGGCGCCCCTTAGCTTTATTTTTAAAGGCAAATTTTAAACAAGACTAGTTGGGAATGTGAGGTTGTTTCGGTGGAAGAGGTCAACTCCAACTGACCCAGTGACGGGATGTGGGTGGTTGTTATGGGCTGTGTGCACATCCAGACACTTGATTTTATTGGTCTCATGAAGTGGACATATTTATCTCAAGAGGCCAGAGCATAGGCTAGAATTCAGAATATGTTCATTTATAGCCATAGTTCTTCAGTACGGACAGACACGGTCCATGGACACACTTTCTCCCTGTTGCCAAGACCACGTGGGAAGCCAAATTGTAATCGGGAAGTTTGTGCAGGGCCAAAGGCCATTTAGATATAGCTGAAGAATATTTCATATAGCCCCCCATCAAGGGTGACGAGCTCTCCCTGCCTCACGAGGTGCCTCTGGAATGACCCGAGTAGGTGTGGCCACCAGCACCTGTGATTGTCTCTCTTTCGCTTGGACAGTGCTGGGGGAAGGCTGCCAAGTTCTTCCGCTAAGGGAGTCCCTCTGTATAGACCGTGCTAATGATTCCTCTTCTATTAATTCGTGCTTTCTCCAAGTGGATTTGAAGCAGAATCCTTCTTACTTTAGCCAAGTCACCTTGGTTAGAGCTTTATGTGGCCCCAAACATTTTAGTCACTCGTGTACTGATGTTTCTGGATTTCTCCCTCAGGTGATTAGCCTCATCCAGTACGTGTGAATGTAAACAGGTTTGCCCCTCAGGAGATAAGCTTATAGGTTCACTGTTGCTGCCTCACTGGTAAGGGACAGCCTGAACTGCGGTGAAGTATCGAGACTCTGGGGCTCGACTTTAGAGTTCAAACCCAAGCTTCATCGCTTGTGTGCTGTGCGATCTTGCTTGACCATCTGAGCTTCTGTTTTGTTATCTGTGACATGGGACTGATGGCACCTACCTCAGAGGATCCGTAAGGGGCCCAGACGAGCTAATCCACATCGAGCCTTTAGCTGGGTACCTGACATACAGTAAACATTTGAGTACACAGATAATTACTGTTTACCAGGTATTGAATTTTGGCCTTTTCTGGACTGTTCTTCATTCTCCAACTGAACTTACAAGATATGATAAATGAAACAGTGGGAAAAAGCCATCAAGATTTAACATACGTTGACGGAAATTAAAATGGTAAGAAGAGGAATATAAGTTATTGATAAGCAAAACAATTTAAATTTAAGCACATTTTGGATCTCTTGAGAAGTTAAAGATAAATGTAGACAAAAAGGGTAAAAGTTAACTCATTCACCGACCCCTGCGCCATAACTAAAAGTAGATTTAAAAACAAACTGAAACGAAAGGGGCAATAAATTTAAAGTCACTCCCTTTCCCCTGATGACGTTACAAGGCTGCCTGCTCCTCGACTGCCTCCTGTTGGCTGGTGTTCCCATTAGGGCCCTGACGCCGCTATGAGAGGTTTCCTCTTACTCCCTCAACAGCCGCCTCTTGAAGCTCAGTCCCCCCCTCCTCACCAGCTCTTGGATTTCCCTGCTTGGGCCTCTGGGTGGTAGTGTCATTCTCTGTCTCCCAATCGGAAATTTTGTCATTTCTCTCTCTGTTGTCACACACTGGACTTCTCCATTCGCAGTCCTTCGTATTTAGGATGTGACGTATGAATTAATTGCCTTCTGTTTTTTCGTGCCCAGTCTCGTGTGGTGCTGCCCAGTTTTCTCACAGCACTGACAGCCCATCCAGCGCCCCCCAGGAAAGTCCAGATTCTAGCTCGGCACGCACAGCCTTTCACAGGGAAGCCCGGACCACCCTTCTCGTAATCATTTCCAAACCATTCCCGGAGCTTTTTGTGGGCTTTTGTTGGTGCCCCTTGAATAGAGTTGGTACTATTTGCTTGTTTCCGTTTTCTTTCTTTTGCTTATGTTATTTCCCTTTCCTGGAATGCCTTGTCTGTTTCTGTCTGTATTCAGATTGTCTTTCAAGTTTTCCTTGACCATCCGTCCATTTATCCATTCCCCCATCGACTGGATGGATTTTCCATTTACAAAATACCTGCAAAGATCCCAAACCTCTCACCTTCCCTTACCCAAAACAAAAGAAAGCACAAAGTCCAGCGTGTAGGCTAGTCAGTATAGGTCACCTGCAGCAGGCTCTCCTTTGGGGGCTTGAGATATGCCGATTCCTGGGCTCTGTCCTAAACCTGCTGAATCAAACCCTGAGGGTAGGGCTGGGAATCTTCATTTTTACTTTTTTTAAGTGTTACTTATTTTGAGAGAGAGAGAGAGAGAGCAGGGGAGGGGCAGAGAGAGAGGGAGAGAGAGAATTTCAGGCAAGCTCTATGCCAACACCACAGAGCCCGACACAGGGCTCGGACTCACGAACCGTGAGATGGTGACCTGGGCTGAAATCAAGAGTCGGACGCTTAACCGACTGAGCCACCCAGGCGCCTTAGGAATCTTCATTTTTTAACAAATATCCTAAGAGGTTTTTCACACTAAGATGTGAGAACTACATGCTTAGACCCCAAATTCAAAAACCCCAAACAGCCAGTACCTTACTGGGTCAGTTAGGCGGCCTTTCTGCTCTCCCAGTCCTCACCACATTATTGGTGCAGAATCAGATGGGTTGAGCGGTGGTCAGAGTGCGGGAACTTGGCAGGGCTTCCTTCATTCCAAACCAGGTAGTTAGGGAATACTTTCATGATTCTCCGGAATATCAGGTGCATCTGTAAACAAATGCGGGTACAAAAATATATCCTGAAGCTAAGTAGATAGGATGTGGAGATGATCTGAGTTTTCAGGGGCCAAACCAGTATTTCTGCTCACACTAAATGGGTAAAGGAAGGCTCACTTGAAATCTAGATGCAACCTACAGGTGCTGTAGTGTGAACTCAGATATAGAGGTAGAGGTGAAAGCATATTCTTTTTTCTCTCTTTCTTTTTTCCCCCAGTTAATGGAAGAATTTGTAATTAGATAATACATAATTGTACAAAGTGTAAAGGTCTCCTTCACATCCTTGCCCCTCCCTGGCCACCCTCTTCCACTCCTGGAGACGTTACAATGACCAGTTTCTTGTTTTGTTTTGTTTTGTTTTGTTTTGTTTTTCCCAAAGAGAGCTCGTACATAAGCATATATGTATTTACCCTTTCTTTAAAAGCATAAATGGTAGTGTATTATTTACACAGTTCTGTGTCTTGCTTTCCTCTCTTAACATACCTTGTTGACCATTGGTTATCACTGCAAATAGACATTCGTTCTTTTTAACAACCATGTGTATTCCGTTATTGGAGTGTATCATAACTGACTTAACCCTGTTAGTGAACATTTAGACTGGTTGAAGTTTTGGCTGTTACAAACAACCCTTCAGTGAGTGTGCTGTATGTGTGTACTTCTTTGTTCACATGTATTAGTACGTCTGCAGTTAAACTCTTTGGAAGTGACAATGTTGAATTAAAGGTTAAGTACATTGTATGTTTTGGTGAGTTATTGCTCTCAATTGCACTTGGTTCAGCTTATATAGACACCAACAGTATGTCTGCGAGTTGGAAATACATTTTGATAGTTCTTTTTAAAATTGACTTGCCTTTGGCCGACAGCTCATTTCATAATGTTTAAAAGTCTTTGTTTCGTTCTTTTGAGGAAATGTATGGCTTTTTACAATGTAGGGTTGTATTTTTCAGCTTCGGAATCATATATTATACTTGGTCGAAAACTATCAGACAGTGGTGATTGTCGGAGAGACGGGATGTGGAAAGAGCACACAGATCCCACAAGTGAGTATACGCTTCGATGTGTCTTTGCACTTATATTTGACTGGAAGGGTTTTGTAACCTGAGAACTCTCTTTACTATAATTTGCATTTTTAAGATCTGCCATCAGAGAGAAAATATCAACCCAACTGGATGTTTTTTATTCAACTTCTGGCTCTTGTGGTTTCTTTGATTAGTGTCAAAGTAACACTCGTCTTGGATTTAATATAATTCCACAGTAACGATTGAATAGCCATACTCTGAAAGGAATGGTGGGGGCTCCTTCAGAGAGGTGTAATGTGTAGTTTTGGCCTTCGAATAGTTACAGGTGAAGAGGAAAGTAAAAGGAATACTGCCATAGTTGTAAATAAAAATGGACGACTAAAGAAATACCCCCCGTGGGAGTGGAAGGAACCCCCCCGTGCAGGGCAAAGCCCTATCTAGCGTGGACACAAGTTGACAGAAGGATCGGAAAAGGCCTTGTAAGAGAAATGACATTTAGAGTAGACGTTGAATACCCATGGCAGCTGGTGGGAAGACATTCTCCTCCAGGGAATATTGTGCTCAGGGCTGCTGGGGTGTGAGAAGTGTTTGGGACTCAGCAAGAGTTCACAGTTAGGGTGAGATCAAAGTATGTCTTATGAGGGTGAAGAGTGATGTGTAAGTAAGTGGTCAGGGATGGGGGTCGTTGCAGGTCTTTCTTTCCTTTTTAATGTAGATTTTTATTGAAGTATAAAACGTATGTTGAGAAGTTCTCATGTCATAATTGTACAGCTTGATAAATTTTCACAAGTGAATATACCTGTGTTACCAGCACCCAGATCAAGAAGCAGAACACTATTACCAGAGCCCCAGAAGTCCCCTCGTGTCCCCTTCTGGTCTCCTGGCCTCTCCTCCTGTTCCTGCAACACAAGGGTATTTCTTATTCTCGCTTCTCATACCACAGATTTGTTCTGCCTTTTTTTTTTTAAATTAAAAAAATTATGTATTTTTGATAGAGAGAGGCAGAACACAAGTGGGGGAGGGGAGGAGACACAGAATCTGAAGCGGCCTCCAGGCTCCGAGCTGTCAGGACAGAGCCCGACGCGGGGCACGAACTCACAAACTGCGAGATCATGCCCTGAGCCAAAGTCGGCCGCTTAACCGACTGAGCCACCCAGGCGCCCCTGTTCTGCCTATTTTTGAACTTGTATAAAGAGATAATGTAACTTCTCTTACCCGACCCATTAATGGGTTTAGGATGTGACCCAGACATAGGTATTTCTTAGAAGGTCCCCCGGTGATTAATGTGTAGCCCGGGAAAGACAGGCGGAAGGGAACGGACAGCAGTAGAGGAAGGACGGCAGGGCACATGGCGAGCTGCAAGGAAGACAGGTGCACGTGGTATCAAGCCCTTAGCAGATTACTTGCTTCCTGCAGAGAGCCACGGGAGAAGGGCCACGCGAAGTTACCAAGAGACCGCCAGAGAGTCGTGATAATCCCAGACATCATCACCATGAAACAAGTAATGAGTAGTGAACAAGTGCTACATAAAGTGGTCACTTTGCACATGTTACTCTGTTTAATTCCCAGCGACCCTGCAAGGCAGGTACTGTTATTATTACCTTCGTGTTACAGATGAGGACATTAGCGGTGATGTGGAGGAGGGAGCAAGGGTGAAAATGGGCCACGTGAGTTGAGGTGGTCTGTTTGTTTTGGAATCAGTCTGTATGCTTATTTAGTCATCTCAACATAACTGTGTTATGTTAACAAAGAACCTGAAAATCTCGGTGGCTTAAGAACACAAAGGTGTATTTCTTCTTTATGCCGTGTGGTCTCGGGTCGATGACCCAAGATGGCTGCTCCACATGGTCAGTGGGACCTAGGATGCTGGCCCAGTTCTTGTCCGGGCCTTGGGAGTAGATGGCGGAATTGTGAGATGGCTCAGGTGTCAGGACTCGTGACTGGTTGTGGCACTCCTCACGTTGCCTTGGAGAAAGCAAGTTTCACGGCCAGGCCCGATAGCAGTAGGGTGACGGTATATATAATCCTCCTATCAGGTGGGTGGCAGATATTTGGATCCATAGTACAGAACAGCACAACGATCTGGTCATTTCCCCCAGCAAGGTTTAGCTGCCAGGTAACGGAGAGGGCCTGCTGAGCAGCGAGTCCAGGGAAAGAGTGGCCTGGAGGCCAGAGAGCGGGGTCTGAGGATCCAGCCTGGGCAGTGTGGCAGCGAATGAAGGTAATTCGTTTTAAATTTTAAGGTTTATTTTAACGTTTACTTTATTTTCATCTTTTTAATTTTGGAGGAATATTTAATGGGTTCACATCGTTTAAAATTCAAAGGCATGGAAGAACATCAAAAGAAAGGATTTCTCTTTTGCCCTATCTTTTGATCCTCATTTCCTTTATACAGATACAACGGATGTTAGTAGTTTTGCAGATAGAGATTTTCTTACTGCGTTTACAGAAAAGTGTGCGTGTACCTCTTTTTAAAGCCCAAATGGTGGCACGTATCCATGCTTTAATATACCTGGTCCTTTTTTCCACTTAATGTGTCATTTTTCAGTTGCATAGATTCTACGTAATCTATTTTACCAGTTCCCAGTTGAGAGGCATTTAGGTTGTTTCCAGTGTTGTATTATCGCAGTGATGAAGTGAATCAATTTTCATATGTATCATTTTGTACGCATATGGGTATACTTACAGAATAAATAGAGGAGTTATGGAGGTAATGGATCCAAGGGCACGTACATTTGAATTTAATTACTTTTAAGGAACTGTATTTTCTTACAGACACTGTGTTTTTTTAATGCATTCTTCTGGTACACAGTTGAAAAAAGGACAAAAGAATAAATGGTAAAGCGTGAGTCTCCTAAGCTTTGCTGGTGAAATTGGCTAGGTCATTGTGATAGATGATTATATTATTGGTCCGCATATCTGCTACCCCTCGTGTGGACGGATCATCTCCCTTTCCTCACCACGGAGTTTCTCTTCTCCAAGATTACCACAACTTCTTATTATGGCCTAGGAAAATTGGACAGGCTGAGCGAGGAGCTGAAGGTCATGGCAAGAATATGGAGCAGGTTTTCTTAACAAACCATCTTGCTGGATTTATATAATATCTTTCCTTGGAAAAGTACTGCATGCTGAAGCACCAAACACCAGTTTTGAAATTTCACAAACTATATGTAGAACCCAGATGATATTTTTTCCCAGAGCTCTGTCAAAACAATGGATTATGCAAACAAGCTTCCTTACTACAATTTTTATTAGTGCTGTTTTTGATGGAGTGCTTCCTAATCCCACTCCTTAGCAAGAGGACCAGATTTAGTGACCCTTAAAAAGAGCGGAGATGGAACTCAGCGTGACATAACACTGCCTTTTGATAGCAACACTATACCTGCTTTCCAGCAGCTATACATTTCCATCTGTCAGTGGTCATTAGCATGCAGAAGTCTGAACCACAGGTGTATTGAGGAGACTGGCTTCGTGGACAGGTTGTTTGTTATTATGGGAATTCTTTTTCTTTCGCTTACCACTGTTATTAAGAGATTGACTACAGTTATGTATGTTTTATTTTGGATGGGAGAATTGTGTCCCAGTTTTGTGACAGGGCTGTGGTTTGCAGAGCTTAAATTCCAGTGCTTAGATTTTTAATCTGTCCCGGGACAAGTTATGTGATCTCTTTGTTTGCTTATCTCTAAATTGTTGATGATGCTGTTAACCTTCCTTATAGGATTTGTTGCGAGGATTAAATGGGCTTGTGTGTGCAAGGTGCTCAGCACGGTTCTGGCAATTAGTAATGTAATCCTTGAATCTTGGCTATTATTTCATTTTTTTTCTTAAGTTTTTTTTTTTTTTTTTTATTTAGAGAATGCAGGGGGGAATGGCAGAGGGGGAGAGAGAGAGAGAGAGAGAGAGAGAGAGAGAGAGAGAGAGAGAGAAAGAGAAAGAGAGAGAGAGAAAGGCGTGGGGGGAGGGAGGGAAGGAAAATCTCAAGCAGGCTTCACACCCAGTGAGAAGCCCGACGCAGGACTTGATCCCATGACTCTGGGATCATGACCTGAGCCAAAATCAAGAGTCAGATGCTCCATGGACCGAGCCACCCAGGCGCCCCGTAGCTATTGTTTCTTGTGGCTCTGGTTTTGCGTTTGTGTTGTTTGGTGTGGTTGGTAGTGTCTTGTGTATGTATTTAATGTTTAATAGAAGAGAGAGAAACTTGACAGTTTTTATAGCAAAAAACCTACATTATCTAAAACATGTTGTTCCTTAGTCATTTTTTTTTAAACTGTTATTTCCAGCTAATTTTGGACAAATGGAAAAGTTGCAAAAACAATGCAGAATTCCCTTAAACCTCTCACCCCACCTCCCCTAGTACAGTAATCAAAAGCAGGACATCGCTGTTGGTATGGTGCAACAGCTGGGCTGGAGATCTTACCCAGTCTCTTCAGTTTTCTCACCAGTGTCCTTTTCCAGTTCCAAGATCCGGGACCCTATGTTGTAGTTAGTTGTTATTTCTGCCTAGTCTTCTCTAGGCTGGCACGGTGTCCTAGCCTGGAGTCTGTCTTTCTCATCTTTCGTGACCTTGACATTTTTGAAGAGTACTGAGCATTTATTTTCTGGAATCCCTCTCAGTTTGGATTTGCATGATGTTTTGCCATGATTAGAATGGGCTGATGCATTGATGCATTTTGGGAAAGAATACCACAGAATTGCTGTATCCTTCTCAGTGCGTCGTATCACGGGGTTTGAGATGCTAATGTGTGATCACTGGTGAGGTTCATCTTGGTTAAGGTGCCAGGGTTTGCCTATAAAGTTACTGTCTTTCCCTTTGTAGTTGGTAAATATCCTGGGGGGAGATATTTTTAGACTGCAGATACTCCCCTTCCCTTCAGGATTTGCCTCCTAACGTTAGCATCCCTCAGTGGATCTTTTGTTTTTTTCTTTTAATTAATTTATTTTGAGAGAGAGAGAGAGAGAGAGAGAGAGAGCGCACACAAGCAGGAGAGGGGCAGAGAGAGAGGGAGAGAGAGAGAGAATCCCAAGCCAGCTCCACACTGTCAGTGCGAGGAGCCCGATGCAGGGCTCGAACTCACGAACTGCAGGACCATGCGTGACCTGAACTGAAATCAGACGTTTAACTGACTGGGCCACCCAGGTGCCCCTCCCTCAGTGGATCTTGTCTGCAGCAGTTACTCAGGTGTTTGCGTAATACTTTTCTCTTTTCTCTTTTTTTTTCCTTCATTAAATGGAATCTTCTGTAAGGAAGAACTGTCTTTTCTCGCTCATTTATTTATTTATTCAATTATTTATGTACGTCAATGTGGATTCATGGATCTATATTTTGTTCTGTGGGTTAAAATCCAGTGCTATCCTTTTTAGTTTGTTCATTTGATCATCAGGAGCTCCTTTACTTAGGCCCTGTGTTCTTTCTAAAAGCCTCCGTCCTTTTTTTTGAACCTTTCCTTACCTTCTAGTACCATAGGATGTTCCAGGCTTGTCTAAGGTTTTCCCTGCCCTAGACCTGGAATCCAACACTCTGCAAGGAGCCCTGGTTCCTTTATTGGAGAATGGTGTTTAGAAATCAAGATTTGGGTGCTAGGGTGCCCATGCTACTGAGGTGACATTGCTATGAGTCTTCGGTGGGTAGATTTAGGAAATCTTTATGTGACTACCAATCCCCACATATAAGAGCATCTGTATATCTATGTCAATCTGTATACGTATTAAAAACCTTGAACTTATGCCGATACTTCTGATTCCAGTCCCACACCACAGGGCTCATTTTAGCCTTTCTTGATTTGTAACTTTTCTCCAACAGGGAGAAACTCAGACCTCATTGTTTACAGTATGTTAACTTATGTGTTAGATTCTAGTATAAACATAAAACACTTTTAGAATTGCTAACCCATATGCCCATTTGCTTATTTACTAACATTTAGTAACTGGATCACAATTCTCTTTGTCTTTGGCTTTACAGCATCCAGTCCAGACATTGTTCTCCAGTTACTTAGGTCAGGTCTTTTCCACTGGCTTCGTTGTGATCACGTCATTCATTTGTACTACAGAAAGGGCCATGTGTTAGCGTTTGTATTTCCTTCTGATTTCTCTTCACTTACATCCCGGTCAGTTTGTTTATTTTTTGGGTACTTGAAGAGCACGTGAAACATGACTGGCTCTAAGAGTCAGAGCTCCACAAAATCATCTACTCAGAACATTGTCACTCCCTCTTCCTCCCCTGCTGCCCTGTTTCTATTTCTCCCTTTTTCCTGCCCATCCTTCGTAGACCGGCATTCTCTCTAGTTCCTTCCCTTATTTCTTTTGAACGAGTGAGCAGGTACGTTTTTATGTAGTGGCATTTTTGTTCTTTTTTTCCTACTGTAGAATATGTACTCCTGGTGAAACAATGTCGATGTTATAAAAATATATAACTGATAACCACTCTTATCCACTTCAGGCTTTAAAAATGTAAACGATAAAATAAATATATAACAAATGAATACATAAAGCAAATAAATATGTAAATAAATCAGATAAATACACATAATCAAATTTTTTGTGTACTGATGTAATGGCGTACGTACACGGACAAAACCCAGTTATTTTTATTTAATCTGACTAAGATGTTTTGTATGGTTGATATTTACATTGAGTTGGCTCAGCGTGTACTTTAAAATTCTTTGTTCTGTGGATTCAGCAGCGTTCTGTGTGACCCACGGATAGCTGTTTATTCCTCCAGGCAGCACTGGCACCTGGAAATTAGTAAGACCGGAGCGTCAGAATGTTGACCACGTGCCTTGGTTCTTCTGATTATTAGCTCTGATGTGAACGCAGGCAAATTACCTAACATGTCCAAGCCTCAGGTCCCTCATTTGCGAAATAATTTCCAAAATGTCTGCTGGGATAAGAACCCTCTGTTACTAACTTTGTCAGCGATTTTGACACAGGACGAAGTTACCTTGGGGGAAGTGGGTTCTGGAGAAGTGGTGTCGCGTGCAAACTTAGGTGTGCTTTTTTCTGCAGTACCTTGCAGAAGCTGGCTGGACGGCCGAAGGAAGAGTCGTGGGAGTGACCCAGCCCCGAAGAGTGGCAGCTGTCACAGTGAGTCTCTTTTCCGTATTGCAAAAACTCCCATCTGCATCTTCTGTTTTCAGTGGCTTATTTTGTTTTCTTGTTTCCTGAGAGCTCCAAGTGAATACGAAGTGGCTCCTTAAGTATTTTAATTCTTCAGTTTAAAAAGAGCTGTGACCTGCTTATTTTTGCAAAGTTGGTGCTTGTATGAGCTTGACGAATTTTTAAAGTAGTAATAAAGTACAGAGGAAATCACACACAACAAACAAAAAATAAGGAAAAAACGAAAATCTCATCGCCCAGTGAAAACCTTTTGAACATTTGTGAGCATCATTCCCAGCTCTGCTTTTATGTTCACATAAAGATGAATCGGTTGGATGGACGGGAGTAGTTCTGCAAACATGGGGTCCCGGCTGTGCATTTGCCTTTGTTGGATTTAACAAAAGGGGAAACTGGAGTGAAGCAGGAGTCGGTGCTGAATGCGGGAGAGACGGATGTTCGCCACAGGAAAACGTATGAGAGCTTAAAAACTAAGAAAGAAGGTTCCAAAGAGCTTGACGATGTTACTTGTTTTTGAAACCCCGTTCGGTAGTTTCCTGTGACAGACGAACAAATGCACACTTACTCTCTGTATATTTTCTCCCTCCGTTTGTTATAGATGCAGCGCTAGGATTTTTAATTTCAAGGATTATAAATACATGTTCTTTTCCTGTAATCACCAATCACTCCCACAGCTGATGAACTTTAATTCTAGTTTAAATAGAGCCAGTGTTCATCGCCAGTTCTCTTCCATGGTTTTGCTAACCTCGAATGGTTCATTTTGCCTTACTTCTTCATTGGCTGAATTTTCTGTGCCTGAGAACGTTTGATTGTGGTCTTTGTTACGAAGTTCTTGGTTCACACTCTCTTTCCCTAGGAACTGTGCAGACACTGTGCACTGCCCTTGGCCTGGAGGATCACTGTGTAGATGCCTGAGTTCCAGTGGGTTCTCTCCGCTGCCCTCCTGGCTCACTTTCCCTGCTTGTAAGCTTGTTTTTGTGCCAGGATACATCTCGATGCTGATTGTTCTGTCTCATTTTTTCTTAAATATGGAAGAACTTTCCGCCTTCAGGTTCAAATCTCAGGTTTTCTTCTGTTAGATGTTGGCAAACTTCTGTTCCATGTATGTTTTCTTTTGTGTAAGGGCATCAGTTCAGTGATATTAGATATCCTTTGTTCACTTTTAGTGTCTATCACCATCTCTGGAATCATCTGCTCTTTTGTGGTTTCTTTTGTAAGATTTCTCCAAGGCTGTCTGCAATGTTTGTGATTGTTTTTAGTCAAATGTATTCTGTTTGGGTTCCTTTATATCTCTCTACTTGGGTCTCATAATCACTTCTTCGAAGGTTTTTTTCATTTTGTTTTGTTTTGTTATTTGTTTTGCTTTAAAAGAGAAGTGAGGGGCGCCTGGGTAGCCCAGTTGTCTGACTCTTGATTTCAGCTCAGGTGGTGATCTCATGGTTCACGAGTTTGAGCCCTGCATTGGGATTCTCTCTCTCCCCTCCCCTGCATGTGCACACACCCTGTCTCTCTCTCTCTCTCTTTCTCCCTCAAAATAAATGTCTAAAATGGGAGGAGATATTACAATACATTACAAATTTTAAAGGTGATAATATTACAATTTTTTTTTAAAAAATCCAGAAAAATAACACAGTGTTATTATTAACTGCCTGACACATTTCCGTAAATCCTTTTGGCCGGCAGTTGTTGACTGCCTTGCCATGGATCGCCTCTTCACACGACAGTGATTTCCTATTCTTTTTTTTACAGAGGGAGTAGAGCAACATTTTCGTGTTTCCCTGGAACAGTCGATTCACATTTGCTTTTTATTATTGCCACTGAGGAAAAGTTTCTTTAATTTTGTAAGTGGTTGTTTGTAGCATTGTATACATTTGGGGAATTGTTCTCAAATCTGAGAAAAGCCTCTCAGGGGTCTGTCCTATGGAAGCTGTGAGATTTGGGGACCTCCACAGACTGACTTGTGACTTGCCCATTTAAGACCTTAATCCTGCTTGTTTCTTGGGAAAGTCCCTTTTTCGTGTGTGCCGGAACCTAGGATTGAACCATGGAAAAGACTTTTAAAATTTCTTTTTAATTGCTTTTTTGCTTGTGTTCCTGCCTTTCTTTCCTTCCTGGTCGGCTTCGCTGCGGCGGGCTGACGTTAGTACTTTGATGATAAGTGCTCATCCTTGCAATGGGCCACCGACGGCCGCAGAATGTTGAGGCTCCGTTGGGCCTGATAACGCACGGCCTCCCCCCACATCTCTTCTCCTCCTTTGCTGGGCCAAGGTGGGGCTGCGGAGCTCGAGGCGCAGGCTGTAGTGATTGCAGAGGTCTGTCAAGGCTCATGACAAAATTCTTTGGGCTCTCTGACTTAGGATTCGATACTTGCTGCCTGACTGCATGCATCTCCTTCAGTCCTCTCCCCCTTGTGATTGTTTGCTATCAAAATGGATTTCCACTGAGACATGTCCTGGGTCTTCTGGACCCAAACACGCTGCTGTTTCTTGTCTTCCTAAAATAAGGATTGTCCGTCCTGACCGTTAGGGCCATGGTGTCACATTAAAAACCCCCGTAGTCGGCCATGGTTGACCTTGGAGCCTTTCTAGAGTCAGGCCTCAGGGCATCTGGCAGCTGTGCTTCCCAGTTTGTTGTCTGGCCTTGTGGCTCTTTCCTCCTTTCATCGGAGATACAGGTTGTGGCTGATAATATGTTTTCTTTCTTTTATTGTTTCAAATGAGCTCTTCAGAGGAATGCCTCTATTTTGTCATCTTTACCTGGACAAGAAACTAATCCTGTTGCCTTGAGTTACTTGTGCTCTGTACTGAGTTTTAATTATTGTGTCATCTTTTTTTTCCCTAAAGTCCATTTTCTAATTGTCTTCAAGGCAGAAATTATTGATAAACATTTTTTCTGAGCCTGTGTAAGTAAAAACAGAGATAACAGTTGGGAAACCACTAGACTTAGTAACCTTCTATGTCACTGAAAGATGACTCAGTTACTTAGGAATTAGAGCAATTTTTCCTGTATGTAGTTCGGACTCCCAGCTCTTAATCACTCCGTGTTTTGCTCCAAATTTGTAGCTATGGGTAATTTCCACGAAGCCCCATGCCTTCTCTTGAAAGGGCAAAGAGTGTAGAAATCAACGGGGTAGTATTAATAGAGCTGTGAAGTTGGGAATGCTACATCTCAAAAAGTACTTTGTGTGCAGACTAAACTCTGAAAACCATCTCAGAGCCTGAGAACAGATCGCGCAAGCCTTTGCTCGATCTCCGTGAGAGGCGGTCCGCCTAATGAGGAGATCCGTTGGACTGCTAGGGTCTGGGTTCGCCTTCAAGACCAGGCCCTGCCTTGACCTGTGATTCAGGACAAGCCCTAACCCTGTCTTACTTCAGTTTCTTCCTCTGGGAAAACAAGGGTACCTCGCCCACCTCGTGGGCCGTGCGCGTATTTAGCGAGATACAGTTTTTGCAAACTTGGAGCACAGCACGGGCCGGTGGTTAGTGCTCGGTGACTGGGTTCTCCTTTTTGTTTCCTTTTCCCTGTGTTTGTTTGCCTGTGTCAAAAATATAGTATTTACCCAGTCCGGTTGATGCAGTCATTGGGAGTGAAACTTAAATAGTAGAGGTAAAAACCTGTCAGAAAGCCTTTTCAATGTCCAGTGATGTGATCGTACATGAAAGACTAAAATAAAAAGTTTGAAAATAAAATATCTTGGATAGCAGATGCGTCCGAATCATGAAGTAATAAGGCTTGGCCCGAGGGCTGAGTGCAGGGAGGCTCCGGGCTCCTGCCCCTGGGGCCACCGCAGCCCAGCGGCACTGGCAGGAAGCCCTGCCTGCAGACAGCTCCTGTGCCGGCCCACGTCCCCGACCCAGGACTCGGAGACTCCGTGGAGAGGTCGCCTCACCTGTGGGAGCGGTCGCCCGGCTGCCTGCCTCGCGTGGGGGGCCGTGTGCCAGGTCCCCGGGAAGCCTCTTTACTACCGTTTGCCTGTGGTTCTTTTCAGTTAGGTAGTTTATACGGTGAACATTAAACTCTTTATTTTCTTTTTATTGCTCTCCCACTTTGATATTTATCTATTATTTCAAATATTCTCCATTAATAAATTGACAGCCTTTGCCTTCGAGGGGTGGTGGGAGTTCTTGCCGTTGGGTTTTGTCTTCTCTTTCCTGTGTTCACCTCTCATTTGTCATATGTTGGTAAGTGAAGAAGAAATCTATAGATTGTGGTCTTTCTAATATATTGTTATGTATCTTGTTTTCTACTCTTACTTTATTAAGGTAACTTGGATCCTTCATTAACCTTCTCACCTGCTTATCCACCCTGTTCCTTTTTTTCATCTTTTAACCTACGTTCTTCTTTTTTGTTTCCCCTTTTACTGCTTTTTTGGTAGCTGGGGCACTGTTGCAAATTGTTTTAGGTTATCTGCCTCTGGAAACGTCATTGCTTTGCCTCCAAAGGGAAAATGAACTTGGCCCAGTGTTGAATGGGATCATTCCTGTTCTCCTGCCTTCATGGTCCAGTGGAAGGTACTTTATTTCGAGGCGTGAAGATGTGAAAATTTGTCCTTAGTCCGTGTGCTAAAGAAAGCTTTACTACGGTGTAATCTTGTCACTTCTTCAACTTTTTGCTTCGGCCGCCAGGAAATGCCGAGCCGAATTTGTGGCTCAACTGAAATCATTTTGGCACATCCATGTTTTAAGATTCTCTCATTGGCTTTGATCTTTTGAATTTTATCTGCCATTTCTTTGGTCCGTAACATCTTTATGTGATTCCATTGTGCGGCTTATTGTTACACGGTAGTTAATTATAAGCTGCCTCAAGTTGGGTGTAGAATAAATCACATGCTTGCTCTCTAATGACCTGCCCCTTTTCTTCTCATTCTCCATGGTGTTCACATACTATTCAAAAAATAAGGGACCTTTAGATTTTCCACAGGATGTGCTCTGTGCAGTAATTTCTGCGTCTCTGTTTTCAGCATGATCTTTCTTCCCAAAGGTTGCAGGGAGAGTAGCTGAGGAAAGGGGCGCGCTGCTGGGCCACGAGGTGGGCTACTGCATCCGCTTTGATGACTGCACCGACCCACTGGCCACGAGAATTAAGGTGAAGTGCTCACACTGCTTTTCGTGCTGTGAACCAAGAAGATTATTGGGGGGAAATTGCGAACGTGCAGCCTCACTGCTGACGGGGACCTTGATGCCATGGCAGAAAGTGTATGAAATCACCCTGCCCTCAGGGAGATGAGTCCGCGGGAGGTGCGGTGCTCTCCCAGAGAGTCCTTGAATCATAGCCCAGAAGGGACCTTGGAAGGAAGGTTAAGCCCTTGGTTCGACAGATGAAGAGGTTGAGGGCCCGGGAGGTTGAATGGCTTGTCTGAGGTCTGTGCCCGTTGGTGATGGAACCAGGACTCGAGGCTGTCCTTTCTTCCGTGTGTTTTATTGTTTTTCCACCAATTCACACGGCTGTCAAAACGAAGAAACTTGCCTGCGAAAGACTTAACAACAGGGACAAGGCAGTATCAGTTGATAAGCATGGAATTCCCAAAGTTAGAACTTTGCCATTTTTACAGGATGACAGATTTTACTTGTGTGTTCTTTGACTAGTTGCTACTGTTGAAACGATCAGTATCCGTGGTAACCAGTCACCATCAGTATACAGTCACCGGGGCGTCTGCTCCTCAGGGCAGTGCTGGAGTCGTTCTCATCAGACAGTACTGCAGAACCATGAAAATGCCCTGATGAAATGGAAATTGGTTCTGAGAATCTCCATGACCTCTCAATTTGCAGCAGAGGAAAGTTGAAAAGAATCAGAGGAACCAAACAAGGTGGTGATTTATAAAAATAGGGATCTTATTTTCTACATTTCTGTATTTTGTTACCTTTGAGATTTTGCTAGGTCAAGGGAACATTCTTCTGTACCATCAAATATATTGAAAGTAGGTAATTTAGCAAATTGTTAAAACGGTCGTTTCTGAGTCTTTCACGAGAAGCTTCCGTATTCCATTTGGCCATCATTTTTAAGGTGCTCTGCTCCTACCTGATGCCTGTCGTCGGGGGTGGGTCCTCCTCCTCACTGCTCTGCGTATTTGTGGCAGCTGGTACCAGGCTCAGGATGGAAGCACATCCTGTTCTTAAACACGAAACAAAAAGTAGGAACACTAAGCTACAGCATGCGAGGGAGATGGTTAGCCTGGTTAAAGTACTGAGTTCTTTTAGACGACATTAATAACGTAGTTACTACTGCATGTTTTTGAAGCATTTTATAAACATTCATTAATCCTAAATAATAATAGCTGATATTCTTGAACACTGTGTGCCAGGTCCCGTGCTGAACACTTTACGTGTCCTGTCTCTCTTAATTATACCACAGTAACCCTCCGAGGTACATGCCTTTATCATCTCCGTTTTACAAATGAGGAGTCAGGCTCAGAGAGGGTAGGTAACTTGCCCAAGGTTCACACAGCTCGTGAGAGGCGGGAAGAGGATCCGGGCTCCCAGCCCACGGACACCACAGCCTTTCTTAACCACCGCCCTATCCAGCCTCCCTAAGATGATAGCAGGCGAAGCCCAAGTTAGCAACCTCAGAGCTGCAAGTCTGAGTTGGAACATTTTTAAAAAAATTTTTTTAATGTTTGTTTATTTTTGAGAGAGGGAGAGACAGAGTGCAAGCTGGGGAGGGACGGAGAGAGGGAGACACAGAATCCGAAGCAGGCTCCGGGCTCCGAGCTGTCCGCACAGAGCCCGACGTGGGGCTCAAACTCAGGAACCGTGAGATCATGACCTGAGCCGAAGTCGGACGCTCAACCAACTGAGCCACCCAGGGGCCCCTGGAACATCTTAAGAACGATGGCCTCAGATTCATGGCCTTTCTTTGCGCAGACAGGGTTTGTCTTCACGGCCATTCATCCACAGTACCAGGAGTGCAGGCCCGGAGGAAGCAGGGTTGAGCCGATGTCAGATAGTAAATGCGGGTGGGATTCTGCTGGAAGATTTGCAGGCCCCAGCCGCGGACCCCGTGATTGAAGTCTTGTTTGCGAACAGTTCCATGGCTTGATAACAGAAATGTCGGGGCATTTCCTCAGTCCTCTGTGGGAATTACCTTGTACGCATACTGGCAAAGAGGCTGTATGCATTTGGTTACACTTGAGCTTTGAAAAAAAATCATGAACGTACAGCGTAAATGAATTATTTCTAAAACTTTGTGTCTCTGTTTTTTAGTTTCTGACTGATGGAATGTTGGTCAGGGAAATGATGGTTGATCCGTTGTTAACAAAATATAGGTAAATGTGTTTTTCCTATGATAACTTCCCCGAAGTTTGAAAGGCACACAAGTAGATTGAGAAGCAGTTGTGTCAGTAGCTGGGATTTGCAACTGCCTTCAGTTGGCCCAAAGCTTTCCCTCCTTACCTGGGCTGTTTTGACCTTTGACGCTTTCTCAGAGTTTACTGACAGTAAAAAATGGGCACCTTAAAAGTCCTGTCATTATTTGAATAATCTGTTGACTCGTCATACTTATCTTGGCCTCTGTTATATCCCCGGCTTGATGGTGACTGTGGATGCCAGCACAGAAATGGGCGATGTTTGTTGGATATTATATGCAGAGTCCAAATAATTACTTACACTCTGTGTGTCTTTGTCCATTACTCATTAACGTACCAACGTTGTCCTACACAGGCTCTGGGGTATGTTGGGGAAGGATGTCGCATTTGACACCCGTGTATACATGTGACCCATCTGTGCTCGCATGTCTCTGTGCTGTTATCTGCAGCCTAACAGTCTTCGGGTAGTGGGGCCTTGCTCTTAATTCTATGTGCTTTGTGGGGTTATGTGTTATATTGTGATTTAAAAGTCAGGTATTAGGTCCTATGAGAATCCAATGTGGGTTATAAAACTCTTTAAAGATAGCAAAAAAATATGCACCGTTCTTCACCAAGATATGTCAGTGTCACCATTCTTGTTAGCTGAATAGTCGTCTCCTTGACAAAGACGAGTTACTTAGCTCTCCTTTCGATACAAGGTGATTGCATGGGGACTAGATACCCAGAAGTCCCTTTGATGGTCTGGGTGGGATCATGCAGGTGGTTTGTTTGATGCTCACTGAGGTCTTCCCTTTGATCCTTAGTGCCATCATGCTGGATGAAGCCCACGAGAGGACCTTGTACACAGACATTGCCATTGGCTTGCTGAAAAAGGTGTGATTTCGCCGCCAGACTTTTCTTTTTCTGTTTCTGTTTTGTTTTATTGCTTGGTTAGGAAAGTAATTGTAGCAATTTGGGAAATCCAGTAAAATATGAAGGAAAGACATTCAAATGATCCATACTTCTGCTCACTCAGAGAAAATTACTGGTAGAATGTTGATACGGTTCTTTCTATTCTTGTGTGTATCTGTGTGTACCTGAATCTGTGTTGGCATAAGAGGCATTGGATTGTATGTGCTAACTTGTATCTCGCACATCTCTCTTAATATTACATCAAGATCACTTCTCTGTGTCATTAAATAGTCCCCGAAGACATTATTTTTAATAACGGCTATATAATCACATGTCTCTCTCTTGCCTTACTGTTAGGCATTTGAATGGCTTCCAGATTTGAAGTATTTTCTTTTTTTTTTAATTTTTTTTTTTAACGTTTATTTATTTTTGGGACAGAGAGAGACAGAGCACGAACGGGGGAGGGGCAGAGAGAGAGGGAGACACAGAATCAGAAGCAGGCTCCAGGCTCCGAGCCATCAGCCCAGAGCCTGACGCGGGGCTCGAACTCACGGACCGCGAGATCGTGACCTGAGCCGAAGTCGGATGCTTAACCGACTGAGCCACCCAGGCGCCCCTGAAGTATTTTCAATAATACTTCAGTGAGCACCTTTGTAATGAAATCTGTTGCATTTGTTTCTTTTCTTTTTTTAACTTTTTACTGTAGAAGGTTTCAGGTATACCACGGAGTAAAGAGAGGGGCTTAATGACCCCTCTGTGGCCATCGTCCGGATTCACCTATTACAACTCATTGCCAGTCTTGTTTCAGTTTTACCTCGCCTCCCTTCCCCGTACTTTCCGATTGTTTTCTTTGGACGCAGTCCTAATCGCAGGAGTCTAGAGAGAGGTAGGTGGTAGAACAGGGTGATTAAAAGCATGGACTCCGGGTCAGACCGCCTGGGTTCAAATTCTGACTCTGCTGGGTTTACGTATCTCTCAAATGGGGATAGTAGACGTCTACATCTGTGCTAGTACACTTTCGCATACGGCCGCTAGCCACCCGTGGCTAGTCGGATTTCAATTAGTGAAAATAGAATTAAAAATTTAAACGCAGTTCCTCTGTCACATCGACTAAATTTCAAGAGCTCTATAAGCATGCGTGGCCAGGGGCTACTGCACTGGACGGAACCTCTCTGTCACTGGAGAGAGCTCTCTGGGACAGAGCTGCTCTGTATCATAATTTATTGTGAGGCTCAAGTAAGATCGTGTACAATTCGTAGGACGGTACCCGGCACAGAGTCACAAATAGACTGTGAGGTCCCACCTTTGTGCAAATTAGAAAAAGATGCCCACACTAAGAGTCTGTCCACAGTTAGGTGAGGGGAGGGTGGTCTGGACTTCAGATGCCCCTAGCCGCCTCAGCCAGGCATCTTTGTGCAGCACATAGGCCACACGGCTGTACACAGGGACCCTGGAATAGTGCGTGACTTAGTTTACGTTAGTTCTGTTAGTTGCCATTGTTCCTGTTATTTTTGTTATTTTATTCTTCGGCCAGAGATTTATACTTCTGATACTTATAAGGGATTATCCCACCTGCTTGTATCCTCTTGGGAACAGTATAACAAGAGGCTCATGTCACTGCATCTTTGCCATTCCTGAGTAATTAGCCTTAAATAGATTTTTGCCAGTGTGGTAGATGAAAGAAATGTCATTGTTACTGTATAGTTTTGCTACAGTTTATATGATCGTTGCTTCTCTGCCTGTTGACCATTTCTTTCTCTGAATACCTTAAGATCTTTTGTCCATATTTCTGTCTTGGTGTTAATGTTTATTGTTTGTTTGCTTTTAATGAATTTTTTTATGCTTTAACTGTGTATACCGTCTGGCTATCCAGAGACCCAAGTATCAGGAAAAAATGGTTTTACCTTTGGTAAATTCAAATTCAGTTCTTAAAGCTCCTTTATGCTTTCTATAGACATTTTTTTTAGCTTTTTATTTTGGAAAATTTTACTACTTACACAGTTAGCATAGTATATTGAGCCACCTTTTTACCTGTCACTCTAATACCAACTTATAACTGTAAGCTCTCCCCAGGCCCCCCAAAAATAGATGCACTGAATTATTCTGAAGTAAATTTCAGGGACTAGATATTGCACTGTATCATTGTTTCTTAATGCCTTCTTTTTTAGATTCAGAGAAAGCGAGGGGATCTTCGATTGATTGTGGCTTCAGCCACTCTGGATGCAGAGGTACAAGCATTTCCCCCACCCCCCGCTGTCCCCTGTAAGCACTGGGATTGTTGGACGTGTCCATGGGAAGTTACCTGTAACGAGAGCTGATCTCTGGCGGAATGGCCTACCTTCCCTGTGGGGCCATCCGATGTCCTAGATTCCGTTTGATCAGAGGATACTCCTTTTTAGCTTGTGGGTGGAAATTAGCCTGTAATCAAGTGAGTTCATAATTACCTACTTGTCTTGTTTCTCTACATACTGTGTTTCTCCCCACGCAGGCAGTTTCTTTGTTACTTTTCTCGGTATGAGGTTATATTTCTTGGATTTATTTATGACTGTGGCATTTATGTTTAGATTTTTTTTGCATGTGCAGTTGAAGTTTTCCCTGTATATATAATAATTTCCATGTTATTACTTTGATAGCTCAGCTTACGTTATTTTTCTCTCTTACCAAGTAATATTTTAGTTCTAACAGCAGTTCAACTTAGATAATTTTGATCACTTCCTGTATGTAAATATATAAATAAATATAAGTATAATATATACTAATAAAGTAAGTATAAATATATACTCATATACTGTGCTAAGCACAGTGCTGGCTACGGGTGATCGATACCCTCCCTGAACTTCTTGGGAAGCTGACACATAAATAGATGTTTACAGATCAGTATGTCAAGGTGCTGAGACGGCTAAAGCGAGGGCTGCTTAAGTCTAGCTGGCTGGAGGACGTCCAGAAGCTTTCACAGAAGTCAGACATCCCATTTGGGTTCAAAAGATGCGCAGAAGTCTGCCAGAATGGCAGGGGTGGGGAAGGGCATTCTAAGCAAGCATAGAACCACGGGGGCATGATGCCATGTGTCCAAGGGGCTGTGAGGCAAGTGGAGGTGGGAGTCTTCCCTTGCCTCCAGGGCCTGTGGGGTACGATCTGCCCCCAGTCCCCTCTCTTGTCACCTCTTTGACTTCCTCTCCGTCCACAGTCTCTCCTATGCACCTCGCACCCGGCCTCATCTTGCTGTTCCTCAGAAAAACCCAAGTATGCTTTTACTCTGGCGGGACCCTCTCTCTAGACCGTGCTCCCACACGTTCTCGTGGCTCCCTCACTTCATCCCGGGTTTGACCGTGTATTAGTCTCTCTGAGAGGCCTTTTCTCACTCCCCTGACTGAAACCGCGCCTTGCTGCTCTCCATTATCGTACTCTGCTCAGTTCTTCTGTTTAGCATTTGTTAGTACCCAGCATTGTATGCATAGCCAAGTGTTTGTTTATTGTGTGTCTCCCGTCAGTAAAATAAAAGTTCCGCGAAGATTGGGACTTGGAATGTCTTAGTATTTTATCCCTTTCACCTGAAACAGTGTCTGGCACAGAGTAGATGCTTATAGGTTTAGGGAATTTTGACAGAATGGGAAGCCCTGGGAATTAAAATGGAGAGGTTGGGAGGGGTCAGATGATGGAAGGTCTTATAGGCCAAGCAGAGGAGGAAGGATCCACCCCATACCTGATTGGGAGCCCTGGGATAGTGTGAGGAGGGGCAGTGCCTTGATCAACTTTAAGTTCTAGAAAGATCACCCTGGGTGCCCTGTAGAAGAGGCAGGAGTAGATGTGGAGAGAGATACCAGTCAGCAGGCCAGTTCTTTCATCCAGCTGAGATGTGAAAAGGGCCTGGCCCCTGGCTCCTGGCCTCCCTGTGGCTTCAGGGATTCAGAGAAACTTGGAGAGAGAAAAAACTCAGTGTGTCTAAGAGGGGTGTCTGCGTGTGTAGCCTGGCTGATTTCTCGGACCTTGTCAAGGCCGTCTCTTGTCTTTAGTTGGCTCTTGATAACTTTTGGGTCAAAGCTCTTTGTTGCCCTCTTGAATTACTTCTCACCCCATAGCCTATGGCACCTGCCGGCACACCGGTTAGAGGGCTCTGCCCCACCTCACCTCCCGTCATTGCCTCCGTGCCCACGTTGCACAGAGCATCTGCTTCTGTTTGACCTCTTACCTTCGTCTCCCCTTCTCTTTTAAAAATGATTGCCAACAGTTTTTATTGTGTTTGAAAATGATGACGTCCCAGTGTTTTCTTAGAATTGTTGTGGAAATTTATTGCTTCCAGTATCCTTTCCTTGTCTTTTGGTGTGGCCCAGAGACTTAAAAAAAACGGCTTCTTTCCATTCTGCCTATAGTAGTTGATATAGGTGGACTTTCTGGAAGTAGGTTTTTTAAGTGGGAGAGTGGAGTGTAGGAAGCTTGGCACGGCCTGGGGGTGCTTTATGATGCAAGGCATGCTGGGCCTTCGCTCCTTCACCCACCCTTGCTCAGCTTCTCCTCTGCGAGGGGGAGGAGCCTGTGTGTGCGTGAGCAGGGATCTCGCGGGCAGGAGTCAGTCCTATGTGACTGAGGGCGTCGGAGGGTGGGAGTGGGTGCGCGTGGGGCGTGGGGTGGGAGTCCCTACGTGAGAGGAAGAGGGTGAGAGAAATCAGTGTACTGGAGTGAGGGAGTGGGGAGAGTGAGGGTCGAGGTGGCAGGATGTGGCTACAGCAGCGTTTGCCCTGGAGGCCCAGGTGTGCCAGACCCTCTCCCCTGGCTTCTCAGCTCCTGGCTCTGTGGACGACGGACTAATTCCAGGCCCCCCTGTCTGGAGGGGTAGATGCCATCTGCTCTGGTTTCAGGGCCTGGGGACACCTAGCCTGGCAGCGAAGACACCGGTGACCGCGGCCTGGTGGGGGCAGAGGCAGGCGGAGTACGATTGGGCCCATCGGATCGTGGCCTTGATTCAGTTAGCTGCTTTGTTAATGGAAGCTTAATTGTGCGAGCAATTCTAGAACATGACCAGGTATAATTAGGAAGTATTAATTGACCATTGTATCACAGGCTATTGTTTTTCTTTTATGTGCTTCCATCCACGTGGCGGGACATCTGGTTGCTGACAATGCCGAGGTTTTTTGTCACTGGTCCAGCTGCTTGCAGAAGACTGATTTGTCTTTCCAGATTCCTAGAGAAGGAACTGAGGGTCAGCTGGGGTCAGGTACCCCCTCGGGACCAATCTGCATTGACCAAGGGCTGTGGGCGTGTGGTGTAGACATGGCCGCTGGGAGCCCACTTCTGTGGGTCAGGTCTGGGCAGCTGTCGGGGAGGGGAATGTGATGAGCTGGGAAGACAGCCCAGCAGATGTCCTCATCGTTTACACTCTGTTCCAGAGACCGTCCTCTTTTTGTCATTTGATGTTCCGGGCCGTGTGTCTGTGTTGGTCCGAGCCCACCTCTTTGAGACCTGACTCACACGCTCCTTTTCCTGGTGCGTTGAACTCCTTCCTCACTTCGCTCTCGCCGCTCCTTCATTCGGCCTCACGCTGTATTTATTTGGTCTCTAGCCTGTAACTCTATGTAGTATGTGTTTTATGTTTCCAGATGAAGATGAAAGGTAATTATCCTGAGGCTAAAAATCTTGTGCCTCCTCAGTAACACTGAGTTTCATTTCCTGAAAGAGCAAGTCCCTGTCCGTTCTCTTCGGCACCACATGTTCGGAATGAGGTGTAGCCATCCTCCTTGTTCTGCTTGGCTTTTCGGTAACATTCGGTTCTCTTCACCAGGCCCCCCCCCCCTTTTTTTTTCTAATGTTTATTGATTTATTTTGAGAGAGAGCACGAGCAGGGGAGGGGCCGAGAGAGTGGGAGAGAGAGAATCCCAAACAGGCACCTCACTGTCCGCGTAGAGCCATCAGCTCAGAGCCCGACGCGGGGCTTGAACTCCCAAACCGTGAGACCTTGACCCGAGCCGAAGTCAGGAGTCAGCCGCTTGACCCACTGAGCCACCCAGGCGCCCCCACCAAGCCCTTCTTAAAATCTTCCTTCTCAGTCTGCTACTTCTGGATCCCCGCCGTCTCCCCTCTCTCCTGCCTCCCTGCGGCTTCCCCTCAGACTCCTTTGCTGGCTGCCGTTCCTCCTCAGGGCTGCCCACCTCCGCGGCCTCTGGTTCAGCCGACACTTTGGGCTTGTGGCCGTCTCGACCGCGTTCCTGTGCTCCCGCTGAGTTGTTCGCAGCTGGCTGGTCACCGGCCACCTGAACTCACAGCCCCGTGACTGTTGCCTTCTCTGTGGTACTCTCTCATCGTAGTTGTTCGGTCTCAAGACTTGCATTGCTTCAGGGAGTGTTATCCCTGACCAAGGGATAACTTGGTCTCCACTCCCCGGCTGCCGGGCCCCGTCAGCCTTACCTCTGGCATATGCTTCGCTTTCACCCGGCCCCTGCCCAGCGTACGCCTCATTCTCTCCTCTGAGCTCTTCCGATAGCTTCCTGAGTTAGTCGGCCGGCCTCCAGCCTCTTCCTGCCCCTGCCCGCCTTCACAATGGCCACCGGAGCCAGGCATCCAGAAGGCAGGTCTGACGACGTCACGCCTGTCCTCACCGCTCTCGCCTTGTGCGTCAGGTGAAGTGCCCGTGCGGCATGACGTTTGGCCCTTTCAGAGCGGTAACACGATCGCTTACTGATGATACATACTTTAGGCCAGCCCTGTGGACTATAGTCACGTACACGTACAAGTCACGACTACAGTCACGTACGCTTTATGTGGCCTGTGTGGCGGCCTTGCAGGGGAGATAGCAGTTTGTCTCTTTTGTAGACAAGAGGACTAGTTCCGAACAGGGCTGGCCTGCCCTAGACCTTGGGCCCTCTCCTCTGTCGGGGGCCCCTTTATGCCTTAGTCTGCACTCTGCTCTCATCCTGGGGGCTTGGGGGTGGGGGCGGTGTCTGATCTCCTTCGCAGCCAGTGATCGTCTTCCTCATCCGTTCAGGCTCAGCCAGGGGTGCTGCTGCCTCTCTGAAGCCTTCCCTGAAAGCCACTCAGCGTTGACCTTTCGTTCTCTCCCAGTCACTGGCAGCTTTGTTCTGGTCACGTAGTCACTCTGCCTCGCTTTGTGTTGTGACTGGTTCTCTGCGCGCCCGTCCCCTGGAGTATTCAGTCTTTCTAGCGTGGAGGAGCCATCCCTGCTCGGTTGTTTGGGCGTCGCTTGCAGCCTGCCTGTGCTACATGCACATCATCGGACACAGGAGGGCTGAAGTCCCTTGAAGGGAATTTATCCAAAAGGGAAGCGAAGAATGGTGCCCTGTGGTTCTTCATTGCAAACCATGGTCCTTTGCTGGCATGAGGCACTTGTATGTCTGTGCCGACTCTTCTCAGACACAACTTTGAGGTCAGCGTATAGCATCCCATTTTCTGTAGTTCAATCCGGTCGACTGTAGAAGAAGTATTCCTCCACGTGCATTCACTCGGTGCTCGATGCCGTCCTCCGTGCGCCCCCGGCTCCCGGGCACCAAGAGCGGGCCGCGGCATGGTTGGCAAAGATAGGCGGGGAAGTAAAGGAGGCAGGACTTGTGATCACGTAGGCAGACCTCCCAGGGTAATAGAAAGGGATGCCCAGCCAGGCCTCGGGGGGACTGGGATATCACCGGCGGGACTCAGATGACACACTCCACCCAGCAGGGTTTCCGTGTTCCTCTGCCGTCGGCACAGCCACTTCCTGTCTGGCACTCGCTCCCCTGCCAGCTTCTCTGTGTATCTTGGGTCATGTTCTCCGAGAGGGGATCTTCAGTGGTGCCTCCCTGCTGCATCTTTGGCCAGAGTTCTCGGGCCAGGCCTCCCTATAGACTGCCAGTCTGGTGGTCAAGTGCCCCCAAGGAGGACATAGCTGCCTTTCCCGGAGAAACTGCCAGGAGCTACTTCTGTCCGCTGGGTGCTGTGGGAGGGCTCAGGTGTGTAGCGCGTGACCTCCCCCATACGCAGTGTTGTGCCCGCTCCCACAGGGCATGGAAAGACGGAGGAGACACCGTCCCTGCTTAAAGTCTGAGAAGGTTATCGTAAATAGGTATCCGTAACCATGGTGCCAGGACCGTACCTGGTGTTCATGGAGGTGTAAGTTTCCTCTATTAATTGATAACCTGTGTGATCACATATGTGCTTTCCAGATCGGCCCGACTTAATCTGTGTTTAATTTGCATCACACCTTTTGACCCAGTTTTCTGTTAAATAAAATACAGAGGATGAAAATGAGATAAGTAATATCACAGCTACATGTTGACCCAGATCCATTAGTGAATAGTTTTGAAATCTTCATTATTTTTTATCAAACCTTAGTAGAGTCAGTCCGTCATTGAAATGTCATTCCTCAAAATTGCAGTAATAAAAACACAATTTTTAGTAGTTATTTTATAACCCATAGGCCATGTAATATATATCCAGTCTCTTCTACCCAGCCCCTGCTCTTCCAGTTTTGTATTATTTTCTTTCTTTCTGTGAGTTACTGTGAATCATTTTTTTTTTTTAGAGAAATTAAGTTTTGTTTTGTTTTGTTGTTTTAATAGAAATTCCGGGATTTCTTTAATCAAAATGAGACCAGTGACCCAACGAGGGATACGTGCGTGATCCTTACAGTAGAAGGGCGAACATTTCCAGTGGACATCTTTTATCTACAAAGGTTTGATGACCCTTGCCTTTTTAATGATGGTCGTCAGCAGACCTGGCCTGTGTTGTGGAACGAGAAGCAATTGCATCCGCTCCCAGCCCCAAGGGCAGTATGCCAGGCTGGGGAGAGGGGCATGTTTCGTGTCTCCTGTCACTGGCAGGATGTTCTGGAGCCCTGTCGGTGTCGCTGCTCAATGCGTTTGAACTCTTGACACCGGTGGGCAGATTGCTGGGCGTCTGTGGTCACGGTCTCAGTGGGAGAGAGCCAAGGGGTAACGAGATTACAGGGAGGAGGCCTGGTGGTCTTCAGAACGGGGGTTTCCCAGGCTGCCTGTCTGCGAGAGCAGCAGTAATGGTTTGAATCATTTGTTTCTTCGCTCTCTTCATCTTTGCAAGAAGGCCTGGTTGACATGGTTGGGAGGAGCCCCCTTGGATAGGAAGGGTGCATCCTAATTCCTACACCTAGTCACCGCACAGACGAACACCAGGAGCCTGGCGCAGTGGTTGATAAGGCCAGAGCTGGGAGTCTGACTTCTGAGTTGTTCTCGCTGGACAACGCATCCATTAGCTTCGAGTACCCCACTCAGACTTGCTGCCAGTGATCAGGAGGGAAGATGGAAAGAGTGTGGAATTTAGCACTGGAACCAAAGCCCTCAGTTTTCACTGACCAGCCATCTGTGCATGCTAAAGATAGCACATTTATTTGCATGAGTTTTTATTTCTTTGCAGGTAAAGCTAAGAATCATGGTATCCATGTAATTATGGGTTACTTTTTTTTTTAATGTTTATTTTGAGAGAGTGAGAGCATGCGTGTGTGTGTGTGTGTGTGTGTGTGTGTGTGTGTGTGTGTGGAGAGAGAGAGAGAGGGAGGGAGGGAGGGAGAATCCCAAGCAGGCACCACACTGTCAGCACAGAGCCGACACGGGGCTGGATTTTAGGAACCGTGAGATCATGACCTGAGCTGAAATAATGAGAGTTGGACGCTTTACCTGACGAGCCACCCAGGCACCCCTATGGATTACTTTTGAATGCTGCCTTTAAAAAAAAAAAAGGAAAAAAGTGAATGACTATTTTATTTATTCACATACTGTTCACCTGCCAGGCAGGCCCAAACTAACTTTCATGAGGCTTTGCTGCTGGATTATTAGGCTAATTAATCTATAATTGATGAGCGTGTCCTAGTGATGAATTTATCTCCTACGTCTTTTCAGTCCTGTTCCAGATTATATCAAATCAACTGTAGAGACTGTGATGAAAATTCACCAGACAGAGGGAGATGGAGACATACTAGCATTTCTTACTGGCCAGGTAATTCCACTGGAATTTTCTCTGATAAACAGACATGTTAAGGCAACACCAAAATTAACACAGGGGCGTGTTCCTTTACTTAACTATTCATTTCAGATTTTATTGTATCTTGTGATTAATTAATTGCATATAAAATTGTTTGGATTGATGTCATTCATCTACCGACTGGATTGTCAGGGAATCATTAGCTCCCGCCTGTTCTATCTGCAGAGGGTTCAGTGTATTTTAAATTTATTAGTTGGTTCCAAAGTAAACGAGGCAGTCAGCGGGCTGTTGTGCTAACCGTGGTGAAATGCTGTGTTAGGGACCCTTTGTGCATGTGCGTTGGCTGCTGTATGCCTCTTTCCCGGCGACACCACCCCTCCTGGGGTGGTGAGCGGGCACATCCCTGGAAAATCACCTGAACAAGCCCCACTGCTCACTCAGGGTTGGAGCACTGTTCAGAACCACCCTCCAGCCGTAGTCTTTTCCACTGTCGAACACTTTCCACAGTACGGTAGCCCTTTCTGGGGAAAGCTTGTAGTGATTTTATGTGTCACAGCTTGTCCACATGTAGGACGTGCTTTGTTTACCACAGTACTTGAAAGCCGAGTAAAATAGTCATTGTTTTTGTTGATTGGGAGCTCTTGTATTCACTGCAGATAGGATAGATGTCAGTAATGAACCTGACAGTTGCAAATTTTCACCCCATAGGCACCACTGTTCAGTAGCATTTGATTAAAAACCGCCCCAGAGCAGAGTGTGCTCGCCCTGGGAATCGTGAATCCCACCACAGTTAAAATTCCGGTCCTGAATTAATATTTTCTTTCAAAAATGACGTGCTTCAAACTGATCTCGGGTTCTTTGGTTCCTGGTTCGATGTTTTTAGGAAGAGGTGGAAACGGTCGTGTCTATGCTAATCGAGCAGGCTCGGGCGCTAGGGCGAACTGGGATGAAGAGACACCTCCGGGTCCTGCCCATGTACGCAGGACTGCCTTCCTTTGAGCAAATGAAAGTGTTTGAAAGGGTGTCACGCAGCGTCAGAAAGGTGAGACTAACCCGCTGACCAGGGCCTTGGCAGACGTTTTTTGTTTGTTTGTTTGCTTGTTTTTTAATGGAAGTGAAACTTGGTAAGACTTTTAGGTCCAGGTTTCTGTGCAGTAGAGCTAAACGCACACAATAAATCACAATGAATACGGCGTTCAGAAATCTCTAAAGCTGCCCCACAGAAGGATCACTGTGACAGCAATGATCAGAACAAGTGACTCCTCTCTGCCTCTTTTCTGTCTGCTTAATATTGTTCCCTATGGCACGATACCGGCTTGCCTGACGTGAGTGTCTTAGTGAATCGTGTAGATGAGTTACTACAAATGGTTTCTAAACCGTTTGTTTTAGGCATCAGCAGTTAGCCTATGGAGCCAAGTTTAGATCAGTTCATTCAAAGTGTGGTTTTAAAAATATTTAGCCTGGAAATTGGGGTGGGGAAGGGTGTGGTGAGAAACATGAGTTGGAAGGAACAAGCAGGCGGCCAGCCTGTGTCCCGCTCGTTGTCCCCTGGGCCTGGCTCAGCTTTCCTTCCCAGAGGACGAGGAAGGCCCAGACCTGGCCTGAAGCTGGCTTGTTGTAGCTGTTTATCAGCAAGCGGATGGTAGAGAACACGGTGGGTGAGGGCTGGTCTGAGGATCCACTCCCGATTCTGACCACTTGGGAGAAGTTGCCCAGCCTCCTGGTCGTTGGGGTGGAGCACCTCAAGCCTGCGAGCCCGGGGACTGTGGCCAACCAGTCAGGAGACCTGGACTCTGTGCCTGAGCTACTCGGAGCCTGGATGGGTTTCTCAACCTCAAGGCCCAGTTTTCTCAGCTGCGAAGCATAAATAACAACAAGTTTGGGTAGGTGGGTCTCTAGTATAAACTACTAAGTGTGTATTTTTACAAAACGATAGATGGAGAAGTGCCTTTGAAAGGTTCTGAGTGCTGTTATGCATGCTCCTTGCTGCTTCACATCTTCCAGGGGCAGTGCCTGGTGCGCTTAGAATAAAATGCCAGCCCTCCTGGTGGCCCAGAGACTGTGCGCGATCTGGTCCCGGCTGTCCTCCAGCCTCCTCTTGTACTTCCCCTGGATTCTAGCCTCCCTGGCTGTTTCTGCTCCGAACTGTTTGTTCTGCCCGCATCTCCAGCAGGTTGGCTGGTTCTCGTTACTCAGGCCTCAGCCCAAAATCTTCTAGAGAGACTTTCCTTGGCCATCCACAGTAGCGTACCACGTTATTATTATTTAACACATAATGAGCACTGCACCCAGTAATGCTGTGTTATTACTCTGTTGCGTTTTCTTCGTAGTATTTGTCACTCTCTGAGGTTGTCTGCTTGTTCATGCTCACGGCTTCTTCACCCAGACTCTCCCACGAGGATGCAGACTCTGGGAGAACAGGGGCCTTGACTTTCTTGTTCCTCGTACATCCCTAGCACCTTGAGCAGTACCTGCAAAAGCACAGACAGATTCTCAGAAATGGTTCGAATGTGAGCAAATAAATGAATAAGGATGTACAAGGTGGTCATTTCCTTCAGTGATGCAAAAGGCAAAAACTAACATTCGTTGAGTCTTTATTATGGGCCGAGCACCAGGCTGTAAGTACTTTATGTATATAGTTCGCACTTGATCCCCTCCACAGCCCAGGAGGGGTGGATATTACATAGGTGAGGGACTGTGCAGGAGGGCAAGTAACTTGTCCAAAGACACACCTTAGGCAGATTTCAAGCCCAGGGCACACTGACCCTAAAACTCATGTCCTTTCCAGTCTATTAAACTGCCTCGTACAGATTCTACACTGTTGGAAATATCTTCGGTAAATCTTGTAGGATTTTGAGTAGTTTCTTAACAGTGAAAAGATCTAAGCAGCTCTTTTTTCCTCTTCTTCCTGTGGGGACCCAGGTGATCGTAGCCACCAATGTGGCTGAAACCTCCATTACAATCAGCGGGATTGTGTATGTGATCGACTGTGGCTTCGTGAAACTCCGAGCCTACAATCCCAGGACAGCCATTGAGTGCTTGGTGGTGGTCCCAGTGTCCCAGGCATCGGCCAACCAGCGCGCAGGACGTGGCGGCCGCAGCCGTTCGGGAAAATGTTACCGCCTTTATACAGGTTAGTGTGGCTTTCCTTAAGGGTTTTTGACTTTCTCATAGTGAAGCCTGAGCACTGGAGAAGATCACGCGTTTTCCCTAATGGGCAGAACTTCGCATAAAATCCAGAGCCCCCTCACAAGGCCCTCTGCCCTCGGCCCCTGCTGCTTTCTTGACTCTAAACTTAGCACATTTTTGCTACTGCTCCCATCGGCCAGAGCGAGCCCATGAGTCAGCAGTTATTTGCCGTCCCCGTTCCACCCTCACGTCTGGGTGTAGGCCTGCCTGTGGCCGTGTGACCTTGCAGCCTGGGCCTCATGTCTCGGGTCCTGTCTTTCTTACCTTTTCCCTCAGCTTAATGTGCTGCTTTCTTGTTCCGGCATCCCTGATTCCTGTGAGGCCTCACACTGGGTTCCATCTTTACCTCTGGTTCAGAGCGTCTTTGCAGAGCAAACATGGCAAGCTCTGTCCTGAGACCACTGATGGAAACGGGTAGTTGTTCCACTCCAGTCACCAGGCTAGACTCTGAGGGAGCAAAATAAAATTAGGATGAAGACTGTCGCAGCCCTCACGGAACTTTCTCTCCAGCTTGAAGACAGCCTTGCCTTCGGCGGTGATATCTCTACAGCTGCTTTCTCTCTCTGTGCTGCCTTTTTGTGGGCGATGGCACCAAGGTTTCTCCCAGTTGTCCAGACCTAATTTTCACACCATTTTTAATTCTCTCCTGTGTCCAGTATCCATCTGCACTCATTTCCCAGATCAGGGCTTTTGTCATTTGTCTCTTCTTTCCTTCTGGTAACCATCCCCCTCGTTCAGTCCTTGATGTTATGCTTTCTTGTAGCGAATGTTGACGGGGGACCTGCTGTATGCCAGCCATCGTGCCAGGGTTTGGAGATCCAGGCCTAGGCGAGGTGTGGGCTGCGGGCACGTGGCGGACAGCCAGGGGGTAGAGGCAGCCCCTGGCATAGATTGGCACGTCACGGTGTGATAGGGCTGCCGTAACGGGATGAGCCTTGGAAGCAGAGAACAGGGAGTTATCCCGCTGGGGAGGGCTTCACGACTGAGTATTTGCACCTGATCTCACTGGCTGCCCAGTGGTTATCCAGGTGAAGGGATAAGCACCAGGCAGAGGGAATGGAAGGTGCAGGTACTTGGTGTGGAGGAAGCGAGTAAGGAGTGTTCATGGGACGTGGGGAGGCGGAGCCTGAAGCCAGAGTGGAGGGGTCTTCCACCACTGAAGGCACGAAGGAAAGGTTGGAGAGGAGAGCACTGAGCCTGAAAGGATCTGGAAAGTTAGGAGAAGAGAAAGTTCCAAGATACTTGAAAATAAATGTGTTGAGGTGGAATTCACATTACATAAAATTAAGCATTTTAAATCGAACGGTTCAGTGGGATTTATTACATTTATAGTGTGCCCCACTGACTCTGTCTGATGTCCGAATATGTCCATCGCTCCATACCCATCAAGCACTTTCTTCTCATTCCTCCCTGCCCGCTGGCAACCACCAGTCTGTTCTGTCTCAGTGGATTTTTCTGTGCGGGATATTTCCTATAAATGGGATCATACGATATTGACCTTTTGTGTCTGGCTTCTTTCAGTTTAGCATAATGAATGCTAAATGTTTTCTGGGTTCATCTCTGTTGTATTCATACTTCATTCTTCTTTTTTTTTTTAATTTTTATTTATTTTTGAGGGAGAGAGAGAGAGAGGGGGAGAGAGAGCGCATGCGCATAAGTGGGAGAGGGGCAGAGAGAGAGGGAGACAAAGAATCCGAAGCAGGCTCCAGTCTCTGAGCTGACAGCTCAGTGTGGGGCTTGAACTTACAAACCGTGAGATCATGACCTGAGCTGAAGTTGGACCCTTAACTGACTGAGCCACCCAGGCGCCCCAGCACTTCCTTCTTTTTTGATGGCTGAATAATATTCCATTGGATGGATATACCACAGTTTGTTTATCCATTCATCAGTTGATTATTTCGGCCTTTTGGCTTTTGTGAATAGTTGCTGCTATGAAAATGTGTGTTTTGAGTACCTGTTTTTAATTCTTTTGGACATAAACCTGGGAGTGGAATTGTGGGGTCATATGATAATTCCATGTTGAACTTTTTGAGGAACTCTTGTTATTTTTAAAGAAGAAATGGCCCGCGTTATCTCGTGCTCCAAAGAAGTGAAATCGTAGAACGCGGACTGAAGATAGGCAGGTAGATTTGGTTGAAAGGTCACTGACTTCCTTAGCAGGAACAGTTTCAGTGGAGTGGGGTTGGGTAGGGTTCACCCGACAGAAATGGGGTGCGTTAGCATCCAGCCTCTAGGCTTTTTTGGCTAACCGGCTTCCAGATGCGCTTTCACAGAATGTAGTCCTGAGCAGAGTGCTCTCTGCTCAGACCCTTCACTGTTTCCCAGAGCCCTCCAGAACTTGCCCTCACTTATGTTCTGCCACGACCCACGTACCCTGCTCTGCCCCGCATCCGAGCTGAACCGTGCTCTTCCCGAACATACCTTCTGTCTGTCCACGCCCATTTCTCATACTTTTGATACCTTTCCTTGGGTTGTTTCCTCTGCCCGGCAGATCCCCCTTATCCTTCAGATCCTTTCTCAAATGGCAGCTTCCTCATGAAGTGACCTCAGACGCTTCCTCTAATGACTGTGCTTCCTCCTTCCCTGAGCCTCCATTTTCCTTCAGGAGGACCATTCACTGGGACCCAGCCTTGGAGTTTACTGTTTCCGGTCTCGGTGCCAGCCCTTTCATATCACTGAAGCGTCTCACAGCTGCTCCCGCAGCTCCTGGCCCAGGGCCTTGTGTAGTCGAGTCCTCAGTGGAATTTAATTGAGTGTCCTTGAACTCTTGGGAAGCACTGCTTCCTGAGAGCAGTATCTCAGCAGGGTTGTCTCGTATCTGATAACTTTGCTCTCCCTTGGCCAGCAGTGTGCTTGGAAAATGTGGTTATCCTACCAAAAGCTGTCCCCAAATACTCTTGAAACCCAGAGGGAGGATCCCATTTGGAACTTCCTGTTGTCGCCTGTTATTCTGAACCTTCCAGCTAGACCTGTGCATTTGGCAATCTGCATCCATCAGTCCTCAGAATATTGGTTGTTTCTGAAAACATTTTTGAAGTTCTTCAGGGATAGTGCTGTTTCTTCATGATACCTTTTGTTGTTGTTTACTTTCCTTAGTTAACCAAAGCCTTATGATCTGCATGGAGCTTGGGTGAGCCTTGTGTTAAAGAGGGTGTGCGTAGTTAAAATGTTGACTGATTAGAGGGATTTGTGGGTGGAGCATGCTGTGTATAATCCAGAAGCTTACTGAATATATACAGAAGTGATTTAATCCCTTCCTCCCTCTTTTTCCTCCACCCTGTTTGTCAGGCTTTTATTAAAAGGCCTCCCAAAGCCTCTTCCTCCCTACCCCTCTCCTGTGGCCTCCCATCTTGGCATCACCTTGTGGTGCTTTTTCCTGTCGGTCACCTTTTGTCATTGACGGGGCATGTCAGCATTCCTTGATCTGTTTGGGGCAGCATCAGATTCTGAGTGTGACGCATACCTGGCCCGTTGGTTTTAAAAGATAGATTTGGACGATTTTTGCCCTTTGTAAGATTTGGTCATTTGCTCTATTGTGGTTACCGTTTTGGTGATTTGCGTTGAGATTGTTCTTGGCTGATATGTACAGTTCTTGCTTTCTAGACTTGCTGCAGCCCAGGCAGAGGGTAATGGTGCCTGGGCACCAGTAGGGATTCAGCAAGTACTTGTTGCTTTGATTAATGTTTTACTGGCAAAAAGCACATTAAAAAAGGCTCTAAAAGTAAAAGGACAGACTTTTATAAAGATACTCTCTCTCTCTCAAAAATAAAAAAGAGGGAGGGGGTCTCCTGGGTGGCTCAGTCGGTTAAGCGTCCGACTTTGGCTCAGGTCATGATCTCACGGTTTGTGAGTTTGAGCCCCGCATCGGACTCTGCTGTCAGCACAGAGCCTGCTTTGGATCCTCTGTCCCTCTCTCTCCCTCTGCCCCTCCCCACTCGTGTTCACACATTCTCTCTCTCTCTCTCTCTTTCTCCCTCTTCCCCTTTCTCTCTCTTTCAATAAAAGGCATATTGTTTGTTTATAAAGGTATAAACAGCTAAGGTATTTTTATATAGAGTGGTCTTTTCTAAATACGAAACAACTTTGTTTTGTGACATCCTATGCATCCGATCCTAGAATCTTAAAGCCTCTTGTCAGAGACGAAAACCTGTGCCTTGGGCGTAACGATTGCATTTGACTGTGGCATTTGACCCCAAACAGTTCTGATTTCCTATCCTCAGAGGAAGCCTTTGACAAGCTGCCTCAATGCACTGTCCCTGAGATGCAGCGTAGCAATTTGGCACCTGTCATCCTACAGCTGAAAGCACTAGGGATCGACAACGTCCTCAGGTTCCACTTCATGTCGGTAAGTCCTGCTCTCTGTCTGCATGCCCACTGGTGAATGTCAGGACGTCAGATAGAGCAGAGCACGTCACTTTTCTTTTTTATTTCCACTTAGCTCATGCGTCGTGTGTCACTTTGCACCAGGCCCTCGCAGGGTATGGGGGAGTGGAGGCAGACGGCAGACGCAACGTCCTGTACTTGTCTGCTGGGGGGGGGAGACAAGTAACTGATTGCAGTGCATGGGCCTGGTGCTCTGAGAGACCAAGGAAGGCCCCCGCCCTGGTTAGTCGTGTGTGAAGTGAGACCTGAAAGGCAAGAAGGATCTCAGCACGTGGGAGGGACGGGAGAGCCAGGACAGCCAGCGTGTGTGGGCCTACGTGAGGGAGCTTGACAGCTGGGGGAGAGCTGCAGGGACGTCCTTGTGGCCGATCTCATTCCGGATTATTTCGAGACAGGTTTCCAGGAGTGAAATTATTGGGTCCAACGGCCATAGCCATTTTGTACATCCTTGACATGTGGCCAGATTGCTTTTATGCCTGAAGTCCGGTATTGCACGATGCCCACTCGTGGTGCCTTCATCATGCCGTTTTGTTTTCTTGTAGAGCCTTGCTGATTGCATTGGTGGCAGGGAGGGAGGAAGGAAAAATAGCTGTACCTTAATATTTGATTTCTTAAAAGACAGTTAAAAAAAATTTATTGTCCACTTTATATTTCTTCCGAATCGTTAAGCCGTTTCTCTGTTAGAATTAGTGTCTGTGGTGATTTTTAGGAGTCCTTTAATAAAGACATTAACCTTTGTCTGTAGTATTTCTTGGAAATGGTTTTTCCAGTTATTTGTATTTTACTCTTTTTTTAATTTGTTTTTTAAATGTGCAGACATTATAAATATTTCCACAGTCAAGTCTTTCTGTCTTTGTCTCTACGATTTGTTTTGTCGTTCCTTTGCTTATGACACACTTCCTCGTATCTAGGTCAGTTAATAAACATTCAGTCATGTTTTCTTCCTGAATTTTTATGATTTGAAGACTTGAATTTTAACTCTGTTCTGCCCCGACTGCATTGTTGTGTGACAAGCCTGGGTTCCCGGATGATAAAGTCCCTGATGGCATATACATGTCATGATGAACTAGGTGAATGAAGGAATAGAAAACGTCAGCCTGTGTCCCAAAGAAAACAATTGTGTGTTCACCATAAATATGGAAAAAACGCACGCTTTGATTACTGGTGTGTGCAAGAAGTTATAAAGAAAAGATAACAGTACATGCAAATTAGAAGCTTAAGAGGAACCTCACATCTAGGATGAAAGGAATATGTATTAAGGCAGAAATGACGTATCAGCACTTGAGAAAGTGCAAAGAGTTTTCAGGCGTCCTTTGGAACTTGTGAGCTACCTGCTGGGGAAGGAGCCGAAGGAAAGGAGGCAGCAGAGTGCGTGGACAGGGGAAGCTTACCCATGTGGGAGACAGATATGTGCGGACTGAAAGAGCCGTAAGGCACCGCTTTACGTTAGTTAAATGATCCCATGAAGCAAAATGGTAAAATCCAAAGCTGGCACGGTTTGGGACGGCAGTTATATACTCCCGTTTGAGTCCCTGAGGGCTCTCCGACATTATCTAAGGAGCCTTAGAAATGCCTGGTATTTCTTCTCAGGGAACTTTCTGCTGAAAAAATAATTCAGAAGAAGAAAAAACACTTCGGTGTATGATCATGTTTATAGTATCATTGTGTATCAAATTTTTAAGTAGAATAATGAAAATCATAAATTTGTGGACAGTTGAAGAATGAGGAAAATACGTATAAATTCATCTTTGTTGATTTCTCTCTGGTTATTTTCTCCTGAAACTGTGTTGTTCTTTTTTTTTTTTTTTTTTTTTTTTTTTAAACAATTGAAATCACAGGGTACATGTAAGTTTGTATATTTAGCAGTGTTAATTATGTAGCAAAGAACTGGAAACCAGTCAGTTGCGCAGGACTAAGACAATTGCTTACTTTACAGAGTATGACCTTGTCGGAATATTATGCAGCCATCCAAATAATCAGGGTGAAGTTTCTATGGGTGAAAAAACACAATGAAAACAGAAAATCATACAATGAGAAAAACAAACTAAAATTATACATAAGCAGTCCTTCCAGCTATCTTAAAACATAGTGTTCACGTACGGTCCCAAATCAGATGAGGCCAGAGAGAAATACTAGGTGTGTGTGGTTAGGTGAAAATACTAGGGATGTGATTTGGATTCAGAGAATCAGACTGAAGGTCACAATAGCAGCTTTGCTTAACTTCAGATTGCCTCGCATTCTCTGTTGTTTTCAGCAATTCAGGTCCCGCCTCTGTCATTTGCCCTCTGTAGGCAAGGCCTGGAGCCGGGCTCTGGGTGGTCCAGGGTTGGCCACCGGGGCTGCTGGAATGGAAGGTGGAGACTACGAAGTAAAAAAATCAGAAATGTCCGATGGGAGTGGAGAAAAACAGGGAGGTTGTTCAAGATAGGGAGCCATCACTCCTGATGGAGGGGAGCGTGGGGAGCGCTTCAAGGGGCAATGTTTAATCAAGCTGAGGTTGAAGACCGATTAGCACTAAGGATGCTGAGGAGAGAAAGGACACCTCAGGGGGCGCTGACATGAATAGAGGCCCGGAGGCCGGGAAGTATGGGGCACCTAAGAGGGAAGAGCGGCTTTGAGCAGGAAATAGTCACATTTTGTGTCTGGTACCTGAAAAAATTAACTTAGGAGGATTTTTATGTTTTTACAGCCCCCTCCAGCACAGTCGATGGTTCAAGCATTGGAGTTACTCTATGCTCTGGGAGGTATGCCTGTCTCATCCGTGTTCTCTAATCTGTTTACTAATAGATGGTATTAGGTAGGTTGTATTCACACTAGGGCTCTTAGTGTCTTTAGGAGTGGGATTGGTTCTCCCCACATATACAATCCTTTTAATAACGCTTAAGCTTTATTGAAATAAAAAAGGTGGGATCATAATTAATAGATGAAGTCCACTTATGACAATGAATACCTAAAGCATGTCAGTACATCAGAAGTTATTAATAACCATCATTGGAGCCACACTCCTGAAAGACATCTAGAAGATTGCCTACCAGTATTTCAGGTGTTACCTCTCCAGACCTTTTTCTCAGTCCCTGCACTGCATCCTGAAATCTCAGGCTCACTATTGTCTCCCTCTTCCCCATCATTCCATTCTTGGAGTTCCCTGTGGAGAATTGGGTTGATGACCAGCCTGTGGAATTCTTTGGGGGCAAGGAAACACCATGTTATCGAGGAACCTCTATTCTCTCGTTTAAAAATGTAGTGTTGGAGGGGCGCCTGGGTGGCTCAGTCGGTTAAGCGTCCGACTTCGGCTCAGGTCACGATCTCGATCACGATGTGAGTTCAAGCCCCGCGTCGGGTTCTGTGCTGACTGCTCAGAGCCTGGAGCCTGTTTCAGATTCTGTGTCTCCCTCTCTCTTTGACCCTCCCCCGTTCATGCTCTGTCTCTCTCTGTCTCAGAAATGAATAAATGTTAAAAAAAAAAAAAAAAAAATTAAAAAAAAAAAAATGTAGTGTTGGAGCCTGAATGGCTCAGTTGGTTAAGCTCTTCGTCTCGGCTCAGGTCTTGATCTCTGGGTCACGAGTTCAAGCCCCATGTTGGGCTCTGCGCTGGATGGGAAGCCTACTTTAAAAAAATTAATGAAAAATAAATAAATAAAAATGTAGTGTTTATCTTAAGATAGAGAAAACTGTAGCCTGAATTCATCTGTTCAGGAAGTACCTACCTTTTCTATGAATGTTGCCCCAAGTGAGCATAATGTCTGGTATGGTAGTGAGTTTCAGTAGAGGTTTTGTCCTTTGAGATTGTTTTGTTTTTAACATCTTTATTGAAGTATAATTTACATACTGTGGAACTTACCCATTTAAAATGTCCAGTTCTGTGGTTTTAGTATATTCACAGGGTTGTGCAGCCATCACCCCACATTTAGAACATTTGGAACAGTTTTATCACCTAAGAAAGAAACCCCGTACCCACTCGTGCTCACTCCCACTCCCTGTCCCCTCCTCCTCGCAACTGTCCTAGGCAACTGCTAATCGAATCTCTGTCTCTGTAGATTTGCCTGTTCTGGACATTTCACAGAAGTGCAGTCACATATATGTGGTCTTTTGCGATTGGCTTCTTTCATTCAGCACGATGTTTTCACGGTTCATGTATGTTGTAGTGTGTGTTGATAATTTATTCCCTTTTATGGCTGAATAACATAGCATCGTGTGGGTTGGATATACCAGATAGTATCCTTATCCACTGAGCAATTGATTTTTGTACAAATACAAAATTTTTGTATTTTTGGCTAATACAAATAATGCTGCTCTAAACCTTTGTGTGCTAGTTTTTGGTGGACATTCCTACCAGCCGTGTATGAAGATTCCACTTGCTTCACATAATAACATTCGAGCAAGTTGCCAACACCTGTTATCTGTGTTTTGTGTTATAGTCATCCTCGTGGATATGAAGTGGTATCTTGTGGTTTTGATTTGCATTTCCCTAGTGACTAATGACGTTAAGCACTTTTTCCTGTGCTTATTGGCCATCCGTAGAACTTTGGAGAAATGTCCATTCAAATCCTTTGCCCATTTTCCCTTGGGTTATTGTCTTTTTATTATTGAGTTGGAGGAGTTCTTTATGTATTCTGGGTATACATTTCTTATCAGATCTGTGATTTGTAAATACTTCTCCCACTCAGTGGGTTGGCTTTTCACTTTTCTTGATGGTACCATTGGTAATACAAAAGCTTTAAGTGTTCACGCAGTTCAGTATACGTATTTCTAATTCTGTTGCTTGTGCTTTTGGTGTGTTAACCTAAGAAACCATTGCCGACCCATGGGCATGGATATCTCTTAGGTTTTCTTTGGAAGGTTTTTATAGTTTCTAGCTCTTACATTTAGTACATCTGTGACCCCCCCCCTTTTTTTTAATGTTTATTTTTTTGAGAGAGATAGCGCAAACTGGGGAGGGGCAGAGAGAGGAGAGGACAGAGGATCTGAAGTCGGCTCCGTGCTGACAGCAGAGAGCCCGATGCGGGGCTCGAATTCACCAACTGTGAGATCGTGACCTGAGCAGAAGTTGGACCCTCAACCGACTGAGCCACCGCGGTGACCCTGTGATCTTACGGGTTAATTTTTTTGTATGGGGTCCATCTGTATTCATTACCTTTATGATACTTCTCTGGGAAGGAATAGCCAATGACTGATTTAAAAGATCGTCAGTGATTTAAAAGGCCTTTGGGTGGGTCTTCCTCGCGTCAGCCCAGGGAGAGTGTGAGCTGGTTTCCATCCCTTGTTCTCAGGCGTGTAGTAGGAACCCGAGAGTCGGCTTTCCTGGGATAGTCTGTAACGAGTATGAGGGAACACTGACTACATAGTTTTTCATCTGGCTTGATTTTCCTCCAGTCCAACAGAATGGAAGTTAAAATTATTTTCTCTTTCTTCACCTCCCTGAATAAGCTGGAGAAGGCAGGGGGAACCACCTGACTTAATTAACAGTCACCAGCCGAATTACCACCTTTCAAGAGATGATTACATGGGAACAGAAGAGAAATTGCCTTTTCTGTCTTACTCTGAGCTCTGCAGCTCACACTCTCTCTGGGCCGGCACACCTTGGGAACAGTCTAAACGGTAGTAAAATAATAAATAGTCACCGTCTCAGGAATCCAGTCCCTGTATATTGGCTAGTGGTGAAGAGACAAGGAGGGATGTGGGGAACTGGGACCCGCCCAATTCAGTAGACTGCCCAGGAGGCAGTTGGATAAACACTTCTGGCGCTGGCATCCAAGAGAGATGTGGGCAAGTGTTCAGCTTCAGAGTCGCTGGCCTTGTACTTGCTCTCTTACCGCGGGAGGAACAGACGGTGCAGGATGCCATTCTGGGACATCTGCACTTGAAAAGAGCAGGCTCTGGGGTGGGTGATGGGAGCGGGAAGGAGGGGAGGCTGCAGGGCCCTTTCCCTGTAATTCAGTCCTTGAATAGAAGCTGTTAGAAGTCTCCGTTTTTCAAAATTGGGTCTTCAGGAGCCCAGAGGGGATCTTTTCTTCTTTTACTGTAACAGCCGTCCGGTGTCAATGGAGTTTGGTAGCATGATTCATCTTTTGGGTATCTTTTTTAGCACATATCGCCTTTTATTCTCTCGATAACTACATCTTCCAACACAATGGTACGTGCCTTCTGATTTTCCTTGTTGTTGTTCTTCTGGCAGGTCTGGACAAAGACTGTCGCCTCACTGAACCGCTTGGCATGAGAATAGCAGAGTTTCCTTTGAATCCCATGTTTGCAAAAATGCTGCTTGAATCAGGTAGGTGGAGACGGACAGTTCTCATTGATTTTGTCACCAACTTCTTCGACTTTTGTGCACCCTGGGGAAGAGGGCACGGAATCTTCTGAGGAGCGAAGGAGCTTTCCCATGATGCTGTCTGATGTGGGGCATGTTGTTAACTTGGGATTCAGTGTCTGTCATCATTAATTCAGCAAAAACTTCTGTTTCTTTTCTGGGGGCCTAGACCTAACGCCTGACCTGTTTGAAAAAAAAAACAAAACCAGAGAAGTTTTTTTCTTTTTTTTTTCATTATGGTAAAAAATACATAAAATTTACCATTTTAACCATTTTTAAGTGTACAGTTTTGAGGCATTGAGTACATTCACATTGTTGTTCAACCCCTATCACTATCCACTTCCAGACCTGCCAGAAGAACTTTTTCATCTTTTCAGACTGAAACTCTGTACCCCTTAAATACCAACTCCCTATTCCCTCCCCTCCAGCCCCTGCAACCACCTTTCTCCTCTCTGTCTCTATGAATTTGACCGTTCTGGGAACCTCACTTCCGTGGAACCCTACAGTGTCTGTCCTTCTGTGACCGATTTAGTTCACTTGATGTACTGTCTTCCAAGGTTCATTCATGTTGTAGCATATGTCAGAATGTCCTTCTTCAAGGCTGAATAATATTCCATTGTGTGTATGTACCATTCATCTGTAGAGGGACACTTGGATGGCTTCCATCTTTTGGCTGTTGTGAATAGTGCTGCTGTGAACACGGGCATACGAGCATCTGTTTGAGTCCCTGCTTTCACTTTTTTGGGGTATATACTTTACAGTGGAATTGCTGGGCCACCCGGTAACTCTATAATTTTTTTGAGGAGGCACCGTACCGTTTTCCCCAGAGGCTCCACCGTTTTGTATTCCCTCTCCCAGCACACGAGGGTCCCAACTTCTCTGACGCCTTCAGATTTTTGTGAGATTATGAGTTAAGTTCATAAGTCAGAGATCTTCTCATTGTATGTCAGAATCATCTGGAGACTATAGTTTCTGTGTTTCTCCCCCCAGCCACCATCCCCGGTGGGAAAGGAAATAAGAATTTTTCTTGCCTTTGGCTAGCTTGTGCACTCACTAGGAATTTGCAAAGCTGTATTTCAGACTAAGCCAGACTAAGCATGGTGGGAGTTAGCTATACTTGTGTTTAGGAGTGCCCGGATGACCTCAGGCTTACACTGAGAAGCGGGACTCTTAAGTTTGGGGTGGGGGGGGCGCATATCGGTCGTGAGGCAGGGAGCTGTGGGAAGGGGGCCGGGCAGTGCAGTTTGCTCTCACTGTCCAGTGCCCTGAGGCATTGATTGCCACAGACCCAGTTTCCAGGGCAGGGTGCTGCCCTGGTCTGCGTGTGCCTTGAGCTTGCCAGGTGGGGTGGGCCCTAGCGAGAGGGAGGCCACCCCAGAGGAGGGTATAGGAAGAGAGAAATCACAGAGGGGACACAGCCCACACACTCCCTGCTGCCCCTCTGTTCCCTCTTGGGTTTTGGCCAGGATCCTCTGTCCACATGGGAGTAGGGAACCGGTGTGGAGCGGACCTGCCCCGAGTGACGCGGCCCCCTGCCCTCCCGCCCCCGTCAGCTGCCGAGCCCAGAGGCTGTGCTTTCTCAGAATCCTCCCAGGCCTGCTTTCACCGGGGCCACATACGGGACGTTAAGTTCAGCAGGGGAAAGTGTTCATGTGGAAATGTATGACTTTGGTTGACACTGTGGTGTAAGGAAAATAACAAGATGTCTTTCACTTCTCAGCGACACAATATGTGTTTGAAATCAAACGTGCTTTTTTTGTTTTATAGGAAATTTTGGCTGTTCTCAGGAAATTCTAAGCATTGCAGCCATGATGCAAATCCAGAATATCTTTGTGGTCCCCTCAAACCAGAAGTCTCAGGCAGTAAGTTCAGCCTTTTCCCCAAGCCATTCCTACCTAAGTCTTTATTCTGGGCTTTCCTTGTTGAAAGGACCCCGGAGCCACCGATGACAGGGCTGTGCAGATGGAGTCTGTGTGCATTCGCAGTGTTTGCCTGACATTGTGCCTCATTCCGTTGTATCTTCGTAAACCTGGAAGGTAGACACCGTTCTCACCATTTTTAGAGGTGGAGGCCCAGAAAGGTTAGGTAACTCGTCTGTGATTGCACAGCCATGGGGCAGTTGCCTTTCACAGTCCAGAGACTCCGGTCTTACGTGTGTCCCGCCGACTTCCCCATAAGGGAGACGGGCCTTCAGGCTGCTCCGGGACAAGCCGGGTGGCACACACTAGTGACGTGATGAGTCGTGCCTAGGCACAGCAGGCTGCTTTTGGTGGAGGGGCGCTCCGAGCCCAGGAGACGGCAGGGCCCCCCGCCTGAGGCCCGGCACCAGACAGCACTGCAGGAGTGGGTGCTGGGGAGACTGGGGAAGTCAGCCCCTGGCGGTGAGGCGGGCCAGGTGAGGTTGGGATGGTTCCTGCGGGAAGAGGCCGAGAAGCGGCCGCCCTGCACACACGGGAACTCAGCTTGGGTGTGTGCCGGGGAGGAGAGACTTTCTTATGGGCTGGTGTCCCCTTCCCTGACAGTCGTGTCATATGTTGTAAAGTTTGCCTGTCCCTGTGCCTGGTGGTTATGTCCATTTCCTCCATTGTTTTTTTGTTTGTTTGTTTGCTTTTCTATTATCTTTTTTTTCCTTTTTTTCTTTTTATTTATTTTTTTTTAATGTTAATTTCAAAGGACAGAGAGACAGAGCGTGAGCAGGGGAGGGGCAGAGAGAGGGAGACACAGAATCCCAAGCAGGCTCCAGGCTCTGAGCTGTCAGGATAGAGCCCGATGCGGGGCTCAAACCCACAGACCACGAGATCATGACCTGAGCTGAAGTCGGATGCTTAACCGACTGAGCCACCCAGGCTCCCCTGTTTGCTTTTCTGTTAATCTCACGCTCCTCCTTCAGAACAGGCAGACTCATTTCCAAGGTGAGGAACCTGAGGTCCTGACCGCCATATGTCTGAAATGGCAGCACGTCCCCGTGGTGGTGCACCCCCTCCGCTGCCCTGCTCTCCTCTAGCGCTTCTTACCACCTGCTCTAGTATATGTTTGGCTCGTTAACCTGTTGGGTTTTTGCTCCCACCCCTGTTTGATTCACTGTTACATTCCAAGTGCTTAGAACAGCGCCTGGCCTCTGGTGGTGCTCAGGAAATACCAGTCAATGAAGGAATGGATGGAAAGCAGGGAGGCGGGTAGGTAGGTTGGTTAATTATGTGGTATTTGAGGCAAGGAGAAAATTGTGCAGATAAGTGTATTTGTGAGCTCAAACCTGTATCGTACGTGCTGCTTCTTGAACTCCCGGGAGCAGGGTGGTGTTGCCCAGGAGGTAACAGAAAGGAAAATTGAGAGATGGGGTCTGAAAGGATCGTGCAGCTGGTGATAGCCCACAAATACAGTGTCTCCCACGTGCCAGACAGCTGCCCCCGCCCAGCCCCCTAGAATTTACGTTCTAGTGGGGGCTGGAGGGGTTCTTCTGGAAGAGGTGGTGTTGACTGCACAGAGGAGGAGAGAGACGAGAACGCTGACATCTGTCTGACATCTGTGGCCGGTGTTACAGTGAATCACCTTAATCCTACAACAGTCTCGATGGGTTTGATACCCTGATTTGACAGATGAGGAAGTTGAGGAAGAGAAAGGTTACGTCACTAGTCAGGTTTTCAGGGAAGGCAGAGCTAGCGTCGGTGCAGACCAGGTCTTTCTGACTATGCAGGCCATGAGCTGCTCACCGCGTGATGTTAGCTCCCAGTACAGGAGGCTCACAGGAGTCAACTTTGTTCTTTCCAGATGCGAGTGCACCGAAAATTTGCTGTGGAGGAGGGTGATCATCTCACTATGCTCAACGTGTATGAAGCGTTTATCAAAGTAAGCACAGCTCCCACCTGAAAGGCCCCTCCACCCCACTCGAAGTGAGCTAGGAGTGGGGAGTCCAGAGGTTCAGTTTATAAAGGAATGACCGAGAGACCTCCTATCTTCCTATTAGATTATTGCCAGGACTTCTGATCTACGGGCGGGGCCCCTGCCAGAGTCCGTGGTGCGCTTTTGCCTGGAAGAACGCACGAGTCGCCCTGGCTTTCCCCTGCCTGGAGACGTGGCCGGCTGGCCGTGCCCCTCCAGGGCCCGCGCTCTCCCTACTGCCTCACACCCGCCGGTGATGCTGGTTCGCACTAGCTGGCATCTGAATACCAAGTCCTGTTCTATTTTCTGCCAAATAAGCGAGGCCCTGAGTGGCATCTCCAGAGCTGTCTCTGGGCGTGTGAGATGGCGTGACAGGCCGTGGGTGGGAGGGGCGTGTGGTGAGGACCCGTGTCTGTTCACACGCCGTACCCATATTTAGCCGTAGGTACTGTTCATTTTTATTGTGTTTTTCTGGAATATTCTTAACATTTTGTAAAACTAAGCAAATAATGCGGCTTGAAATTGTCACTAAAAACCGCTGAAAAGCTGTCCTGACAGCTCTAAAGCTGATGAAAACCATAAGAAATCTCTTATATATAGGAATGGGTGGGAGGGGGAAATTAGATGCTTCAGGTTTTCAGTATCTTGTATCATTTTCTTAAATACTTTCTTAGAAGAGGAGAGGTACTGAATTTTTGTTTTGCCAGAGATCTAAGGGAGATTATTCAGTTAATGAACAGTCTTCAGAAAAGCCCCATCTCTTAACTGAGATCATGAATTATGAGTTACTTCAGTTAGAATTCGTTTGTACCGGCACAGCGTGCCGTCTGCAGTCTGAGGCTCCCTCAACCAGGGGAGGGCGAGCACAGGTCTACACCATCGTTGTGCGGAGTTGCCTCCGAAAGTCTGTGAATTACATCTTCTTATGTGAAACAGCGTCCTTTCTGGCTTACGGCATAATTTCAGACATAACATTCCCACGGCAGTAACTCAGTGTAAGACATAATGATCATGCTTAGGAATGTAGAATAAAATTAAGCACTGTTGATAGAAAAATCATACTTTGGGGATAAATAATAATAACTTGCACATTATTTCTAGATTGGCAAGTGCTGCTCACCTGTAGTCTCGCAGATTGATAAACTCGGAGAAAGTTGACTTACAAAGTTAATTGACAAAGACCCACAGGGAAGTGGTTCTTTCTGATAATTCGCCACCCGGGTGGGTATTTCAGATAGGAAACAACTGCTTGTCAGCACGTTCGCCTTTGCCCTTGAGCGCAGGGACTGAGCTGGAAGAGCAGTCACACGGTGCACGGTGGTCAGCGCCCGTTTAGGGAGGTGGGGTCGAAAGGGACCCGTCGGCACCGGAAGCTCTTGTCCCCATGAGGAAGCGGTGCGCCTCGCAGCTTAGCCGTGGTCGAGAACTTGTCTGTGTGTCTCTCACTCACCCTCTGTCTCGGTCGCCCTGCAGCACAATAAAAACTCTCAGTGGTGCCAGGAGCATTTCCTGAATTACAAGGGTCTTGTCAGAGCTGCGACAGTACGAGAGCAGTTGAAGAAGCTTCTTGTCAAGTTTCAAGTGCCCAAGAAATCTAGCGAAGGTAAGAGCAGGCCACCTCGCCCGGGGACGCCCCGTTCTCTGCTGCTCACTCACACCCCTGGACATGCTGGTGTGGTGCTGATGTGCGGCACGGGGCTCACAGGCATGTGTCGGTGAAAAGCTGAGCGTGTAAAAGTAGCCTGTTTTTTCTAAGAAGGTCCATTTTTATTTCTGAGGGTTTTTTTTTTTTTTTTTAAGTTTATTTATTTGTTTTGAGAGAGAGAGAGAGAGAGGGAGAGAACATGAACGGGGGAGGGGCAGAGAGAGAGAGGGAAAGAGAGAGAATCCCAAGCAGGCTCCGCACTTGTCACACACAGGGCTTGAACCCACAAACCGTGAAATCATTACCTGAGCTGAAACCAAGAGCCGCCTGAAGTTAGTTGATCTAGCGCCTGTCACTTAGCAGACAGATGACAGCCTTACTTCTACATCTGTGTTTCCTAACCTGTTTTTCATTATCAACCCCTCAGTCAGGAGAAAAGTTACATTAAATTAAAATTCTTCCTGGTGGCGCCTGGGTGGCTCAGTCGGTTGGGCGTCCGACTTCGGCCCAGGTCATGATCTCACAGTTCGTGAGTTCGAGCCCCACATCGGGCTCTGTGCTGACAGCTTGGAGCCTGGAGCCTGCTTCAAATTCTGTGTCTCCCTCTCTCTCTGCCCCTCCCCAGCTCCTGCTCACACTCTGTCTCTGTCAAAAATAAACAAACTTAAAAAAAAAAAAAATTTAAAAAAATAAAATAAAATTCTTCCTAACGAGAGAAGTTAAATACGAAGGAGAATAAGATTCTGTAAGGTAGGGTTGAGCCTTGGTGGGCCATAGCCATTGTAATATCTAAGATTTTCCCCCTTCCCTGCCCCCAAGAGCCCATTTTCATCCCTTTGGAAGTGATGTAAACCTAATAATGGTAAGAATGTATGGTCTACATAGAAATTTCTTTTGGGCAGCAGTTGGAGAACAGAGACTGAATCTTGGATCAGATTGTGGTTAGAAATGTAGATTTGAGATTTATCAGTTCTGTGCTGAGGAACAATAGAGAAAATCATGGAAACACAGTAAATTACACATTTGAAACTTCTAGATGTTAAAGAAAATGCAAATAATGAAAATATTTTCAGCAGATCTAAGAGATAAAAAATTAAAAAGCTTATCATAGAATGAGTTCCTTTAACATGCTCCAAAAAAACACTAGTTTCCAAGTTGATAAATGGGCTCAAGAACAGAAAACTCACAAAAGAAGAACTACGGATAGTAATTGATAAACATACAATAAAAGAAGGGGTGCCTTTTTGCCAAAACATTGCCGGTAAGAATGCAGTGAAACTGACATTGTTCTGCACTGTTGATGGCTCTGTAAATTATACCACCTTTTGGGAACTTATTTACGGACATACTGTATTTCATTGGCTCTACGATGCCGTCATTTGTAAGGCATGCTGTTATTTTATGTACCACTAAGAAAGAAAAAAGTACTGTCACGTATAATTACAAAATGCTGTCCTGATTTCAGTGAGTTAAAGGGGAAAAAAAGAGTGAACCTTAGAATGAATGAAATACCGTATGTCATAAGCCACCTCCGTGACCTTATGCTTTGCATAATAATTTGGAATGCGTCCTGTGGACATCATCTCATAAATGGTCAGGCTGTATCCTTGGAAGATGATCACTGTAGCAATACAGATACCAATCAAAATGGAACATTTGGAAACTTGCAAAGAATTACGTGCAGTAGCTCATAAGCACAGAAATAACGTTGTGTCTTGCGGAAGAAACGTTATTCGCACAAGATTGTCTCCTAAAAAGGAGTTTTTGGTCACTGGCCAGCCTGTGGTGTGCTCTCTTGGGTTCTGGTGCCCAGCCTTGGTTGGGTCATCCTGTGGCCTAGGAAGGTTGGGGCATCCCAAGTTAAAGGGACAGTTCAGCGTGCTTCCCTCAACAGCCAGTTGTGGGCGGGTGGGGCCTCCATGGATACTGCCAGGGCAGGCATCCAGCACCGGGAGGCATGGGGCTGGGGCTGGTTCAGGACGGGGTTTCAAGGAGGCTCGAAACAGCCTTGGGTGGGGCCTCACAGCACAGGCCTGAGCGGGCAGAGTATAGGGCAGGCCGGGGGCTCACGCATCACTCTGTTTGCCACCTTGTACAGGTGATCCGGATCCCGTCCTGAGGTGCCTTGTTTCGGGATTCTTTGCCAATGCAGCAAGGTTTCATTCCACCGGAGCTTATAGGTAACTAGTACCTTGCAAAGTCATTTGTTAAAGGAGAAATCTTAAAAATGACCCAGCCCCCTTAGAAAGCTAATGTGCCAGCAAAGTACAGAAATTAAGTTAAATAAGTTGTCTTTATCTGCCTGCTTCCAGAGGTCAGTTGAGATTAACTACATAGCTTTAAGCATAACATCTTAACTTCACGGAAATGATTCCCAAATATTTAGCCCATCCATATGTTGTAGAAGGATGACAATTACAAGCCTGGAGGCTGGAAATGTTTCCATTCTAATAACAGAATAATACAACCAGAAGGGACTATTAGACTGTCTTTCCAGGAGAAGCTCCCTTGGCCGTCGGCAGTTGGTCTCTAGCGATCTGGGGGACCGAGACCCTGGCCTGCCCTGATGCACCGTAACTTTGGTCTGTGGGTGTTGGCAGGTGTTTCTTCTGGCGCTGGATCTGCCTGTTGCCCCAGACCACATCCCATTTCTTGCAGTTCCACTTTCTGGGCAGAAAATCACTGGTCACCAACACCCTCCTAATAACCTCAGAACCTCGGCCGTTCTGCTCCAGAACTTCACCGGAACCTGTTCAGAGTACATCTGTTCTTTCAAACGGGAGCAATCCAAAGGCTTTCTCCCCGACTTTTCTTTGCATTTCCTCCTCATACTATTTTGTCATTACCCATCTTCCCTCAGAAAATACTCTGTTCCCATTCCCTGGGGGGGAGGTCAGCCACGATGTTCCCTCCCAGACACCGGGCTTTGTGAGCGAGCCCAGAGTTGCACTGAGCTCTGGCAGCCAGGTCTCTTACATCTGCTATCCTAGTAGCTGACTGAGCCCCTGCCCTTGACATTTACCTCTGGTATGTTCTATACCAGTTCCATACTAGTATGGCCAAGTTTTCTAGCCCGTGATCAGTGTCCTGATTCTGTTGCCCGTCATGATGAGCTCCCCCTCCCGGCACTGAGTTGTCCATGTTGGAGGCAACTCTGGGGAGGCCTGTGAGCTTCTCCAGTGAGGCCTGTCATTTTGTTGTCATTTTGATTGTCCCACCTGCCTCAAGGGTATTAATAAGCAATTTCTACCGGTATTGAAAAAATTCTTTCACTGGAGTCCTCAACTAAGGGCTTCATAACAGGGTTTAGTGGTCAGTCAGTTCCTCTGAGACAAAAGTTCAGTGTCAATGAGCTCAGGCCACCTGGTGGCACAGCCAGGACCCCAGCATGTTGGTTTATTACAGATCTGGAGAGCACCCATGGTGCTCGAACTGCTTGCCTGGCACCCACAGAAACACTCCATAATTAGGGTTTGGGTGGCAGCATTCTAACGTGTTCATGCTCTCCTGTGATCGGATCTTACTGTTGTGTTTCTGTAGTTATTTTTTTAGTTAAATTGGATCAAATCCGAGTTGGAATTGGAAATACTGTCTCAGAGAAATGGATGGTCCCATACTTAACCTTCTTCTTCCCCTATTTTTATGTCCCCCATGGTCTTTATCTTTACTACTTTGTGGAATAGAAAAGTTTATAGAGGTAACCATGTATGGTATTTCTCTCCCTAAGGAGATTGTTGTGAAAAAGAACGTGTGTAAGATAAACATAAACGTGGGCAGAGCAGTATGATTCTCATGTTTTTCCCCAAATGGCCACATGCTGTTTTTTTCTCCTCTTCCCTTTTTTGCGTGATTTGTTCCTGACTTCCGGGGGGCAGCGGGCAAGGGGTCAGTCAGGGCTCTAGAGAATATACAGAGAACAATCGGCCGAGTCAAGTATGATCTGCATATATTTGTTGATAATATGAACCATCTGTGGGAGAGTCCTGCTGTAAGTATTTCAAACTGACTTCCGATTAAATTCTTCTGTTCACAAGGACTATCCGTGACGACCATGAATTACATATCCACCCTGCCTCGGTCCTCTACGCAGAGAAGCCGCCTCGCTGGTGAGCACCCCCCTACTCCTTAGCCTAGTAACGGCTCAGAAGGCCAGGCCTGGTTCCCGTTCACCCCTGGGCCCCCGGGCCTGGCACTGTGCCAGGAGTACACATTTGTTGACTTTGTTATGCTGAGTCGTCCACAGGATTCTGCCCTGTCACAGATTTCCTTATGCAAATGGTGATGTTCCTCTGCTCATTCGTGGACTCAGCAAATGTTCATTTTCACCCACAGACTAGATGCCAAACCCTGCACTGGGCACAGCAGTGTGGAGGCGAATTTGGGTTCTGGGCCACAGGCCTGAGCATCCAGCACCTCAGGACAAGGGCCCGGGGGAGGGGTAGAAAGCACTGAGGTTGGCACCTCATGTGCCAGGGAGAGTGACGGCTGGTTTCGTGGAGGAATCGACATTTGCTCTGGGGCTTGCAGATAGGAGTTGTTGGGCAGGAAAGGATGAGAAGGGAATACAGACTGAGGAAGCAAAGTCATGGGAACGTGAAAGAACCCCCTTTCTGAGAAGTGGGGAGTCATCGGGGCAGCCTGCCCCAAAGTGGTCTGGGAAGTGGTGCAAGTCTGTGACATGCCTGGAGGAAGAGACACACGCTCGAGTTAAAAGGAGGCAGTTAGACTTTTTTTTTTTAACGTGTATTTATTTTTGAGAGAGAGGCAGCGTGTGAGCAGAGGGGCAGAGAGAGAGGGAGACACAGGATCCGAAGCAGGCTCCAGGCTCCGAGCTGGCAGCGCAGAGCCCGATGCGGGGCTCAAACCCACGAACCGTGAGATCGTGACCTGAGCCGAAGTCGGATGCTTAACCGACTGAGCCATCCAGGCGCTTCACGTTTAGGTTAAGTTTTTGTCTGCCCAATTTAATAATAGAGAACTGGAGCCTACCTTTTGTATGTCTTTTTCAAATCTCATTTTTCTAGTAATTCATTTGTATTGTGTTTTACAAAAATAATTTCTTTCCCGACGGATTGGAAAATTTTACAATAACAGCTGGTTCTTCACCACAGCTAGGTGGAGAAGCCTAGGCAAGAGCGTGCCATGTGTGGAGAGGGGAGAGGGGATCACGGCAGGAGAAAGTAGAGGGCAAGAAGGCCCATTGTAAGGTACTTGGCACCCCAGAGTAGTGGTTTCCAAAGTGTCATCTCCAGGTAAGCATCCGATTCACCTGGAAGCCTGTTAGAAAGGAAGATTTTCAGGCCTTGCCCAGCCTTTCTGAATCAGAAGCTGGGGCGGGGTGGGGGTGGGGGGGTGGTCCAGCAGCCAGTTTCAACAAGCCCTCCAGGTGATCTGATGTGGGGTCAAGTTTGAGATCCTGTCCCCAAGACCAAGGAATCAGACTCTGTCCTGTAACCAGTGCAGGTCCAAAAGCTGCTGAGCCAGCGCAGGGCTTGGTCAGTCAGTTCGGGGTTTAGAGATGTTACCCGATGTCGAGGCACCAGGGTGGCTCAGATGATTGGGCATCTGACTTGGTCTCAGGTCATGATCTTGCAGTTCGTGGGTTCAAGCCCCACATCGGGTTGTCTGCTGTCAGCATAGGGCCTACTTCAGATCTTCTCTTTGTCTCTCTCTTGCTCTCTCGCTCTCTCAAAAATAAACAAACATTAAAAAAAAATTTTTTTTAATGGATTAAAATACTCTGTCCATTAGTGTGCAGGATGAGTTGAAGAGGGAAGCGAATCTCCGTTCTAGATCCTTCCCCAAGGGTCTGCTGACTTCGGGATGACTAATTTGGGAGTTGCTTAATTTGGGAGACTTCTTTTTCCTGCTTCATTCCCAAGGAGCCCTGAAGGGCAAAGGGAGCGTGGCTGAATAGGGCCCTTCCTGAGGCAGCCCCGTAACCTTAGGGTGGCCGAGGAAGCACCCTTCCCCTCCTGCTTCTGCAGACGGCCCCCCTTCACTGGATCCGCCCTTCAACAGCCGATTATTTGCCGGCTTCAAAGGGCGCACGGTGGCAGTGTGGCTGGGTGATTATAGTTGTTAGGGGAGCCCCGAATCAGCAGTTCGGGCGCTCAGAAACGGTATCTTATCTAAAAATGCATTCTAAAATCTGGGGATTTGAAGTGATCTTCTTGGCTCTTGGTGTCTTTTACCTCAGCCTCAGGCCAACCCCCCCGCCCCCACCTCCTTTTTTCTCTTAAGTAGAGGTGTAATTTATGTACAGTGAGCTCATTGGCACCTGTCCACACCCATGTAAGCCACACTCCAAATAGGATGGAGAATGTTTTCATCTCTAAGAACCTCCCTGTGTCTCTTTACAGTTAATTTCCATCCCCTTCAGAATCAGGTAGGTCTTTGCTTCTATTTCTGCATCTTCTAATAGAGTCAGGTGTTCTGTTGAGAGTTCTGTAAATGCAGACCTGGAATCCGGAAAGGTCCTGTGCTGATAACAGATGCTCAGACACGAGTCTGAACAGACCTGACGTGTCAGACAACAGTCATGTCAGACTGAGTCTCGCCTGTAAAGTGGACACACTTACCCACCCCTCAGGTCATGAGGCGCGAGCGAGCAGCGCGGACGCGTCTGTGTGTGGTCTCTGGTGCACGCGATGGGGTCCCTGGTAAACGGGAGGGAACCCGCCGTCTCTGATTGCCGTGGTGCTTGATTTTCATTGTGAGACACAGGAAATCCATGTTCTCTCCTGGTTGCAGGGTCATCTACAATGAGGTCATACAGACCTCCAAGTACTACATGAGGGACGTGACCGCCATTGAGTCTGCTTGGCTGTTGGAGCTGGCTCCGCACTTCTATCAACAAGGAACGGTAGGGGTGAATAGAGACCGTCCCTCAAAACCACCCGTTAGCTGCCTCTCCGTATGTTGAAGTACAGATCGGTGCTCCGCGCCCGTTTAGTGCCCTAAGTTTGTTCCCCCTCAAAAGTGCGTGGGGTGAAAAGGTCACTACCATATCTCTGCCCCATTCTGGGTAAAAGCACTGTACCATTTGCTCATCGTGAAGTGCGCTTAGAGGTATTTCTTTAGAAATAATCCCTCCAGCCTAAAAGACAACAAAGAGAATGTATCTTCAGCTCTTCCTCTCCCCCTCTGCTTTTTTTCTTCGAAAGAAATTACATCACACTTTGGACCATGTTCACAAGGAGTGGCACAAATATTCTCTGGTGAAGATTGCCTCACAAAAAGAACACAGACAGGTGTGCGAGCTTAAACCCGGCGTGGTTCACACAGTGGTGGGTGATGCTGAGCGCTGGCATTACCGTGAACGTCTGTCCTTCTTCCCTGCCCGGCCCACGCTCAGGGCCCGCAGGGTGGTGAGCCTTGCAGAGGAGACCCATGGTCCTGTTTTCTTTATTTTCACCAAAAAATGGTCTGTTCATCGGGCGAGGGGGGAAGGCCATACATTCTTCTAATAAGATCTTTAACTGAGTGGTGGTTCTATCTGGAAGGCTGGCGTGAAGACAGGTAAACCAGCGTCCACAAACTTCCGTTGACTGATGCTGTTTGGTCTGCGTCCTGTATTTCACCGGATGGTTCAGCGTAATCACACGTCGTGCGGTTATTGGAATGGTTAGAGTGAAGTCCTCCATCTTGCTGGTGGTTTTCTGTCGTCTGAATTAGTTTGGTTTTGTTTTTCGTTTTCTCTTTTTTCCTGCCTTGCTATCTGTTGCCCAGTGCCCAAAGACAGTTGCTTCAGATACTTTTTCAGTTTTACCACTGTGTGCCCCAGAACGGAAAGTCCAAAACCTGTTACGTCATCAGGGTCGTAACCAGACTGCAGTGTCCTCAACCCAAAACTTGGATTGACGGGCGCATCTAAAAATGGGGAGATCTCACGATGAATATGGATTTCAAGTTTCTCTCGAAATGTTAAGTCTGCCGGCACTGGGCCCGCATGACCCGTCGGCAGCAATCAGCAGGGGTGAGGAGCGGCTGTGCGCTGTGACTGTCACTGTCCCGGGGCCACAGTCCTGCTTCACTTGTGTATTAATTCACTTGCTCAGCTCTGGGACACATTTGAGTTGTGGCCCCATAAATGGAAAGCTCTTCTCATCCCTTCCCCTCCAGCAACGTCAGGGGACATTGTTCTTCCAGAACTTTCTTACAGTATTTAAATCTTATCCAGTCAAAGGAAAACTATCTCAAGCCTGTATAGTTCTTCACATGTCCTCATACGGATACTTCAGCTGGGAACGAGATCAGCCGCAGGCACTGATCAGAATTCAGAGTGTGTCGCCCGTGCTGGGTCCGGCTGGCAAGAACACACCTGGAGTGAGGGAGCGTCTGCCCCCAAGAACCTTTCGGGTGGGAAACAGCAGAGTTCCGAGGTCCAGGAGACGTGGGCAGAGCCGCCGGCTGGGAGCTGAGAGCGACACGCTAGGGAAGGGCTGGTTCAGGTCGTAGCGTGCGGGGGCTCGAGGGGAGAACCCGGAGCCGTCTTGGACTCGTTCTTTGGGGAGCAGGATTGACCTAGAGGCTGGGTCCTTTTCCCCTCTCAGCTCGGAACCACAGTTGGAGCCCAGCAAGTTAAAGGGCAGAGAGCCCCCAGGAGTTTGAAGAAAATGACAATCGCAGGTTTCTGCACTGGCCTCTTCTCTCCAGATGCCTGTGGTCCACTCATCAGTCCGTTCAGATCACTGCCTGCGATCGGAGTATCTTTAGAGATGCCTGGGCCTCTACAGGTCATCCGGTGCCACACCTTCACTGTACAGGCGAAGGCCCTGAAACCCCCCAAGAACCTCGGTCCCTTCCTACCCAGACGGTTCAGAGGTCCTTCTGTATGAACTTGCCCAGAATGAACGGACTTCTCCAGGAGCCCCTCAGGTCCCAGTGGCTGCCCACGTGTGGTGGATGCTCCTTTGTGGAACATAGCGCCCCACGCCCCCCCCCCCCCCCCCGTGATCCCCGGCTCTGTTCCTGGCACCTGTGGTGACTTTCCATCGCTGTTGTCTTCAGAGTGTCACTCTCACCCTGTGTAGGGGCCTGAAATGGTCCAGAGTCGGCTGTGTTCATACTCAGCATTCTTGTCGGAAATGAGCACCAAAAACGGTCCCACAGGCGTGATGACGTCATCCTCACCCCCAAGCTAAGGGCTGTGAGCGTCTCACGTTAGTTGGAGGGGTCACACTGGGTAAAGTGTGGGGAGGAGAGAAATGACTCCCAGCTGGAGGCAGCAGGGTGACCCGTTCAGAGATTCGCCGCCTTGTCCTTAAATTGTATGTCCTGATTCTCAGAGATGCCCTTGGGATCTAGGAAGAACCCTAACCAGGGCCTTTGCAAGAGCCCGTATGGGTCCTTTCTCCAGCTTACGCGGTTAGGAGACTTCTTGTGACTCCCTTAGACTTGTGTCCCACTCACTCCGTCAACTGGTGCATCGTGCTCGGTGGTGTGTGGCATCTTTTGCACCCCGCGCTCTTCCAGGGCCTGCAACTCCCCTTCGGCAGTGGCGCGGCCGCCTCCGCCCACGTGGGTGTGCGGCCGTCGGGTGCTGGGCGTGAGCGTGCTGGGGACTGGCGGTCCGATTGGGAGTTCCTCCAAGATCCCTTGGCTGCTTTTTTGTGACTGTCGAGGGGATACCAGGGATACCTCAGATGGTAAACAGAGGTCCTTTATCAAAAGCGTGTGTTTACATACTCTGCCTTAAATGCATATTTCACAGTTTCCGGCACTTCTGACTTTACCTTAGAACATCAAGTCTGATGGAAACCCTAAATCTATCATCCGATGCCCATGATGATGTTGTACATCGTACGTTGTACTGGTGGAGAGCAACGTTTCTGAAAGGAAAAAAAGGTGTCCTTTTCCTGTGCGCCTTCCCTGCACACGCACTGGCAAGGGGGTGCACGGGGGTCAGTGCCCCGAGCACACGCACTTGCACGCGGAGATGCTTGGTGAAATGATGGATCTCCTTGTTCCTGAGGGGAGGAGGAATGGTTCCTCCATTTCCTGGTTCCTTGACCATTTGCAAGAAATTCCTGGAAACGTGAAGTGACCTGCAGCCTGAGCCCAATCCCCTGAGCACGGAAGGTGTGGCTGCGGTGCTGTCCCAGGGGCTGGGGCAGAGGGAGAGCATGTTCCATTGACACCTTCCCGCAGAGCCCTGGCTGAGCAGGCTCGTCCGTGGCGGGCTGGGCCTCGGGCTGCTGTGCCTTCCCAAAGCCGGTCCATGGCCTTTGTCCATCACTTGGGCTTTTTCCCTCCAGACTGTTGCCCGAGCGGCATGGCGTCTGCTGAGAAGGTGTGAGCCAGAGGGTGGCTTTGGTTGTATATGTGGGCGTTGTGAAGTCCGGTCTCTGGGCACCCCTAACTCTGGTGTTTCTTTTCTCTTGCAGCACCTGTCCCTCAAAGCGAAAAGGGCCAAGGTCCAGGACCAGTGAGCAGAGCTCAGCCGCAGGGGCCTCGGTGCCCTCTCCTCCACACTGTGGCCCCCCAGCCCTGGGTAGTGAGCAGGCCCCGGCTCACATGGAATCTTCCACTGTCCTGCAGTGGGCCGCAGCCCGTCCGTTAGCCCCTTCCTTCCCGCTGCCTTCCGCGTTCGCGTTCCTTGCTGGGATCCCCGGGGGAGTCTGTGCATGAGCAGGCATCCCGCTGTGCCGCACCCAGGCCGAGTGGGGGTGGGAGGGCCGGGCTCTCTGCTCACTCAGCACCCTCGCTGACCCAGCATGCCACTTCCAGCAGGCACAGAGTTCTGGCCCAGCTTCCTGGGGAACCAGGAGGAAAGCTAGCCACCGCAGGCAGAAGTGCTGTGCAGGGTGGATGAGGGTTGCTGGGCTGGCTTCGCTTTCCGTGGCGGGGCCACGGCTGTGCTGACCAACGAAGTCCGCTGCCAGGTGTGACAAGCATGCGTCTACGAAGGGAGGAGACCGCACTGCAGTTTCTGCTGGAGTCACTGAGGCGCGTGTCTGGCAGGCACAGGGGCTCCCCAGGTGAGCAGCTTCTGTTCTCCCTCTGTGCCGTGTCCCTGTCTGTACGCGGCAGGAGATGCGCAAGGCTTGGTGATCGGCAGGCAGGACTCGTGCGCACTGTCCTTTGTTAGCAGAGAAGATTTCTCTCTCTCACAAGTGGGCTTAGCTTTCTGTCTGCGTGCGACGACACCACGTCCTGATGCCATCAGCTGAGCACCGGTGAGCTCGTCAGCTCAAACCCCGTCGGGAACCCTCTGTCGCAGAAATTCACAACCGTTTAGAGGCTCTAAGCTTCTGTAGCTCAGGAATACAACTTGTATATTTGGTTTTTGTTTGCTTGGGTTCTGTGAGAACACCGGGGCAGTCCCTCCAGCAGGCCCTGGTCTCGGTGCTGCCCCGGGGCTTCTTTGCCGTGATGACGTTTGCGTTTCAGCACATGCCGATGCAGGTGTTTTTCCCCTTACTGTTTCAATGACCTTTATTTTAAAAACATGTAGCTTGAAAATTTATTTTTGTACCGATCTTAGTTTGGATGTGCCACTTTTGGCACCAAATATGTATGTCATTTTTATTTCCATTTTGTAAACATGTAAATAATAGTGATAACTTGTTAATAACAGTAAACCTTTCTACCTAAAGTAAACATGTTCCCTCCCGCCCATGGTACTCGTGGTCTGTATTTTAACATGGTCCAGTGAATTCTGAGTGAGGGGCTGACATTCGCTAAGAAACCTGATGATCTGGTGCACAGTAGCCTGTGCAAATCTGGTGTCCTGTACCCCCGAGATGGAGTTTTCTTTGCTGGTGGCTCTTTTCCTGTCGCCGGTCTCCCCGAGGGTGCCGTCACAGGGGCCCTGGCCCAGCGCTGCTCACCCAGTCCCTCAGCACAGCCTGGGCACACAGGCTGTGTGCTGGTGACAAGCGACTGGGCTGGTGGGCGGGCGAGAGCTACCCCGTGGGAGGGACCACAGAGGCCAAGGTGGCACTTAGAGGCCAGGGCAGCACCCAGAAGAGGCTTCCTCACGACAAGACTCTTTCCTTGTGAACGTAGATCGTGCTCATGTCCCGCCCTGTCTGTGCTGTCCCAGCTGAACGTTTCACTTCGACTGTGAACTTGGCGGATGCAGGGCCCCAGCTCCGCGCTCGTCTACTGTTGTCCGACGTCGGGGCAGCCTGTGACCGGCGCTGCTTGCTCTCGGTGGCCCGGGTGCTGCCATTCAGTCGGGGCCCCCTCGGGCCTTCTGCCCTGTTCTCAGCTGCGCTTTGCGGGCCCCAGTGCCAATGGGCTGGCTGGTCCTTTGGGGGGGGGGTGTCACGTGGTGCCGGCCCCACACTTTTACCAGCTGCCCCTCCAGAATGACGGACATGGAGTAATGAGCATTCTGAAAAGCTGAAGTGAGTCTGTAAGAGACCTTTTGGTCTTTTTTTTTTTTTTCATTTTTGGTGCTACACGTTCCTTCTTTTAGAAAATGATGGCGACAATTACATGGTAGTTTGAAACTCTGTTCCTTGGAAAAGTAAAATCCCAACAGCCTTACATCAGTCTCCCCGTTCAAAACGAATTCAAAACAAACACGAAAACTGGTTGATGAAATCCGCAAGGCAGGGACCCCTTGGATTGTGGGCCAAGCAGATTTGGGGCCTGCTGGCGACATCAGCACTGGGCAGCGCAGCCCTGGGAGAGCGACCTTCCTGCCGAGAAGCTGACTCTCCGGTGAACCTTGGGAGCCGCTGGGAGGTTCCCTTGTCTTGATGTAATTGGAAGGATTCGAATTAGCGGGACTCGGCCCCCACATCCCTTACCTCATCTTTAGATAAGATCAGATATTTTCCACTCTCATGACTCACCTGGAATCTTCCTCAGGCTTCTAACTCGTGCTGAAACAGGATGGTGGAACTCTGCATTTCAGTTTAATCCTTCCGTCATCGAAACTGGAAATAACCAATCAAATCATTTTCCACACCGCTGGCCACTTCGGATAAGTAGCTGGAGCCTGCATGGCAGGGCTCCTAGAGACGGTCCTCAAGGTCATTGCTCCCTCTGGCAAGCCAAGATGACGTTCCACTGTCTCTGGCGGATCACGGAGGTGCTACCTTGTGATCTTGGGTGGTATTGAGCTTGTTCCAACAGGCCATCTCCCCGCTTGCAGCAGGGATCCCAGTGTGGCACCTGCCCCCGGCCCAGGGGCATACGCGGCCTCAGCCTCTGCCTGGGTTCTGCTGAAGGCAGTGAGCCAGCCAAGGAGGCCGGGAGGTTCGCAAGGGAGCCAGTGTGGTGGTGCCCAAGACTTGTCTGTTAACCGTGGCCCTGAATCCGGAGGTCCAGGCTGGGCTCTTCGCTGGCCCCGGACTCAGGGGACAAACACATGATCCAAAAGGAGCCCAGGCTCCCTGCCTCCTGCCCTCACCCCTGGACCCCAGGAGCCCTGAGGGCAGGATTGGCTGATAAGGGCTTACCTGTCTGCCCTCAACTGGTTTATTTTAGCCTTTTCTTCCCATCCTGCTTGCTTTCTGTTCTGTTGTTACCGCGTTTACTCTTACCACCTGTTGCTTGACTTCCACTGGGGCAGATGCTTTGTCCCTTTAGTCTTTACTTCTCTGACTTCTGCATTGTTTCCCTTTTTACCATGAAACTTGAAAATGAATATGGATGTGTGGGATTTGCTTCGTTTGTCTACTTTTTTTAAGAAGTATTTTTACCTTGGGGCGCCTGGCTGGCTCAGTCGGTTAAGCGTCCGACTTCGGCTCAGGTCATGATCTCGCGGTTTGTGAACTCGAGCCCCATGTCGGGCTCTGTGCTGACAGCTCAGAGCCTGGAGCCTCCTTTGGATTCTGTGTCTCCCTCTTTGCCCCTTCCCCGCTCGCACTCTGTGTCTCTCAAAAAATGAATAAACGTTTTAAAAAAAAAAAGAAAAAAAGTATTTTTACCTTAGCCTATATTCTAACTTTTTAAAAAAAGTTTTTAATGTTTATTTTTGAGAGACAGCATGAGCTGAAGTCAGATTCTCAACCAACTGAGCCACGCAGGCGTCCCTAACTTCTCGATCTTGTTTATACTTTATTTGTTCCTAACTTTTATTTTGTACTTTTAGGTACAAAAAGAAATCTCATTTAGTTAGGTTTTTGTTTTTGTTCTGTAAATATTTCCTAACATTATTTTCATTTTAATATTACCAGTTATTTTTTTAAACATTCATTTAAATATTTAAATGGGGCTGGAGCCCATGAACTGCGAGATCATGACCTGAGACACTTAACCGACAGAGCTGCCCAGGCGCCCCTGTTACTAGTTATTTTTAATGTTTATTTTGAGAGAGAGAGAGATGGAGCACAAGCAGGGGAGCAGCAGAGAGAGAGAGAGAGAGAGAGAAAATTCCAAGCAGGTGCCATGCTCAGCACAGAGCCTCACGCTGGGCTCAAACTCACAGACGGAAACTCACGATCATGACCTGAGCTGAAACCAAGAGTCGGACGCTCAACCAACTGAGCCACCCAAGCGTCCCTTAATATTACTATTTTTTAAACTCACCGGTACAATTTACTTTCCATTTCATTTCCCCTCCATTACCCGCCTTCTGCTATATCTTAGTCTGCTTCATTTGTTTTCGTGGTTGGCGACAGGCCTAACTGGTAGGTGTGGGAGCTGAGCGAAGAGGTTTGTGGTGGTTGAAATGGGCAGAGGATTAACTGCCAAGAATAGACAAGGAACTCCTACAAATCAACCATCAAAAGACAATAGAACAGAAAAATAGAAAGCATGGGCAAGGGGAACGAACAATTTAGAAAAACAGACCCTAAAGTCTACCCCGCCTATGGAGAGATGTTTCAGTCATTTAAACCAAAGCAACCATTAGCTCTTTGCACCTGTCGGATTAGTAAAAAGTGCAAAGGTGGGTAATGCCAAGCGTTGGCAGAGATGTGGGGACCCCAGTGGAATGTTGGTGTGGCCATGCTAGAGGGCACCGTGCCCCACAGTCCAGAAATTCCACGTCTGGGTAAATGTTCCCAACAAAATGATCACCTGGGCGCATAAGGAGGCACGCGGGAGGCTGCTTAACCCAGTGGGAGTGTGGTAGGAGGGACCGGAGTAGTTGGGAGGGGATGAGTCACGTCCATCGGCAGGAGGACGTTTAGGGAAAAGTCTGGATGACACCGACTACAGAGTACTACAGAGCAGTCTCAAGGCACAGACAGCATACAACACGTGCCTCAAGAATAGCTGAGTGAGAAAAGTAAGAAATAGACACGACAGTACCATTTACAGACGCTAAAAATAATGTGCAAAAGACACAATACAGCATTTGCAGAACGTACAGATGTGCATTGTAAGGGTTGCCTGTTGGAGGTGGGGAGAAGGATGGAGGTGACAGGAAATTGACACACAGGACAGGACGGAAGAAGGAGCCTCAGATGTTCAAGAGACTTGGCTCTTAGGGCATTTATGCTTTTCCTATTCAGGGTTTTAGACAGGGTTACCTGTGGCCCAGACAGGCGGGGGTTACGTGAGGTTGATCTCGGTGAGCCTGGGGCTGGCCTGCCGGCTCACATCCCTGCAGGGGCCACTTCTGTCCCGGATGTGATGTTCTGATGAACACCATGGAAGGTCTTAATGCTTACATTCCTCATCACAGCGTGTTTCTGCTCAGACATCTGCTCTCATGATGCTTGTGTAGCTAATACTAACCCCCCCACCCACCACCCACCCCCCGCACGGCGGAGCTCACTGGCAATCCAAAAACCAGCAACAGCCACAGGCCTTGTATGGCCACCGAGGGGTGAGAAGCATGCGGCCCTGTGGTCCCTTTCAGTAGCGGGGAACGAATTCGCTGGAAAAGCCCTCCCCAGACTTATGCACGGACAGACTGTGGCAGTGGATGGTAGCTTGTGTGATTTATCTGGGCAAAGGGCATCCGTATGTCTGAGACAGGAACCCATAGAATGCATGACATCATTGTGAGGCCTTCCTGCTGGTCAGCATCCTTAAGATGGAATTTATGCCTTCAACCCCCGGGGCCTCTTGTCCCTCCACTGCAGCTCTTGTCCCTCCTTGCTCTCAGAGCTGGCCTCGATCATGATGAGGCTGACAAGAACAGGATATGCCATGGCTCTGAGGATCCCTTGACGATCCTTTATCATCCAAGCAGTGTGTAAATTTCAGCCGTCGTTTGCTGCCCCGAGGTGTGGCTCCTCTCCCCTTGCCATTGGCTTGCTCGTCATTTAGGACCAGTTCAATTATCGCTGGCATCCGGTTTTCCAAGAATTGCCTTGGAAGAGAAATCTGGGCCAGGTTAGAGAGGCAACATGCAAACTGGAAGAGGCCACCGGGGAGCTTATTAAATTTAAGTCTTACTCTAAACTTTTTATTGCTTGGCGAAAGGGTGTTAGAAATCATCCTGGCCTGGGCTGCAGACTCAGAAGGAGGGCAGATTCTGGAACAGTTGCCTGTCCCAGCGGTGAGCGGGGTCATGGAAACCCAGCTTCTAGGGGAACGGGGAATGGAAAGGTTTCCCGTTCCGGGATTTATAAATCAAGGTCAGCTCTCCTGAACTGTGACGATGCCTGGCCCAGTTCTGAGTGGGTTCAGATGGGATAAAATTTTAAATTTGGTTTTTGCCAATTGATCAGTGCATCATTGCAGCCAGAATTGGGGTTAAAGGCTCTGCTTCCTGGTGACCTCTCCTGAGGGCTCTCCTGCCTCCTGTGCAGGTTGGGGGCGGGGGTCTGACAGCCACTGGGTGCGGGGATAACTCATGCTGGCCACAAGGACACACACCAGTGAGCACCACTGGACGCCTCCCGAGTGATGGGGGTGAGAGCACTGAAACCTGAGTCAGGAGACCCGGATTTAAAGAGCAAAGGCCAGAAATCTTTATTAAAGTATAATTTACATTTGATGAATGCACTCATTTTAATTGCATAGTTCAATGAGTTTTGACAAATATACGCACCACAAATGACCACCTCCATCAAGTATAGAACATTTCCATCCAAAAACCTTCCTCGTGACCCACAATCTTCTGTCGTCAGTTCCCTTCCCCAGCCCCCAGCTTAAGGCATTGCTATTCTGCATTCTATCACTATGAATTACTTTTTTTTTTTTTAAATTTATTTTGAGAGAGAGAGAACAGGGGAGGGGCAGAGAGAGAGGGAGGAAGAGAGCAATCCTGAGCAGTTTCCTCACTGTCAGCACAGAACCCTCCAGACTCCATACCACCAACTGTGAGATCATGACCTGAGCTGAAATCAAGAGTCAGACGTTTAACGGACTGAGGCACCCAGGGGGCCCCACTATTAATTACTTTTGCCTTTTCTAGAATTTCATATCAATGGAATCATTCGTGTCTGGAGAAGACCCGGGTTTAAGCCTCAGTCCCACAAAAAGATAACTACGGGGCCCTTGGCAGGATGGGGTTTCTGTCTTGAGCTCAGTTTCCTTACCTGTAAACTGACAACAGTAACTTACAACATTCACTCGCTCACATGGGCACGGGTGCCGAGGTAGTTCTGGGCTGGGGGCCACTGGATGATGGGGCCTCTGCTCTTTCAGTCCCACTGGATCCCTGCCCCATCCTGCCACACCTATCACAGCCTCCCACGATCTCAGGTCCTGCCCCCCCCCCCCCACAAAGGAGAATCATTTTATTTAAATAAGAGGTACATGGGGTGGTGCAGTTGGTTAAGCATCCAACTCTTGATCTCAGCTCGGGCCGTGATGTCACAGTTTGTGAGTTCGAACCCCACATCGGGCGTTGTGCTGACAATACGGAGTCTGCTTAGGATTCTCTCTCTGCCCCTCCCCTGCTTGTGTGCTATTTCTCTCTCTCTCTCTCTGAAAAGAAATACATTTAAGAATAAATAAACGAGAGGTATGGGGACACCTCAGGAAGACTGGGATGAAGGGATGAGGCCCCCAGATGGGCAGGGGTGGCTAGGCATGAGTGGGGGAGAAGGATATGTCTGGAGGCATCTACAGAGGCCTGGACTGGGGCCTCCCTGGCCTTGGGGACACCGGGCCTTCCCTGGGAGAGTGAGTAAAGGCATGAGGGGCTTCAGGACATTCCAGGTGAGCGGTGGCTAGTGGAATCCCCCCCAGACCCTACATGATAAGACACACTCACATCTGACACACCCAGAAAATCTTTGAGATCGGAGAACTGCACACACGCAGGCACACCCCTACATTCAAATTCGGATTGATCATCTGCATCCCAGGCTCCGGGAGATGCAGCCCCGAACACGGCCAAGCCCGTGCTTCCCTGAAGCTCACACTGAGAGACTAGGATCCCACGTTTAGGCTGCACTTCCTTAGGAGTATGGAAGGTCCTCAGTGTGGCCTTGAGTTCCATCTGGTAAAAATCAGTCTTGCGCCTCTGCTCAGCTTTGGAAGCCGCAGAATGGGGCTGCACCGCCCTCTGCTGGCCATATGGTGGTAGTGACTCAAGACTGGGCGGGCCGTTCCCGACAATGGGCTGCGGGAAAGGGGATGGTGCTTTTGGTCCCTTGCTTCTGGCACCCGGCAGAGCAACTATGGAGGGGCAGGGGCAGTGAAGACCTCTTCCCCTGTGCCCTGAGCTCCTTGTTATTTCCTGCATTACCCACATCCCCCTGTGAGTACTGTAGCCAGGGCGCAGGGGTGCAAGGGCACTGGCGGGGGGGGGGGGGGGGGGGGGAGGTCCCAAACAGACCAGGTTCAGCCCCTCGCCGCTGACAAAGTCCAAAGGCCGAGAAATGAGTGGAGGTGAAACAAGAAAGGAATTTCGGTGAGGCCGACACCAGGAAGACGGTGCACTAATGTCTCAAAGACTGCAAAGTGCCGAAAATACTTCCAGGGACCTGCTGGACCCCTGTTTATTCTAATGGGGAAGCCATGCTTTGTGCGACAAGCATTTTGCCTGCAGGGTCTTAAGCACAGGAATGGGCACACTGCGACCGGGAATGATACAGTGTCAGGCACATAGCGGAGTAATGGTGGGATTGGAAATGGACCCGAGGAAAGGCAGGGACCCCGACGAGGACGAGGTGTCAGGAACACTGAAGAGGAGGCAGCTCGCCGGGGGCGCACTCCAGGGGCTTGCCTTTGCTCCCAGGGGAGCCGAGTCCTGGCAGAAGATGCCAGAGCGCAGCGTCCCGCGCGCCCACAGCGCAGGCAGAGGCGGTGCTGCGCTCAGCAGCCGGCAGGGGGCGCTGGCGCCCTGCGTTTGCGCCGCCAGGACAAACCGACCTGGCCCTGGGTCCTGCGTGCGCGCTGGTGCCCAGAGCCCCCCAGACCCGTGTCCCTACCCGGCGTGAGCTCGCCACCCGGCCACCCGGCACGCTTCCCGCTGCCCTGGTCCCGGTGTGAGCGCCTGGGAATGGAGGACACCGCCCAGGACAGTCCCTTGCTCTGCCCACCCTGCTTAGGGCTGGACATGACCCACCAGATCCTTCAATCGCGACAACCTCCTGGAGGAAGGCATGAATCTTCCCAGTTTACGGGTCTGGTTTATGATAACAATGATCAACAACAGAAATCAAATGATACCAGCTAAGCTTTATGGAGTTCTGATTACTCACTTGGCTGGCCAGGCACCTTCAGAGTGGAGTCAGGGCAGGCAGGGGAGGGGTGTAAAGCCGGCCCCCAGGGAGTGGCCATCCTCATAGACCCCTGCTATACCGCCAGGGTCCTTGCGGACCTGAGAACCTGATAGGAGGAACTGATGTGCCAGAGTAAATCTGAAGGTCCGGCAGGGGGGAGTCCGAACCATCCAAGGCCCGCCTGTATCTGGATTTCTGTCCATTGCAACCATCTTTCCTGTGGCCTTGAGTGGCCAGAACACCCGGGTCACCGCCCAGGAACAGGAGGCCTAGCACCTACTAGGAAGCAATGGCCAAGGTCATGGTTCTCAGAGCTAAAGCCTGATCCCAGAGCTGTGTCCTTCTGTGCCAAGGCCATGTAGTCGAGGTCACGGCCATGGCTTGGCCTCATCCCAGTCCAGGCCCTGGGCTATTGGACACCAGCCAGCGAGCAGCCCCCTATGTGGGGGGAAAGTCCCCGGCAGAAGGTAGGGTGGCAACAGGGTTAAGTGCCTGGTTTTTGTAGCCGCGAGGCTTGGGTTCAAGTCCTGTGTCACCAACCTACCAGCTGTGGGCCTCGGGCAGGCTTCTTAACACTCCTGCCTCGATTTCCTCATCTTTAAAATGAAAATGAGAGTCCTAGTACGCCGTATCTGTGTCAATCACGCTTTAGCCTGGCGCCTGCAAAATTCTTCAGACTAACCAATCCTGACCTGCTTACCTTGCCTTGCCCGTGCCTCCTGTGAAAACTACAACCGCGCCTCTGGGCCGGGCTCTCCCCCGGTGCCCGCCGCCTGTGGATCTGCTCTTCCCCCCCCCCCCCCCCCAGGGCCCTGCCAGGTGTCCTCTGCCCCCCCTTGGGGACTGTCACAGGTTCTTCTTTCAAGGCCCTTGTCTTCGTCATCTTATCCCGCCTGATGCCGACAAAGTCCCAGGTACGTTTTAGAACAACCGCGTAGGACTGTTGCAGGAATTAAAAGACTTTCCTAAGCCGCCAAGCAAGAGGTAGCTTTTATTATTGCATAATAATAAAGTAAGATGTGCTGTTTGTAGCAAGAGCGTCCCTCTGGGTGACTTGGAGCGTGAACTCGGAGTGAGGAGCGGCCAGTGAGGGGGGGGGAGGGGGGGGAGGGCGGCCAGGTGCTCGCTTCCCTTGGCAATGGCACTGAACGCCCAGGCTGCCAGTGAGTGCCGGGCAAGGAGGGCTCTAGAAGCCAGTAGAGGGAACGGCCCCCACCCCGTTTGGCTGCAGGGACTAAATCCCCAGTCAGGGGCCCTGGCAACTCCCCCCACCCCAGAACCCTCTGCCCAAGTGGGGAAATCGCCCATCGATGGTTCCGTCTAATACGAATTTACTGAGTCCTTTCAGTGACCAGACACGGTGTGGTTAGCCCCTTCTATCAGCAACGCTCAAACTTTTTAGTCTCAAGAGCTCCTCATACCCTTAAAAATTACCGGGGAGCTCTAAGAGCTCTGGCTAGTAGGGGTCGAATGTGTCAGTACGGAGTTAAAACTGAGAAGTTATAACCACAGTTGCCTATTCGTTTAAGACGGCAATAATAAACGCATTACGTGTTAACGTGAGTACTTTATGAGAAGTAACTACATTTCCTAACACAAAAAACTTAGGGAGAAGGCAGCGTGGTGGTGGTGTTTTACCGTTTTGCAAATCTCTATCGGGTCAAGCTTCACAGAAAACAGCTGGGCTTTCATAGCTGTGTCTGCGTTCAGGTTTCTGAGACATCACATGTCATGTAGTCTCTGGAACCCTCCGCTGAGAGTTAAAAGAAATCTTTAATTGGGAGCAGAAAAAACCAAATAGCATCTTCGTATTATGAGCATAGGTTTCACGATAATGGACACGCTGGAAGGGTCTCAGGGAACCACAGAGGTCCCCAGATCATACTTTGGAAACTGCTGCCTTATGTACTCACGGGTAGGTTCTAATATGTCACACAAATGATGGAACTGAGGCACAGGAGGTTGACGCAAGGTCACACAGCTGGGGTTCAAAGCCAGGCCGCCCCGAGAAAGGAAAGACCTTGACTTTGGTGTCTGTGGCCCTAGCGCTCAGCCCCGAGAGTCGGGGCAGGGGCTGGACACAGACAAATGGAGACAGGCAGGATGAGCCAGCGGAAAGAGGAGCCGGGTCTGTAGTTGGGGGGGGGGGGGGGGGGGGGGGCGGGGGGGAAGGATCAATAGGTGATCAGCGGTCCAGGGGCACCGCTGTTCATCAGGTGCGTGGGGAGGCAGGGGCGGGGGGTGGGGGGCCTGGAGGAAATATCACTGACCCCCGGCAGGATTGATCAAACAGCCAGACACCCAAGGCCAAACTCACTAATAAAGTGAGACGTTCAGCTCAGCCAGGCGACTGCTGGCTGAAGGTCTTAAAAAAACCGCTTAGCTGGGGAGTTCTTGCTAAACTGTCTTTGTTTCTTGAGGCCAGTGGGAGGGAGGACTGGCTGGGGGCAGGGTGGGGGGGGGAGGGGTGCGGCGTGGCCGGGCTGCTGTGGGGCCAGCGTTTTGCGGCTTGAGGCAGGGCCCGGACCGCAGACCCCGGGAGCCCGCGTGGCCCGTGTGCACGGGCATGTGCGGCCACTGCAACGCGCGTTTACACGCAGCTTGTGAAGCACCTACCGTGCTCACACGACACGCTCACACGTGCCCGCACGGTCCGCACAAGGGTGCCTTGCAAGTGCACACGCAGGTACACGTGCTACAGCACACACTCCGTTTGCATTTGGCCGATGAGCACGTGTGCTTGTGGCTTAAACTCTTTCTTCTTTTTTTCACGAATATCACCACTTCCTCCAAGGTGCCAGGTTTGTTTGTTTGTGTTTGGAGAGAGGGGGAGGGAGGGTGCTAGTGACGGAGGGGCAGAGAGAGAGAGGGAGAGAAAGGGGGGGAGAGAGAGAGAGAGAGAGAGCGAACCGGGAGATCATGACCTGAGCCGAAGTCAGATGCGTAACACCCGAGCCACCCACGTTTGTAATGACCGTCATGGTCATTACCGGGCGACTGGAGGGAGAAGTGGAGATGGGAAACTTGTATCTAAGCAGCTTAGATGTACCGTAGAGACTGTGGACGTGAAATGGGAGTTAAGGAATGTTTTGGCCAGGAGTTGAGAGAGAAGAACCTGGGGAGGGGGGAGAGGTGCCAGGGTCGCTGGGATGGGGGAGAAAGTTGAAGAAGAAGAAAAGGACGTGCAAAGGGCGTGTTAAGAAGTGGTGTGATGGGTGATGACTTTGGCATCCTCGTCTCCCTCTGAGGGATCCGGGCAGAGAAAGAGTAGACGGGTCCCTAGTAACTTTCTGAGCGTTGGACTTTGTGACTTGTTAAATGTGCCGCCATACCGAGCCTGGGCTTATGGGCACACCGAATTTATTTGGGTTAAATAATGGAGTTATTCACATTATGGATTACGTTTTACGGAATGCTCTTGTGGACCAGAGATTGTGCCAAGAGCTTTCCGTGTCTCATCTCCTACTAGCCCTCGGGGGCAGGTATTACTTTTATTTCCATTTTGGATGGGTTCTTTGGAGCTCAGAGGAGTAATCGCTTGCTTAAGTCATGTGGCCAATAAGGGACCTGCAGCTCTGGTCATTATTTCAGAGTCCTTGGGGGGTGCAGTGTGGGTGCTGGGGGACCCGGCAGGTAGACCGAGCCTACGTCTGGATGGAGGAGGGGACATTTCCCATCATTGTACCTTGCCCTGAATTTGGGGAGCAGTGCCCTGGTGTGAGGGGCTGAGCATCTGACCTGCACACCTTTCAGATCCTTCCCCCCACCAGCAATTACAGCCTCTCCCATCCTCCGCCCCCCACCCCAGAGCCCCCGATGGGCCCCATGTTCTGTCGGTATTGACGAAGGCCACGTGGGTGCGTAGGAAGGTGTTGGGCGGATCTTCTGTGCTCTGGTCGCTGACTTTAACTAGAGTGTGTAGGTCTGAAACGCTGAAGCTATTGGGGTTTTATAAAAGCATAGGACAGATTCACTGAGACTGATTGAGGATCTCAACCAGGGGAGAAATGTAAAACCATGTTTTCTCAAAATATGGTCCTTGGACCACCCGTATTGATGAAAATGGGGGTAACTGGGTCCCTCCCAGACTTACTAAGCCAGAATTTCTGTGGCGGGGACCAGGGATCTGCATTTAAAAGACTGTCTTGAGTAATTGCTCTGCACATTCTCATTTGGCCCTTTGTATTTGCTGTTCCCTCAGTGTGGCATGCCCTGCCCCAGGTCCCCCGTGGTCACAGACTCCTTCAGATCTCTGTGTGATGTGATCTTCTCAGAGATGTCTCCCCTGCCTGCCTTACCTAAAATAACACCGTTCATTCTCAACCCCCTTCCCCTGCTTTATGATTTCTTATTTATTTTCACTGCATGGATCACTAGCTAAATATATATATTTTTTATTAGCTAAAAATATATATAAAATATAAATAAACATATATGTAATATATATATAATATAAATATATAAAAATATAATATAAAAAATAAAAATATATATAAAAATATAAATATATTTTATTAGCTAAAAATATATATTTATATATATAGCTATATATATTAGCTAAAATGTATATATATATAATATGAATTACACACAGCAGTATGTGTCATGCATTATGTTCTATATATCATGTGCTATATATCACATATATGATCTTTTCATCCGTCGTCACTTGTCAAGGTTTGGGGAATGGGAAGGGCTACAAATGAACTACGTGTGACCACATTTTCCAAAGGCAAATCTCACGGAATTCTAAAATGGTAAAACAGACTTAGTTCAGAGTCTCAGGTTTTGGCTTCCTTAAGGCCAGGGTATACAGAAATGGAGAGGTAAAGAAAGAAAACCGTTTTCTGCCTGTTTGTCTGGTTTTCGGACATTTGTCTGCGTTTGTTTGGTTTTGTTTTTGTAGGTTTTGACTGGATCATGATTTCCAAATATAGCTATAGATACAGATTATGAATTCAGAGAGAAAACGATAGTGACAATTTTGTGAAAAACACGTATGCATATACACATATGTACGTACAGGTTTCACCTCATCTTATTCCAAAGGGAATAGAAGAGGCTTGACCTTCTGCCGTCTGAAGAATGTCAGGGAGACAGGCTGTTTTGTCTGCAGAATGAAGAGCTGAGAGGGTGTATTGGCTTGAGTAATGGAGCCCCGAAAGATACGTGTGCCTGGAACCTGGGAATGTGATCTGCTCTGGTCTAAATGTTTATATCTGCCCCCCTATTCATGTTGAAGTCCTAACCCCCAAAGGTGATCGCATGAGGAGGTGGGGCCCTTGGGAGGTGATTCAGGTGTAGCCCTCTAGAACAAGGTCAGTGCCCTTATAAAAGAGCCTGCGCAGAGCTCCCCAGCCCCTCCTACCCCATGAGGACCCAGCAAAAGGATGCTGGCTATGAATTCGGGGAGAGGGCCCTCACATGGCTTTGCTTAGCACCCTGATCTCGGACTTTCAGTCTCCCAAACTGTGGCAAACAAATTTCTGTTGTGTATAAGCTACTCGGTCTGTAGTATTGTGTTAATGGCAGCCTGAATGGAAGAAGGGTCTTTGGAGATGTAGGATCTTAAAGTAAGATCATTCTGGATTATCTGCATGTGCCCGAAATCCCATGACCAGTGTCTTTAGAAGAAGGGAAAACAGAGGAGAAGAAACAGAGAAGAAGGGGACGTGAAAACAGTGCCCCAGATTGTAGTGCTGCGTCCAGAAGCCAATGAATGCTGAAGATTCCCGGCAGCTGCTAGAAGCTTGGACAGAAGTATGGAACAAATTCTCCCTCAGACCCTCCAGAAGGAACCAGCCCTGCTGACATCTTGATTTTGGACTGGCCTCCAGAGCTGAGAGAGAATGCTTTTCTGTAGTTTTAAGCCATCACGTTTTGGGGAATTTGTTATGCCAGCACTAGGAAACTGACAGAGTGGGGTGGGAGGGGGGGCTGGTAAGATGCCGTTCTGGAGAAGATGAGTCTTGGCGTGTGAAGGGGGGTTGCGTTCACTCTGTGTGTTCCTGCAGGAGCATGGAAATCACAGGTACCCAGCTCCCAATGGCGAGGACTTTCTACAGGCAGGGTATTCAGGATGGAATGGATGCTGTTGGGAAGGAAGGAGCTCTCCATCACTGATGGGGCCATGGGAGAGTTAAGACATCTGTTATGTAGTTGAACTTGACAACTTTGAGGCCTCCCCCAGCCTTAAGAACCTACGCACTAGTGCAAAGAAAGAGGTAAAAGTCTGATGGATGACAGAGGACTGAGACTGGATGCCCAGGTTGGTGCCCAGAGGCCTGGGAGGTGGTGACGGTGGCTGGGAGAGAAATGGGTCTGTGGCAGGGGAAAATGCTGAGCTTGGCTGCTGGGCGGGCAGGGGCGTCTCCCCGGCTCTGGAGCGTCTGCAGGGCTCTGTCCTCGGTGAGCCTCGGAGACCATCCCACAATGCTCCCTCCCGGCTATCTTCTGACAAGGTTGTCTCCATGCTCCACGTTCCATGTCTCCATCGCCTTGGACGCGATGTTCACAAGCCCTCGAGGAACAACATCTGTCAACAAGCCCCAGTATTTTCCCAGCCAAGAACTCGTTTCCAAGTTCATTAACACTGGTTTGGCATTCTCTTCCCATTGTGTGCCAGGAGCTGGTGTGGACAGATTTGGTAACATCACGGACCGGTGCGTGTTAATGACTGATTGTTCCGTCAGAAAGGAGTGAACTTAATTTTGTTTTTAAGAGTACCTTTTGGATTGGCAGTGGATGCTGGCATGGGTGAAGGGAAAGAGTACACTTTTATGTGTTCGGCCCAGCTCTTACGGAGAATGGTTTGAAAATGCCGTTGAGATACAAACTGTGGGCGGTGGTTTGGGGTTTTCAGCCTTCAAAACTCAGCTGGGCAAGAAAAGCAAGTGTTTAGATTATTTCGTGGTTGAATTTGGTTTCTGTCTCAGTACCGTCCCCTCCCTTCCGAATGCACGTACCCTTTCACCATCTGGCAGATAATGAAATCTAGTTAATTCGAGATAAACTCACCGCTTATGGGGTTTCTCTTACCCCCTCTTCCTGAGGGCTCACTGTCTTTGGGGGTGGTGGGTGCTTATGTAATAGGTCCTCGCTGGATGGTGAGCCCTCACCCCCAAGATGGCATCCATGCCGGGGTGTCTGCGGACCAGCCCTGGATTGGTTGGTGGCATTTGCTCATTGCCACAGGACGCTGAGACTCCCTCTAGGGTCTCAGTTCACTTCTCTGACGTTCTCAGAAGCACAGAGACAGTGAAATGTTGCAGACTGAGGCTGTGTATCCCCCTCGGCCATCGCGGCTGACATGACGAGGACTATAGACAGGAAGTGGGTCCAGGTCACTGCCACCTTCAGATGCCAGTCTCATCCAAGGCACTACTGCTCCTTCCCCGTCCTGTACTTAGCACTAACCCTGAGCAGGTGCCCCGTGAGACCTTCCCTGGAGGCCGTCAGGATCAGCTTCTTACTCCCCGCCTTCCCTACTCACTCTAAGTTTTCTCGGTTTCAATTCTTTCTTTGCAGGAAGCAAAGCTCCTTCAGGATGCTTCCAAATATTACATCCTAAACCCCAAAGCCAGAATTTCCTGCTCTGTTCTCTTCTGCTCCACTCGCCCCTGATGGCAGGCTGGTGCCTGAATGGGGGAGAGCCTCCGGGGGCAAAAAGCAACAGGGCTGACGTGACGTTTGTCCTGTGTATTCCACTGTTCGGCGACGTCCAGAAGAGGCACAATCGCAGAGACAGAAGGTGGACTAGGGGTTGGCGCTGGGGGAGGGGAATGGGGAGTTCCTGCTTAATGGGTACAGAATGCTGTTTGGGGGGCAAAAAACACTTTTGGGGATGGATATTGGTGATAGTGACACGGCGATGCCAATGTACTTAACACGACTGACCTGTAACTTAGAAACGGTCCGCATGGTACATGTTACCTGATACATATTTCTTTTCTTTTTTTTAAATATAATTTATTGTCAAATCAGCTAACATACGGTGTATACACAGTGTGCTCTTGGTTTCGGGGGTAGATTCCTGTGACCTGATACATATTTCACAATAAAAATAAGTAAAACAAAAAAACAAACAAAAGAAACAGGGCAGGAAAATCCCATCTTGATGAATGCTGGACAACAGCTTTCTGACACCGCCCAGAGAGATGCTCCACTTAGGGAAACTGAGGCTACGGAAACCCCTTGCTGAGGTGTACAGGGTTGTGGGCGAGGAGGCGGGTTGCAGCCTGGTCTGTGACAGTGGGACCCTGGGGGACAGCTTGCGTATCCATCGGGGGGTGCGGGGGCTGAATCATGGTGGAGCCACACTCGGAAAGGAACGAGCCCGGCTCTGAGCAGGTGTCCGAGTGGAAGATGTCCACGGCAGAGTGTCTCGGGAGCAGAAGAGTCGGGCTCGTGCAGAAACACCTCTGTGTATGGGACGGGATGAACTTGCTGGATGTTTGAGGTAAAGGGGGTGTTATCTCCCCGCCGCTCTCTCTTTCCTCTCTCTTTACCAGATAAATGTTTTATTTTGCCTGCAATAAAGAGGCGTTTTCCTCTTTCACTAAGCTGGGAGGCTTCTATTCTCCATCTCTGCTGTGCATGTAATCTTTTGTCTTTTTTTAACATTTAAAAACTTGCGAGAAATAGCTAATATACAGAATAGTGCATAAAGTGTAAATGTCCAGTTTAAAGCAGACAGCCTGGGCAGACAGCCTGGGACCCAACACCCAGAATTAAGAAATCAAGCCTTGCTAACACCCCCATGTTCTTCTGTTGAGTCAGTTCCTCCAGGAGGTAACTGTTATGCCTAATGTTATAGTAATCATCATTGCTTTTTTATCTAAATGTTTATTTAGTTTTGAGAGAGAGAGAGAGAGAGAGAGAGAGCGCGCGCGAGCCAGTGGGGGAGGGGCAGCGAGAGGAAAAGATATTGTGCTGACAGTAGAGAGCCCGATGCAGGGCTCGAACCCATGAACCTTGAGCTCATGACCTGAGCCGAGGTCAGACGCTTAACCCACTGAGCCACCCAGGCACCCCTCATCATTGCTTTTGGAAAAAAAAATCTTTTTTGGGGAATAATTTTATTTTGATTATTATATATTTTCAAAGTTTAATTTAAATTCCCGTCAGTTAAAATATCGTGTAATATCCGTACGTCACTTGGTTCTTGTCATGACAGGGGCACTCCTTAATCCCCATCACCTGTTTCCCTACCCCCCCCCCCCTTCCACCTCCCCTCCAGTAACCATCAGGTTGTTCTCTATAGTTAAGAGTCTGTTTCTTGGTTTGCCTTTCTCTCTCTCTCTTTTTCTTCCCCCCTTTCCTTGTTTGTTTTGTTTCTTAAATTCCACATATGAGTTAAATTATATGATATTTGTCTTTCTCTGACATTTTGCTTAGCATAATACTCTCTAGCTCCATCCACGCTGCAGCAAATGGCAAGATTTCATTTTCTTTTATGGCTGAGTATTATTCCACTGTGTGTGTGTGTGTGTGTGTGTGTGTGTGTGCGTGTACCACATCTTCCTTATCCATTTATTATCGATGGATATTTGGGCTACTTCCGTATCTTGGCTATTGGAGATAATGCTGCAATAAACATAGGGGTGCATGTGTCCCCCCCATTTTTAAAGTAGGCTTCACGATCAGTGCAGAGCCCAGCTCAGGGCATGAATCACAACCCTGAGATCAAGACCTGAGCTGAGATCAAAGGTAGAGAGGCTCAACCGATGGAGACACCCAGGCGTCCCCCATGTGCCCCTCTGAATTAGTATTTTTGTATTCTTTGGGTAAATACCTAGCAGTGCCATTGCTGGATCGTAGCGTGGTCCTATTTTTAACTTTTCGAGGCACCTCCGTACTGTTTTCCGCAGTGGCTGCCCCGGTTTGCATTCCCACCAACAGTGCCAAGAGGGTTTGGGCAATAATTTTAGATTGACAAAATCATTGCCAAAAGAATATCGGGAGTTCCTTCACACCCTCTCCCAGCTTCCTCTGTTGAAAACATCTTCCATAGCCACAGCACGTCGACCCGACGACGAGATTCACATCCGTACAAGGCTGTTAACTGAGTTAACTGAGCTACAGATGTTATTTGGGTTTTATCGGTTTTTCCACCAATGCTCTTTCTTTGGTTCCAGGATTCAGCCTAGGATCCTGCGTTTGTCCAGTGGTGGTGTTCCCTCGGTCTCCTCCAGTCTGTGACAGATTCTCGGTCTTTCCTTGTGCTTCGTGACCTTGACCCTTGTGAAGAGAACTGGTCAGAAATTTTGTAGGATCCTTGCTTTTCTTTATAGCCTTCCTCTCCTGAGTAGGTATCCTTGAACATCATAGTTGAGTTTTGGCTTTTTTTGAATTTTATGTGAGTGGGATTACATCATAGGTATTCTGTGTCCTACCTTTTTTATTTAACAGTATGTTTTGGGGGACTCATCCATGGTTTTTATGCACAGTCAAGGTTCGTTTTCTGGGCTGAATATTCTTCCATTGTCTGGCCATACCGTATTATGATCGTAACAATACAATGGCTCTATTTGAACCATTTTACATTTGATAGGCTTGCTTGATAGGGTTATTTCCAGTTCGGGGCTATCGAAAACAATTCTACCAGGAACCTTGTTATTACAGGTACCTCCTGAGGTACCCAGACCACACTTCTCTGGGCCAAATTTCCAGGGCGGAAAGGACTCCCGGATCACACTGTCTACCGTATCTTCCACTTGACGAGGCAAAGCCACACCGTTTTCCAAAGTGGTCGCACACCTTCCAGCCCCGCCTGCAGTCTCTGAGGGTTCCCTGTTCGCCACACGGCTGGTTTCTGAAACTAAATTGAGTGAGTCAAGGCCCTGGCAGGAACGAGTGTACATCCGGAGCTTAGAAGAGCGGCAGGGTTTGATTTCAGAGAAGTTAATGAAGAGACCAGAGGTGCGTGGGCAGGATTAAAGGGGCCATAAAGGCTGTTGAGGTGCCAGGCGCCAGAGACAACAGGGAGCTGTCACGCCTGGGGCTGATGCCCCCTGGGAGACAGGAGAGGAAACGGGCCCCCCGCCCCCACCCCAGGAGCTGTGGGCACAGAGCCTCGCTTCTCAGCTGGTTTCCTCACTGCCCGGTTGTAGGTTGATTTGTGCCCCTCTGCTCCCCCAGATCTGTCCAAGCCCACCTTATTGGAAATAAGTGTGACCTTATTTGGAAATAGGGTGTTTGCAGGTGCAACCCAGTTAAGATGGGAGCTGTCTGAGTCAGCTCGGGCCGCTGTCACAAAATACCACAGACGTGGGGCTTAAACATCCATTTCTCACAGTAATGGAGGTTAAGAGCCCAAGCTCAAGGCGCTGGCAGATGTGGTCCGTGGTGAAGAACCACTTCTGGGTTGTAGATGGCAGGCTTCTTGATGTGTGCACACACGGCCTTTCCTTGTGGAGAGACAGGGAGAGATTGCTCAGGCTTCCTCGTCTGGTACGGGACACTAACCCCATGGTGACCTAATCCAGACCCAAATAGTCCCCAGAGGCCTCGCTGCCTACCACCATCACGTTGAAGGTGGGGCTTCCGTGTGCGAATTGTTGGGCGACGCAAACATTCGGTCCATGCCCAGGCACGTTGGATTCGAGTGGGTCCTTGTCCAGTGACTGGGTGACTGGTGTCCTATTGAGTGATTGATTGATTGGTAGGTTGATTCCTTTATTTATTTATTATTCTGAATCGTATTTAAACCCAAGTGAGTTAACGTGTCATGGTTTCAGGAGCGGAATTTAGTCGTTCGTTACGCACCCATAACACCCAGTGCTCATCCCAACAGTGTCCTCCTTAACGCCCCCTCACCCACTTAGCCCATCCCCCCACCACCTCCCCTCCGGCAGCCCTCAGTTTGTTCTTTTATGCTTTGTTTCCCCTCTCAGTTTTTGTCTTATTTTTCCTTCCCTGCCCCCTGTTCATCTGTTTTGTTTCTTCAATTCCACATGAGTGAAACCATATGGTATCTGTCTTTCTCCACCTGCCCCATTTCACTTAGCATAATACCCTCTAGTTCCATCCGTGTTGTTGCAAAGGGCAACATTTCATTCTTTTTGATGACCGAGTAACACTCCATTGTATATATATGCCACATCTTCTTTATCCATTCATCCATCGATGGACATTTGGGCTCTTTCCATCCTTTGGCAGTAGTCGGTAGGGCTGCCATGAACGTGGGGGTGCATGTGTCCCTTCGAATCAGCACGCCTGTATCCTTTGGATAAATACCTAGTAGTGCAATTGCTGGGTCGTAGGGTAATTCCGTTTTTCATTTTTTGAGGAACCTGCATACGGCTTTGCAGAGTGGCTGAATTCCCACCAGCACGACGACTCGTGTCCTTATAAGGCTACAGGGACAAAGGCAAGGAGGCCTCGCGATGATGGACCAGGGGCTGGAGGGGTCTCGCCACCAGCCAAGGAGCGCCAGGAGAGGCAAGGAGGGAGCCTTCCCTAGAGCCCTCAGAGGGAGCACGGTCCTGCCGACACCTCGATTCGAGACTCCCGGCCTCCAGAACTGAGAGAGAAGGCACTTCGGTTGTTCCAAGCCACCCTGTTTATGCTGCTGTCATAGCAACCCTGGGAAATAAGCCCACCCCCTCCCAGCAAGGAGACTTTTGAGACATCCCCCACCCCCACCCTGTTACTCCCTCCTTGCCCCTGGGACATGTCAATGCCCCAGGATGTACTATATGTCTATTTTTGTGCTGTGGCTCTTTGTGGGGGCCACAGTCCATTGTCACATGTCAGGTTTGTACTCCCTGAGTGTGGTCAGTTCTATCACTGCAAGGATTGCATACAGAAATGCAGAAAACAGGATGGAGGTTGGTGTCTTAGGGATTACACGGGGCAGTAGGGTATCGTAGATGAAAGTTTGGATTCTGGGCCAGACTTCCTGGGTTCTGATCCTGGTTGTGCTACTCACTGGACTCTGTGCCTCAACTTTCTTATCGGAAAAGTAGGGATATAATAGTATCTACCTTATAGGGTTATTGGGAGTATTAAGTGAGTTCATGGACACAAAGTGCTTAGAACAGCGTGTGGCATGTCGTAAGTGCTGTGTAAGATCTATTATTACTCTGTAGGGTGTATCTATATTTGTATGTGCCCACAGAAAGTTCTAGAGTACCCGTGCTACCCCAGGGGAGTAGAGCTGGGCTTACAGGAGAGACGCGTTATATTTCATATTCTTTCATATACTTTCCGTTTTTAAAAACAAGCGTCTAGCCCATGTACTCATCGCTTAAAATATTTTTCTTAAAAATTTTAACTCCTTGGAAGCAAAAGATAAGCTTTTGGAAAAAATGATAAGATTTGCACCATTTAATGTGGAATATAAGACGTGACAGACCTTCATCAATCTCTTTTTCACTGCATGTGTGGCTTCAAAAGAAAAATTTATGAGCGTGCCTGGGATTGGGGTTTGACATGCGTCGTCCCGTAGAGTCAGGGTTCTCCAAAGTTCTGCTGGATGTGTGCAGGGACTGAGCTTTGGCCTGCAGCTCCCCACACCCACCCCTTGTGGGCCTCCTAGGCCACCCCCACCCCCACTCCCCACCTCCCAGCACCTGCCCTGGTTGCCAGGGAAACGGTCCTTTATTGAGTGGAGCCATCCCCAACTCAGCCCAGTGATTTGTCCTTGTCTAATTATTATTACTCTCTGCATTTTGCCTTTGGATGAGTAATGGGGGAGGGTCGGGGGGTGGGAGGGCACAGGAGCCGAGGAGCAGTGATTTGTGGGGTCGGCAGCTCATCTTTGAGAGGAGGATATTTATCTTTCTGGGAGCAGAAAACAGCCCAATGGAGACCAATTCAACAGCTCCCGTGTGGGTCTGTTTGTGCGTTCACGCGCGCCGGTGGGGAGTCCCCCACCCGGAACGTGTGTGCACGTGAACCTGTGCAGGAAGGTATGCGTGGTGCGTGCAGAGCCAGCAGACCCCCGATAGCCACGAAGCCTGTGTATGTCCACATGTGTGTGCACACCGCATCCGTGCTTTCGAACCCGGGTGTGGCTGCTCGCGTGCATTCGCGGGGTAGCCTGCGGGGGTGCGAACTGTAGACGAAGCAAGGGCAGCCTGCCTGTGTGTGTCCATCCGCGTGCATACACGTGGGCTACATCGCAATCAAACCTGTGTGCTTCTGTGTGTGCACGACTACCTTCTGTTTTCAAGCAAGGCGTGTCCTCGTAGACGAGGGCTGGGCGCTTGTCTGTGTGTGAACACATTGCAGACGTCGTTACGAAAACCAGAGAACCGACCCTGAAGTCGGGGTGCCCCCCCACCCCGGAGTCACAGACCGCTGAGATGCAGACCTAGAGGCTGAATAGCTTTGCATACCTCACAGAGTGGCGGCTGGAATAGATTGCAAAAATGTTCCGACTCCTTCGCTTCTGCTTGAATGCATGCCCTTTGGACGTGACTTTGGAATAGAAGGAGAAATGTAGGGGCACCCGGGTGGCTCAGTCGGTTAAGCGTCTGACTTCGGCCCGGGGTCATGATCTCACGGTTTGTGAGTTCGAGCCCTGCGTCAGGCTCTGCGCTGATGGTGTGGAACCTGCTTGGGATTCTCTCCCTCCCTCTTGCTGTCTGCCCCTCCCCTATTCTTTCTCTCTCAAAATAAATAACTTAAAAAAAAAAAAAAAAAAAGGTGAGGTGTATTTCCTCACCCCCTTGAGCTGGGCTGGACTTGAGACCCTTGGAGCGATTTGTTACATAGCCTCGTTGTGGCAAAATACACACCCGATGCTGAATAAAAGCCCTGCCTGGGCACGGAGATGCCTACACACAGTGAAAGCGTGCACAACACATGTGCACGCAGGAAGGGGTAGCTCAGGGGACTAGGGTTACTAGTCAGTTCTCTCTTGCTGCGCAAAAAATTATCCCCTGATTAAGAAATTTAACTCAACAGTTATCTCAGAGTCCCCGTGGGTCAGAAATCAGAGAGGGGCTCAGCCGACGCCTCTGGCTTAAGATCTCTCCTGAGTTCACCGTCAAGCTCCTGGGGCTTCCGTCTGCGCTGGCTAAACCCTCCTCCTCTCTGGGAACCTGAGGATTCCTGTCCCTCCTCAAGCTTCAGGATCCCCTGCCTGGAACACTAGTTCAGAGGTCCAAATGGAGGGCTTCCTTTCCAGGCCAAATAGCCTCAGCCCAGTGCCAGGACCAGGGCTCGGGAGAAATGAACGCGTACGTCTGTCAAAAGCAGACACGTACGCGTGGGTGTCCACAGCGGCTTTATTCACAATAACCCAAACTGGAAAACATCCTCTCGTGTCTGCCAGCCGTAGAATGGAGAAACTGGGGCCTGTTCCTTCACTGGAATGCTCTGTGGCAGTGAAAAAAATAAAGTACCTCCCCGCACAACACGGTGAGTCTCCTGGGCATAATGTTGAGCCAAATAGGCCTATACCGCGCGAGTCCCTTTATATCAGCTTCCAGAAGCAGGCGACGTAATCTGCGGCCAGAAGGTGGGAGAGCGTTCACTCTGGAGGGGTAGGGCTGGAAGAGGATGTGAAGGGTTTGGGGTACGGATACTGTTCTGTCTCCCCGCCCCCCCGCCCCCCCCACTCTTAAATCTGGCTGCTGGTTTCAAGGACGGGTCAGTTTGTGAAACTCCACACAGAGCTTTTGCCTTTTTCCATGCATACGCTGTGCTGGAATAAAAAGTGCACTGAACAAAAAGCCACACTACGGAAAATGAAACAGCGGGGTGCGGGGTGCCGGGGCGTGGTGAGGGAGGGGAAGGTGAGTTACTCCAGGTTGCTCTGGAGCATCAGCAGGGACTAGGTCCTGCTGGGACTGTCAAGGCAAATTCAAGATGCCGAATGTTCCCCGGGGAGCACTGGGGGTGGGGGTGGGGTGTAACAAGCAAATACCGTGTTTCGACTTTTGTTTCAGAAAGCTCGCCCTGGAGCTGGGGCGCAGAAAGATACCAGGGGCCGGAGTGGAAGCTGGAGGCGGGTTAGGTCCTTGACATGGTCCCGGGGCAGATGGCAGAGGCTTGGGCTCCCGGGAGACAGGCGGGGACCCGGAGAAGCGTGGGAGTCTGGGAGACATCTGGGAAGTTGAGGGGACAAAGCTGGAGGAAGTGACGTGGGGGCTGGGCGAGGGGACAGCGCAGGAGGAATTAAGAGACGGCATCTCTTGTGCAGAGTTTACTGAGGATAACGAGCACCCCTGGCATTTGACTAACGAGCGTAGTGGCTTTAGTGCCAGGCCTGGGGTTGGAGGCTGGCTCCCAGGCGCTATTGATAGGCGCAAGCTGAGCTTCCAGAAGGGCAGGCTTGGAGAGGAGGCTTTTGGGAAGAGTGGCGGGGTGTGTGCCCTGCACGCTGTCTCTGGGAAGTTGGATGCCGCGCATCCTGAGACTCGGGGGGTGGGGGGGGGAACCGTCCGGGTTCCACCCTTCTCCCCAAGCCCTTACCCATTCAGATCATCTCTCAGGACTGACCGCCTCCTCTGTGCCCCTCACCTCTACCCTTTGCTTCATTCCTGTTCCCGCTTCGCTTCCCGAGCTCTGAACTCTTGTGAGGATTTTGGTGACTTGCAAAAATGAGATATCCAGCATCTGCCTTCGGGAAGAGCCGGATCCAGGGACACCAGGGATCTGCTCTGCTTCACCCCTCAGCGCGTCTTTCCTGTTCTTAATTCTCAAAGCGGCTACTACAGCCCTCGACTCACACCTTCGCTGTTCGGGAACCCAGAGCTGAGAAGGGTTTTAAATTTTCAGGGGCGCCTGGGTGGCTCAGTCGGTTGGGCGGCCGACTTCGGCTCAGGTCACGATCTCGCGGTCCGGGAGTTCGAGCCCCGCGTCGGGCTC